>NW_026871218.1:350162-700325 GCF_028564815.1 Eubalaena glacialis
CGCCCTTTTTGGCCAAGGGCATCATTGTCAACGTTTTGCCGCTTTTCATGTGCTTTAAAGGCGAGTCGAATCTACCTCCTGAAATCTGTTTCCTGCAAATCTGCCTTGCTTTCAAATCCTCTTCGTTGCCTTCCCTCAATATATTTGTGGACGAGAGTTCTCATTTATAACTCTGCACGTTTGTGAATTGCAGTGCCCCTGAGCTCCATTTGTCTCCTCGCTTTTTTGGGAGCTGGCCGCAAAAGCGCAGGATTGCTTCAGGCCCTATTTTGGTTCTGGGGGGCAGGCTGAGCCTGTGGTTCATTCTTCTTCCTGATGGGAAAATGGAGTGACCTATGCCTGTCCCAACACCTAGGGCTCGTCTCTCGTTGGTTCCGCGTCTTCCCGTTCATCCTCAGGACAAATTGCAACCTGTACAATCAGGAGGTTAAAGGTGCTGATTCTCCAAGTAGGGAGATGGTTAGTCAAGCGGCTGGAATGGCGAACCCGAGCACAAGGAGAGGAGAAATGAGGTGCGTTTTAGAAACCTTTCCCGATCTCATGGCATACCATCTTCTGGGTTTCCCATGCATGTTTTGATGTAGGAAGATTCCCTTCTACCTGGAGATTTGAGACCCATGGGGTGTGTTCCCCGCAGTGTTACTTTAAAGTATCTGCGTTTGCTCACCCAACCTCACCAATCCTCTCAGCCCCAAGAGTGTCCAGCCTTATGTCTCATCCAGCTGTGGGTCTAGATATGGTCAATCCGGGTTGCATCATAGACCCTGAACGGATTTTGTAAGAATTTCTCTCTCTTTCACTGTCTTTGTTTTGTGGGTTTTTAAAAGTAATTTATGTTTAGAATCGGGCTTGGCTGCTTTTCCCTGCTGTGTTGATGCCGCTTTACACCCTCTTGATTCACTTGCAGAGAGATATCGATACATAGGTTTTCAGATTCTTACTAGTCAGATATATTCTTGTGTGGTGACTAGGGTGTGTTGAGTCCAGTTCACTGAGCAGGGAGTAGGCCTTGTCTATTACATATTTGGCTTATGGAGCGGTGTCTGAGCTAATTTCAAAACCTTGTTTTATGCATCACCCCACCTCACCTTTCCCGTTAAGCAGCCATATTGTGTCTTCTAAAGTTGTGCCTCTGTTCTGTTTCGTAATTCAGTTCAAGTGTAGCGATTTTGACATTCCCTCTATAAGCGATATCTTAGGATAAGTGTCATTTTCTGTGTGACTTATTTCACTTAGAATCATCGTACCTAAATCCACTCATCATGCTGCTAACTAGCCATATGACATTGATTTCATGTCTGAGTGATATTCCATTGTGCCAAGTACCACCATTTCTTTATCCATTTTTCTCTTTCCTGGGATATTGAAGGTGTACCGAAGCGGAGGTTCTTGGAAACAGAGCAGCCGTAAACTTTAGGGTGCCTGTGTCTTGTTGATTTTTAGTTTTCCCAATTTATACGCCCATGAGTGGAAGTGCCCTATGCTCTCTACACTGTGTTTATTACTTGTTTCAGGACACACCGTACTCTTCTGCAGAGTGCCTGTTGGCAATTTACATCCCGCCCATCAGCGTAGCAAGGCTCCCATGTCTCCATGGCCTGTCCTGCTTTTCTGGTTTTTACACTTTGTTCAGCATGGCCCTTTTGACCGAGGGCAAGCGAGACTTCTTTGTAGCGCTGATTTCCCCTTCCGGCTTGCTTGGTTGTCCAAAAAGGGCGTATGCGTTTTTTCCTGAATATATTCAGGAAAAAACGCATACGCCCTTTTTGACCAAGGGCATCATTGTCAACGTTTTGCCGCTTTTCATGTGCTTTAAAGGCGAGTCGAATCTACCTCCTGAAATCTGTTTCCTGCAAATCTGCCTTGCTTTCAAGTCCTCTTCGTTGCCTTCCCTCAATATATTTGTGGACAAGAGTTCTCATTTATAACTCTGCACGTTTGTGAATTGCAGTGCCCCTGAGCTCCATTTGTCTCCTCGCTTTTTTGGGAGCTGGCCGCAAAAGCGCAGGATTGCTTCAGGCCCTATTTTGGTTCTGGGGGGCAGGCTGAGCCTGTGGTTCATTCTTCTTCCTGATGGGAAAATGGAGTGACCTGTGCCTGTCCCAACACCTAGGGCTACTCTCTCGTTGGTTCCCCGTCTTCCCGTTCATCCTCAGGACAAATTGCAACCTGGATGAAACAGGAGGTTAAAGGTGCTGATTCACCAAGTAGGGAGACGGTTAGTCAAGCGGCTGGAATGGCGAACCCGAGCACAAGGAGAGGAGAAATGAGGTGTGTTTTAGAAACCTTTCCCGATCTCACGGCATACCATCTTCTGGGTTTCCCTATGCATGTTTTGATGTAGGAAGATTCCCTTGTACCTGGAAATTTGAGACCCATGGGGTGGGTACCCCGCGGTATTACTTGTAAGTATCTGCATTTGCTCACCCAACCTCACCAATCCTCTCAGCCCCAAGAGTTTCCAGCCTTATGTCTCATCCAGCTGTGGGTCTAGATATGGTCAATCCAGGTTGCATCAGAGACCCTGAACGGATTTTTATAAGAATTTCTCTCTCTTTCACTGTCTTTGCTTTGTGGGTTTTTTAAAGTAATGTATGTTTAGAATGGGGTTTGGCTGCTTTTCCCTGCTGTGTTTATGCCGCTTTACACCCTCTTGATTCACTTGCAGAGAGATATCGATACATAGGTTTTCAGATTCTTACTAGTCAGATATATTCTTGTGTGGTGACTAGGGTGTGTTGAGTCCAGTTCACTGAGCAGGGAGTAGGCCTTGTCTATTACATATTTGGCTTATGGAGCGGTGTCTGAGCTAATTTCAAACCCTTGTTTTATGCATCACCCCACCTCACCTTTCCAGTTAAGCAGCCATATTGTGTCTTCTAAAGTTGTGCCTCTGTTCTGTTTCGTAATACAGTTCAAGTGTAGCGATTTTGACATTCCCTCTATAAGCGATATCTGAGGATAAGTGTCTTTTTCTGTGTGACTTATTTCACTTAGAATCATCGTACCTAAATCCACTCATCATGCTGCTAACTAGCCATATGACATTGATTTCATGTCTGAGTGATATTCCATTGTGCCAAGTACCACCATTTCTTTATCCATTTTTCTCTTTCCTGGGATATTGAAGGTGTACCGAAGCGGAGGTTCTTGGAAACACAGCAGCCGTAAACTTTAGGGTGCCTGTGTCTTGTTGATTTTTAGTTTTCCCAATTTATACGCCCATGAGTGGAAGTGCCCTATGCTCTCTACACTGTGTTTATTACTTGTTTCAGGACACACCGTACTCTTCTCCAGAGTGCCTGTTGGCAATTTACATCCCGCCCATCAGCGTAGCAAGGCTCCCATGTCTCCATGGCCTGTCCTGCTTTTCTGGTTTTTACACTTTGTTCAGCATGGCCCTTTTAACCGAGGGCAAGCGAGACTTCTTTGTAGTGCCGATTTGCCCTTCCGGCTTGCTTGGTTGGCCAAAAAGGGCGTATGCGTTTTTTCCTGAATATATTCAGGAAAAAACGCATACGCCCTTTTTGGCCAAGGGCATCATTGTCAACGTTTTGCCGCTTTTCATGTGCTTTAAAGGCGAGTCGAATCTACCTCCTGAAATCTGTTTCCTGCAAATCTGCCTTGCTTTCAAATCCTCTTCGTTGCCTTCCCTCAATATATTTGTGGACGCGAGTTCTCATTTATAACTCTGCAGGTTTGTGAATTGCAGTGCCCCTGAGCTCCATTTGTCTCCTCGCTTTTTTGGGAGCTGGCCGCAAAAGCGGAGGATTGCTTCAGGCCCTATTTTGGTTCTGGGGGGCAGGCTGAGCCTGTGGTTCATTCTTCTTCCTGATGGGAAAATGGAGTGACCTATGCCTGTCCCAACACCTAGGGCTCGTCTCTCATTGGTTCCGCGTCTTCCCGTTCATCCTCAGGACAAATTGCAACCTGTACAATCAGGAGGTTAAAGGTGCTGATTCTCCAAGTAGGGAGATGGTTAGTCAAGCAGCTGGAATGGCGATCCCGAGCACAAGGAGAGGAGAAATGAGGTGCGTTTTAGAAACCTTTCCCGATCTCATGGCATACCATCTTCTGGGTTTCCCATGCATGTTTTGATGTAGGAAGATTCCCTTGTACCTGGAGATTTGAGACCCATGGGGTGTGTTCCCCGCAGTGTTATTTAAAGTATCTGCGTTTGCTCACCCAACCTCACCAATCCTCTCAGCCCCAAGAGTGTCAAGCCTTATGTCTCATCCAGCTGTGGGTCTAGATATGGTCAATCCAGGTTGCATCATAGACCCTGAACGGATTTTGTAACAATTTCTCTCTCTTTCACTGTCTTTGTTTTGTGGGTTTTTAAAAGTAATTTATGTTTAGAATCGGGCTTGGCTGCTTTTCCCTGCTGTGTTGATGCCGCTTTACACCCTCTTGATTCACTTGCAGAGAGATATCGATACATAGGTTTTCAGATTCTTACTAGTCAGATATATTCTTGTGTGGTGACTAGGGTGTGTTGAGTCCAGTTCACTGAGCAGGGAGTAGGCCTTGTCTATTACATATTTGGCTTATGCAGCGGTCTCTGATCTAATTTCAAACCCTTGTTTTATGCATCACACCACCTCACCTTTCCCGTTAAGCAGCCATAGTGTGTCTTCTAAAGGTGTGACTCTGTTCTGTTTTGTAATTCAGTTCAAGTGTAGCGATTTTGACATTCCCTCTATAAGCGATATTTTAGGATCAGTGTCTTTTTCTGTGTGACTTATTTCACTTAGAATCATCGTATCTAAATCCACTCATCATGCTGCTAACTAGCCTTATGACATTGATTTCATGGCTGAGTGATATTCCATTGTGCCAAGTACCACCATTTCTTTATCCATTTTTCTCTTTCCTGGGATATTGAAGGTGTACCGAAGTGGAGGTTCTTGGAAACAGAGCAGCCGTAAACTTTAGGGTGCCTGTGTCTTGTTGATTTTTAGTTTTCCCAATTTATACGCCCTTGAGTGGAAGTGTCCTATGCTCTCTACGCTGTGTTTATTACTTGTTTCAGGACACACTCTACTCTTCTCCAGAGTGCCTGTTAGCAATTTACATCCCGCCCATCAGCGTAGCAAGGCTCCCATGTCTCCATGGCATGTCCTGCTTTTCTGGTTTTTACACTTTGTTCAGCATGGCCCTTTTGACCGAGGGCAAGTGAGACTTCTTTGTAGCGCTGATTTGCCCTTCCGGCTTGCTTGGTTGGCCAAAAAGAGCGTATGCGTTTTTTCCTGAATATATTCAGGAAAAAACGCATACGCCCTTTTTGACCAAGGGCATCATTGTCAACGTTTTGCCGCTTTTCATGTGCTTTAAAGGCGAGTCGAATCTACCTCCTGAAATCTGTTTCCTGCAAATCTGCCTTGCTTTCAAATCCTCTTCGTTGCCTTCCCTCAATATATTTGTGGACAAGAGTTCTCATTTATAACTCTGCACGTTTGTGAATTGCAGTGCCCCTGAGCTCCATTTGTCTCCTCGCTTTTTTGGGAGCTGGCCGCAAAAGCGCAAGATTGCTTCAGGCCCTATTTTGGTTCTGGGGGGCAGGCTGAGCCTGTGGTTCATTCTTCTTCCTGATGGGAAAATGGAGTGACCTGTGCCTCTCCCAACACCTAGGGCTCGTCTCTCGTTGGTTCCGCGTCTTCCCGTTCATCCTCAGGACAAATTGCAACCTGGATGAAACAGGAGGTTAAAGGTGCTGATTCACCAAGTAGGGAGATGGTTAGTCAAGTGGCTGGAATGGCGAACCCGAGCACAAGGAGAGGAGAAATGAGGTGCGTTGTAGAAACCTTTCCCGATCTCACGGGATACCATCTTCTGGGTTTCCCATGCATGTTTTAATGTAGGAAGATTCCCTTGTACCAGGAAATTTGAGACCCATGGGGTGGGTACCCCGCGGTATTACTTTAAAGTATCTGCATTTGCTCACCCAACCTCACCAATCCTCTCAGCCCCAAGAGTGTCCAGCCTTATGTCTCATCCAGCTGTGGGTCTAGATATGGTCAATCCAGGTTGCATCAGAGACCCTGAACGGATTTTGTAAGAATTTCTCTCTCTTTCACTGTCTTTGCTTTGTGGGTTTTTTAAAGTAATGTATGTTTAGAATGGGGTTTGGCTGCTTTTCCCTGCTGTGTTTATGCCGCTTTACACCCTCTTGATTCACTTGCAGAGAGATATCGATACATAGGTTTTCAGATTCATACTAGTCAGATATATTCTTGTGCGGTGACTAGGGTGTGTTGAGTCCAGTTCACTGAGCAGGGAGTAGGCCTTGTCTATTACATATTTGGCTTATGGAGCGGTGACTGAGCTAATTTCAAACCCTTGTTTTATGCATCACCCCACCTCACCTTTCCCGTTAAGCAGCCATAGTGTGTCTTCTAAAGGTCTGACTGTGTTCTGTTTTGTAATTCAGTTCAAGTGTAGCGATTTTGACATTCCCTCTATAAGCGATATTTTAGGATAAGTGTCTTTTTCTGTGTGACTTATTTCACTTAGAATCATCGTACCTAAATCCACTCATCATGCTGCTAACTAGCCATATGACATAGATTTCATGGCTGAGTGATATTCCATTGTGCCAAGTACCACCATTTCTTTATCCATTTTTCTCTTTCCTGGGATATTGAAGGTGCACCGAAGCGGAGGTTCTTGGAAACAGAGCAGCCGTAAACTTTAGGCTGCCTGTGTCTTGTTGATTTTTAGTTTTCCCAATTTATACGCCCATGAGTGGAAGTGCCCTATGCTCTCTACGCTGTGTTTATTACTTGTTTCAGGACACACCGTACTCTTCTCCAGAGTGCCTGTTGGCAATTTACATCCCGCCCATCAGCGTAGCAAGGCTCCCATGTCTCCATGGCCTGTCCTGCTTTTCTGGTTTTTACACTTTGTTCAGCATGGCCCTTTTGAGTGAGGGCAAGCGAGACTTCTTTGTAGCGCTGATTTGCCCTTCCGGCTTGCTTGGTTGGCCAAAAAGGGCGTATGCGTTTTTTCCTGAATATATTCAGGAAAAAACGCATACGCCCTTTTTGGCCAAGGGCATCATTGTCAACGTTTTGCCGCTTTTCATGTGCTTTAAAGGCGAGTCGAATCTACCTCCTGAAATCTGTTTCCTGCAAATCTGCCTTGCTTTCAAATCCTCTTCATTGCCTTCCCTCAATATATTTGTGGACGAGAGTTCTCATTTATAACTCTGCACGTTTGTGAATTGCAGTGCCCCTGAGCTCCATTTGTCTCCTCGCTTTTTTGGGAACTGGCCGCAAAAGCGCAGGATTGCTTCAGGCCCTATTTTGGTTCTGGGGGGCAGGCTGAGCCTGTGGTTCATTCTTCTTCCTGATGGGAAAATGGAGTGACCTATGCCTGTCCCAACACCTAGGGCTCCGCTCTCGTTGGTTCCGCGTCTTCCCGTTTATCCTCAGGACAAATTGCAACCTGTACAATCAGGAGGTTAAAGGTGCTGATTCTCCAAATAGGGAGATGGTTAGTCAAGCAGCTGGAATGCTGAACCCGAGCACAAGGAGAGGAGAAATGAAGTGCGGTTTAGAAACCTTTCCCGATCTCATGGCATACCATCTTCTGGGTTTCCCATGCATGTTTTGATGTAGGAAGATGCCCTTGTACCTGGAGATTTGAGACCCATGGGGTGTGTTCCCCGCAGTGTTACTTTAAAGTATCTGCGTTTGCTCACCCAACCTCACCAATCCTCTCAGCCCCAAGAGTGTCCAGCCTTATGTCTCATCCAGCTGTGGGTCTAGCTATGGTCAATCCAGGTTGCATCAGAGACCCTGAACGGATTTTGTAAGAATTTCTCTCTCTTTCACTGTCTTTGCTTTGTGGGTTTTTTAAAGTAATTTATGTTTAGAATGGGGCTTGGCTGCTTTTCCCTGCTGTGTTTATGCCGCTTTACACCCTGTTGATTCACTTGCAGAGAGATATCGATACATACGTTTTCAGATTCATACTAGTCAGAAATATTCTAGTGCGGTGACTAGGGGGTGTTGAGTCCAGTTCACTGAGCAGGGAGTAGGCCTTGTCTATTACATATTTGGCTTATGGAGCGGTGTCTGAGCTAATTTCAAACCCTTGTTTTATGCATCACCCCACCTCACCTTTCCGGTGAAGCAGCAATAGTGTGTCTTCTAAAGGTGTGACTCTGTTCTGTTTTGTAATTCAGTTCAAGTGTAGCGATTTTGACATTCCCTCTATAAGCGATATCTTAGGATAAGTGTCTTTTTCTCTGTGACTTATTTCACTTAGAATCATCCTCGCTAAATCCACACATCATGCTGCTAACTAGCCTTATGACATTGATTTCATGGCTGAGTGATATTCCATTGTGCCAAGTACCACCATTTCTTTATCCATTTTTCTCTTTCCTGGGATATTGAAGGTGTACCGAAGCGGAGGTTCTTGGCAACAGAGCAGCCGTAAAGTTTGGGGTGCCTGTGTCTTGTTGACTTTTAGTTTTCCCAATTTATACGCCCATGAGTGGAAGTGCCCTATGCTCTCAACGCTGTGTTTATTACTTGTTTCAGGACACACCGTACTCTTCTCCAGAGTGCCTGTTGGCAATTTACATCCCGCCCATCAGCGTAGCAAGGCTCCCATGTCTCCATGGCCTGTCCTGCTTTTCTGGTTTTTACACTTTGTTCAGCATGGCCCTTTTGACCCAGGGCAAGCGAGACTTCTTTGTAGCGCTGATTTGCCCTTCCGGCTTGCTTGGTTGGCCAAAAAGGGCGTATGCGTTTTTTCCTGAATATATTCAGGAAAAAACGCATACGCCCTTTTTGGCCAAGGGCATCATTGTCAACGTTTTGCCGCTTTTCATGTGCTTTAAAGGCGAGTCGAATCTACCTCCTGAAATCTGTTTCCTACAAATCTGCCTTGCTTTCAAATCCTCTTCGTTGCCTTCCCTCAATATATTTGTGGACGAGAGTTCTCATTTATAACTCTGCACGTTTGTGAATTGCAGTGCCCCTGAGCTCCATTTGTCTCCTCGCTTTTTTGGGAGCTGGCCGCAAAAGCGCAGGATTGCTTCAGGCCCTATTTTGGTTCTGGGGGGCAGGCTGAGCCTGTGGTTCATTCTTCTTCCTGATGGGAAAATGGAGTGACCTATGCCTGTCCCAACACCTAGGGCTCGTCTCTCGTTGGTTCCGCGTCTTCCCGTTCATCCTCAGGACAAATTGCAACCTGTACAATCAGGAGGTTAAAGGTGCTGATTCTCCAAGTAGGGAGATGGTTAGTCAAGCGGCTGGAATGGCGAACCCGAGCACAAGGAGAGGAGAAATGAGGTGCGTTTTAGAAACCTTTCCCGATCTCATGGCATACCATCTTCTGGGTTTCCCATGCATGTTTTGATGTAGGAAGATTCCCTTGTACCTGGAGATTTGAGACCCATGGGGTGTGTTCCCCGCAGTGTTATTTAAAGTATCTGCGTTTGCTCACCCAACCTCACCAATCCTCTCAGCCCCAAGAGTGTCCAGCCTTATGTCTCATCCAGCTGTGGGTCTAGATATGGTCAATCCAGGTTGCATCATAGACCCTGAACGGATTTTGTAAGAATTTCTCTCTCTTTCACTGTCTTTGTTTTGTGGGTTTTTTAAAGTAATTTATGTTTAGAATCGGGCTTGGCTGCTTTTCCCTGCTGTGTTGATGCCGCTTTACACCCTCTTGATTCACTTGCAGAGAGATATCGATACATAGGTTTTCAGATTCTTACTAGTCAGATATATTCTTGAGTGGTGACTAGGGTGTGTTGAGTCCAGTTCACTGAGCAGGGAGTAGGCCTTGTCTATTACATATTTGGCTTATGGAGCGGTCTCTGAGCTAATTTCAAACCCTTGTTTTATGCATCACCCCACCTCACCTTTCCTGTTAAGCAGCCATAGTGTGTCTTCTAAAGGTGTGACTCTGTTCTGTTTTGTAATTCAGTTCAAGTGTAGCGATTTTGACATTCCCTCTATAAGCTTTAACTTAGGATAAGTGTCTTTTTCTGTGTGACTTATTTCACTTAGAATCATCGTACCTAAATCCACTCATCATGCTGCTAACTAGCCATATGACATTGATTTCATGGCTGAGTGATATTCCATTTTGCCAAGTA
This sequence comes from Eubalaena glacialis, assembly GCF_028564815.1. Classification (NCBI taxonomy): domain Eukaryota; kingdom Metazoa; phylum Chordata; class Mammalia; order Artiodactyla; family Balaenidae; genus Eubalaena; species Eubalaena glacialis. The sequence continues at coordinate 360,280 of NW_026871218.1, forward strand.
CCACCATTTCTTTATCCATTTTTCTCTTTCCTGGGATATTGAAGGTGTACCGAAGTGGAGGTTCTTGGAAACAGAGCAGCCGTAAACTTAGGGGGCCTGTGTCTTGTTGATTTTTAGTTTTCCCAATTTATACGCCCTTGAGTGGAAGTGCCCTATGCTCTCTACGCTGTGTTTATTACTTGTTTCAGGACACACCGTACTCTTCTCCAGAGTGCCTGTTGGCAATTTACATCCCGCCCATCAGCGTAGCAAGGCTCCCATGTCTCCATGGCCTGTCCTGCTTTTCTGGTTTTTACACTTTGTTCAGCATGGCCCTTTTGACCGAGGGCAAGCGAGACTTCTTTGTAGCGCTGATTTGCCCTTCCGGCTTGCTTGGTTGGCCAAAAAGGGCGTATGCGTTTTTTCCTGAATATATTCAGGAAAAACCGCATACGCCCTTTTTGGCCAAGGGCATCATTGTCAACGTTTTGCCGCTTTTCATGTGCTTTAAAGGCGTGTCGAATCTACCTCCTGAAATCTGTTTCCTGCAAATCTGCCTTGCTTTCAAATCCTCTTCGTTGCCTTCCCTCAATATATTTGTGGACGAGAGTTCTCATTTATAACTCTGCACGTTTGTGAATTGCAGTGCCCCTGAGCTCCATTTGTCTCCTCGCTTTTTTGGGAGCTGGCCGCAAAAGTGCAGGATTGCTTCAGGCCCTATTTTGGTTCTGGGGGGCAGGCTGAGCCTGTGGTTCATTCTTCTTCCTGATGGGAAAATGGAGTGACCTGTGCCTGTCCCAACACCTAGGGCTAGTCTTTCGTTGGTTCCCCGTCTTCCCGTTCATCCTCAGGACAAATTGCAACCTGGACGAAACAGTAGGTTAAAGGTGATGATTCTCCAAGTAGGGAGATGGTTAGTCAAGCGGCTGGAATGGCGACCCCGAGCACAAGGAGAGGAGAAATGAGGTGCGTTTTAGAAACCTTTCCCGATCTCACGGCATACCATCTTCTGGGTTTCCCATGCATGTTTTGATGTAGGAAGATTCCCTTGTACCTGGAGATTTGAGACCCATGGGGTGGGTACCCCGCGGTATTACTTTAAAGTATCTGCATTTGCTCACCCAACCTCACCAATCCTCTCAGCCCCAAGAGTGTCCAGCCTTATGTCTCATCCAGCTGTGGGTCTAGATATGGTCAATCCAGGTTGCATCAGAGACCCTGAACGGATTTTGTAAGAATTTCTCTCTCTTTCACTGTCTTTGCTTTGTGGGTTTTTTAAAGTAATGTATGTTTAGAATGGGGTTTGGCTGCTTTTCCCTGCTGTGTTTATGCCGCTTTACACCCTCTTGATTCACTTGCAGAGAGATATCGATACATAGGTTTTCAGATTCATACTAGTCAGATATATTCTTGTGCGGTGACTAGGGGGTGTTGAGTCCAGTTCACTGAGCAGGGAGTAGGCCTTGTCTATTACATATTTGGCTTATGGAGCGGTGTCTGAGCTAATTTCAAACCCTTGTTTTATGCATCACCCCACCTCACCTTTCCCGTTAATCAGCCATAGTGTGTCTTCTAAAGGTGTGCCTCTGTTCTGTTTCGTAATTCAGTTCAAGTGTAGCGATTTTGACATTCCCTCTATAAGCGATATCTTAGGATAAGTGCCTTTTTCTGTGTGACTTATTTCACTTAGAATCATCGTCGCTATATCCACACATCATGCTGCTAACTAGCCTTATGACATTGATTTCATGGCTGAGTGATATTCCATTGAGCCAAGTACCACCATTTCTTTATCCATTTTTCTCTTTCCTGGGATATTGAAGGTGTACCGAAGCGGAGGTTCTTGGCAACAGAGCAGCCGTAAAGTTTGGGGTGCCTGTGTCTTGTTGACTTTTAGTTTTCCCAATTTATACGCCCATGAGTGGAAGTGCCCTATGCTCTCATCGCTGTGTTTATTCCTTGTTTCAGGACACACCGTACTCTTCTCCAGAGTGCCTGTTGGCAATTTACATCCCGCCCATCAGCGTAGCAAGGCTCCCATGTCTCCATGGCCTGTCCTGCTTTTCTGGATTTTACACTTTGTTCAGCATGGCCCTTTTGACCGAGGGTAAGCGAGACTTCTTTGTAGCGCTGATTTGCCTTTCCGGCTTGCTTGGTTGGCCAAAAAGGGCGTATGCGTTTTTTCCTGAATATATTCAGGAAAAAACGCATACGCCCTTTTTGGCCAAGGGCATCATTGTCAACGTTTTGCCGCTTTTCATGTGCTTTAAAGGCGAGTCGAATCTACCTCCTGAAATCTGTTTCCTGCAAATCTGCCTTGCTTTCAAATCCTGTTCGTTGCCTTCCCTCAATATATTTTTGGACGAGAGTTCTCATTTATAAGTCTGCACGTTTGTGAATTGCAGTGCCCCTGAGATCCATTTGTCTCCTCGCTTTTTTGGGAGCTGGCCGCAAAAGCGCAGGATTGCTTCAGGCCCTATTTTGGTTCTGGGGGGCAGGCTGAGCCTGTGGTTCATTCTTCTTCCTGATGGGAAAATGGAGTGACCTGTGCCTGTCCCAACACCTAGGGCTTGTCTTTCGTTGGTTCCCCGTCTTCCCGTTAATCCTCAGGACAAATTGCAACCTGGACGAAACAGTAGGTTAAAGGTGCTGATTCTCCAAGTAGGGAGATGGTTAGTCAAGCGGCTGGAATGGCGAACCCGAGCACAAGGAGAGGAGAAATGAGGTGCGTTTTAGAAACCTTTCCCGATCTCACGGCATACCATCTTCTGGCTTTCCCATGCATGTTTTGATGTAGGAAGATGCCCTTGTACCTGGAGATTTGAGACCCATGGGGTGGGTACCCCGTGGTATTACTTTAAAGTATCTGCGTTTGCTCACCCAACCTCACCAATCCTCTCAGCCCCAAGAGTGTCCAGCCTTATGTCTCATCCAGCTGTGGGTCTAGATATGGTCAATCCAGGTTGCATCATAGACCCTGAACGGATTTTGTAAGAATTTCTCTCTCTTTCACTGTCTTTGTTTTGTGGGTTTTTTAAAGTAATTTATGTTTAGAATGGGGCTTGGCTGCTTTTTCCTGCTGTGTTTATGCCGCTTTACACCCTCTTGATTCACTTGCAGAGAGATATCAATACATAGGTTTTCAGATTCATACTAGTCAGATATATTCTTGTGCGGTGACTAGGGGGTGTTGAGTCCAGTTCACTGAACAGGGAGTAGGCCTTGTCTATTACATATTTGGCTTATGGAGCGGTCTCTGAGCTAATTTCAAACCCTTGTTTTATGCATCACCCCACCTAACCTTTCCCGTTAAGCAGCCATAGTGTGTCTTCTAAAGGTGTGACTCTGTTCTGTTTTGTAATTCAGTTCAAGTGTAGCGATTTTGACATTCCCTCTATAAGCGATATCTTAGGATAAGTGTCTTTTTCTGTGTGAGTTATTTCACTTAGAATCATCGTACCTAAATCCACTCATCTTGCTGCTAACTAGCCATATGACATAGATTTCATGGCTGAGTGATATTCCATTTTGCCAAGTACCACCATTTCTTTATCCATTTTTCTCTTTCCTGGGATATTGAAGGTGCACCGAAGCGGAGGTTCTTGGAAACAGAGCAGCCGTAAACTTTAGGGTGCCTGTGTCTTGTTGATTTTTAGTTTTCCCAATTTATACGCCCATGAGTGGAAGTGCCCTATGCTCTCTACGCTGTTTTTATTACTTGTTTCAGGACACACCGTACTCTTCTCCAGAGTGCCTGTTGGCAATTTATATCCCGCCCATCAGCGTAGCAAGGCTCCCATGTCTCCATGGCCTGTCCTGCTTTTCTGGTTTTTACACTTTGTTCAGCATGGCCCTTTTGACCGAGGGCAAGCCAGAGTTCTTTGTAGCGCTGATTTGCCCTTCCGGCTTGCTTGGTTGGCCAAAAAGGGCGTATGCGTTTTCTCTTGAATATATTCAGGAAAAAACGCATACGCCCTTTTTGTTCAAGGGCATCATTGTCAACGTTTTGCCGCTTTTCATGTGCTTTAAAGGCGAGTCGAATCTACCTCCTGAAATCTGTTTCCTGCAAATCTGCCTTGCTTTCAAATCCTCTTCGTTGCCTTCCCTCAATATATTTGTGGACGAGAGTTCTCATTTATAACTCTGCACGTTTGTGAATTGCAGTGCCCCTGAGCTCCATTTGTCTCCTCGCTTTTTTGGGAGCTGGCCGCAAAAGCGCAGGATTGCTTCAGGCCCTATTTTGGTTCTGGGGGGCAGGCTGAGCCTGTGGTTCATTCTTCTTCCTGATGGGAAAATGGAGTGACCTGTGCCTGTCCCAACACCTAGGGCTAGTCTCTCGTTGGTTCCCCGTCTTCCCGTTCATCTTCAGGACAAATTGCAACCTGGACGAAACAGGAGGTTAAAGGTGCTGATTCTCCAAGTAGGGAGATGGTTAGTCAAGCGGCTGGAATGGGGAACCCAAGCACAAGGCGAGGAGAAATGAGGTGCGTTTTAGAAACCTTTCCCGATCTCACGGCATACCATCTTCTGGGTTTCCCATGCATGTTTTGATGTAGGAAGATGCCCTTGTACCTGGAGATTTGAGACCCATGGGGTGGGTACCCCGCGGTATTACTTTAAAGTATCTGCATTTGCTCACCCAACCTCACCAATACTCTCAGCCCCAAGAGTGTCCAGCCTTATGTCTCATCCAGCTGTGGGTCTAGATATGGTCAATCCAGGTTGCATCAGAGACCCTGAACTGATTTTGTAAGAATTTCTCTCTCTTTCACTGTCTTTGCTTTGTGGGTTTTTTAAACTAATGTATGTTTAGAATGGGGTTTGGCTGCTTTTCCCTGCTGTGTTTATGCCGCTTTTCACCCTCTTGATTCACTTGCAGAGAGATATCAATACATAGGATTTCAGATTCATACTAGTCAGATATATTATTGTGCGGTGACTAGGGGGTGTTGAGTCCAGTTCACTGAGCAGGGAGTAGGCCTTGTCTATTACATATTTGGCTTATGGAGCGGTGTCTGAGCTAGTTTCAAACCCTTGTTTTATGCATCACCCCACCTCACCTTTCCCGTTAAGCAGCCATAGTGTGTCTTCTAAAGGTGTGCCTCTGTTCTGTTTTGTAATTCAGTTCAAGTGTAGCGATTTTGACATTCCCTCTATAAGCGATATCTTAGGATAAGTGTCTTTTTCTGTGTGACTTATTTCACTTAGAATCATCGTACCTAAATCCACTCATCATGCTGCTAACTAGCCTTATGACATTGATGTCATGGCTGAGTGATATTCCATTGTGCCAAGTACCACCATTTCTTTATCCATTTTTCTCTTTCCTGGGATATTGAAAGTGTACCGAAGCGGAGGTTATTGGAAACAGAGCAGCCGTAAAGTTTGGGGTGCCTGTGTCTTGTTGATTTTTAGTTTTCCCAATTTATACGCCCATGAGTGGAAGTGCCCTATGCTCTCTACGCTGTGTTTATTACTTGTTTCAGGACACACCGTACTCTTCTCCAGAGTGCCTGTTGGCAATTTACATCCCGCTCATCAGCGTAGCAAGGCTCCCATGTCTCCATGGCCTGTCCTGCTTTTCTGGTTTTTACACTTTGTTCAGCATGGCCCTTTTGACTGAGGGCAAGCGAGACTTCTTTGTAGCGCTGATTTGCCCTTCCGGCTTGCTTGGTTGGCCAAAAGGGCGTATGCGTTTTTTCCTGAATATATTCAGGAAAAAACGCATACGCCCTTTTTGGCCAAGGGCATCATTGTCAACGTTTTGCCGCTTTTCATGTGCTTTAAAGGCGAGTCGAATCTACCTCCTGAACTCTGTTTCCTGCAACTCAGCCTTGCTTTGAAATCCTCTTCGTTTCCTTCCCTCAATATATTTGTGGACGAGAGTTCTCATTTATAACTCTGCACGTTTGTGAATTGCAGTGCCCCTGAGCTCCATTTGTCTCCTCGCTTTTTTGGGAGCTGGCCGCAAAAGCGCAGGATTGCTTCAGGCCCTATTTTGGTTCTGGGGGGCAGGCTGAGCCTGTGGTTCATTCTTCTTCCTGATGGGAAAATGGAGTGACCTGTGCCTGTCCCAACACCTAGGGCTAGTCTTTCGTTGGTTCCCCGTCTTCCCGTTCATCCTCAGGACAAATTGCAACCTGGACGAAACAGTAGGTTAAAGGTGATGATTCTCCAAGTAGGGAGATGGTTAGTCAAGCGGCTGGAATGGCGAACCCGAGCACAAGGAGAGGAGAAATGAGGTGCGTTTTAGAAACCTTTCCCGATCTCATGGCATACCATCTTCTGGGTTTCCCATGCATGTTTTGATGTAGGAAGATTCCCTTGTACCTGGAGATTTGAGACCCATGGGGTGGGTACCCCGCGGTATTACTTTAAAGTATCTGCATTTGCTCACCCAACATCACCAATCTTCTCAGCCCCAAGAGTGTCCAGCCTTATGTCTCATCCAGCTGTGGGTCTAGATATGGTCAATCCAGGTTGCATCAGAGACCCTGAACGGATTTTGTAAGAATTTCTCTCTCTTTCACTGTCTTTGCTTTGTGGGTTTTTAAAAGTAATGTATGTTTAGAATGGGGTTTGGCTGCTTTTCCCTGCTGTGTTGATGCCGCTTTACACCCTCTTGATTCACTTGCAGAGAGATATCGATACATAGGTTTTCAGATTCATACTAGTCAGATATATTCTTGTGCGGTGACTAGGGGGTGTTGAGTCCAGTTCACTGAACAGGGAGTAGGCCTTGTCTATTACATATTTGGCTTATGGAGCGGTCTCTGAGCTAATTTCAAACCCTTGTTTTATGCATCACCCCACCTAACCTTTCCCGTTAAGCAGCCATAGTGTGTCTTCTAAAGGTGTGACTCTGTTCTGTTTTGTAATTCAGTTCAAGTGTAGCGATTTTGACATTCCCTCTATAAGCGATATCTTAGGATAAGTGTCTTTTTCTGTGTGACTTATTTCACTTAGAATCATCGTACCTAAATCCACTCATCTTGCTGCTAACTAGCCATATGACATAGATTTCATGGCTGAGTGATATTCCATTTTGCCAAGTACCACCATTTCTTTATCCATTTTTCTCTTTCCTGGGATATTGAAGGTGCACCGAAGCGGAGGTTCTTGGAAACAGAGCAGCCGTAAACTTTAGGGTGCCTGTGTCTTGTTGATTTTTAGTTTTCCCAATTTATACGCCCATGAGTGGAAGTGCCCTATGCTCTCTACGCTGTTTTTATTACTTGTTTCAGGACACACCGTACTCTTCTCCAGAGTGCCTGTTGGCAATTTATATCCCGCCCATCAGCGTAGCAAGGCTCCCATGTCTCCATGGCCTGTCCTGCTTTTCTGGTTTTTACACTTTGTTCAGCATGGCCCTTTTGACCGAGGGCAAGCCAGAGTTCTTTGTAGCGCTGATTTGCCCTTCCGGCTTGCTTGGTTGGCCAAAAAGGGCGTATGCGTTTTTTCCTGAATATATTCAGGAAAAAACGCATACGCCCTTTTTGGCCAAGGGCATCATTGTCAACATTTTGCCGCTTTTCATGTGCTTTAAAGGCGAGTCGAATCTACCTCCTGAAATCTGTTTCCTGCAAATCTGCCTTGCTTTCAAATCCTCTTCGTTGCCTTCCCTCAATATATTTGTGGACGAGAGTTCTCATTTATAACTCTGCACGTTTGTGAATTGCAGTGCCCCTGAGCTCCATTTGTCTCCTCGATTTTTGGGAGCTGGCCGCAAAAGCGCAGGATTGCTTCAGGCCCTATTTTGGTTCTGGGGGGCAGGCTGAGCCTGTGGTTCATTCTTCTTCCTGATGGGAAAATGGAGTGACCTGTGCCTGTCCCAACACCTAGGGCTAGTCTCTCGTTGGTTCCCCGTCTTCCCGTTCATCCTCAGGACAAATTGCAACCTGGACGAAACAGGAGGTTAAAGGTGCTGATTCTCCAAGTAGGGAGATGGTTAGTCAAGCAGCTGGAATGGTGAACCCGAGCACAAGGAGAGGAGAAATGAGGTGCGTTTTAGAAACCTTTCCCAATCTCATGGCATACCATCTTCTGGGTTTCCCATGCATGTTTTGATGTAGGAAGATGCCCTTGTACCTGGAGATTTGAGACCCATGGGGGGGGTACCCCGCAGTGTTACTTTAAAGAATCTGCGTTTGCTCACCCAACTTCACCAATCCTCTCAGCCTAAAGAGTGTCCAGCCTTATGTCTCATCCAGCTGTGGGTCTAGATATGGTCAATCCAGGTTGCATCCGAGACCCTGAACGGATTTTGTAAGAATTTCTCTCTCTTTCACTGTCTTTGCTTTGTGGGTTTTTTAAAGTAATGTATGTTTAGAATGTGGTTTGGCTGCTTTTCCCTGCTGTGTTTATGCCGCTTTACACCCTCTTGATTCACTTGCAGAGAGATATCGATACATAGGTTTTCAGATTCTTACTAGTCAGATATATTCTTGTGCGGTGACTAGGGGGTGTTGAGTCCAGTTCACTGAGCAGGTAGTAGGCCTTGTCTAGTACATATGTGGCTTATGGAGTGGTCTCTGAGCTAATTTCAAACCCTTGTTTTATGCATCACCCCACCTCACCTTTCCCGTTAAGCAGCCATAGTGTGTCTTCTAAAGGTGTGACTCTGTTCTGTTTTGTAATTCAGTTCAAGTGTAGCGATTTTGACATTGCCTCTATAAGCGATATCTTAGGATAAGTGTCTTTTTCTGTGTGACTTATTTCACTTAGAATCATCGTACCTAAATCCACTCATCATGCTGCTAACTAGCCTTATGACATTGATTTCATAGCTGAGTGATATTCCATTGTGCCAAGTACCACCATTTCTTTATCCATCTTTCTCTTTCCTGGGATATTGAAGGTGTGCCAAAGTGGAGGTTCTTGGAAACAGAGCAGCCGTAAAGTTTGGGGTGCCTGTGTCTTGTTGATTTTTAGTTTTCCCGATTTATACGCCCATGAGTGGAAGTGCCCTATGCTCTCTAAGCTGTGTTTATTACTTGTTTTAGGACACACCATACACGTCTCCAGAGTGCCTGTTGGCAATTTACATCCCGCCCATCAGCGTAGCAAGGCTCCCATGTCTCCATGGCCTGTCCTGCTTTTCTGGTTTTTACACTTTGTTCAGCATGTCCCTTTTGACTGAGGGCAAGCGAGACTTTTTTGTAGCGCAGATTTGCCCTTCCGGCTTGCTTGGTTGGCCAAAAAGGGCGTATGCGTTTTTTCCTGAATATATTCAGGAAAAAACGCATACGCCCTTTTTGGCCAAGGGCATCATTGTCAACGTTTTGCCGCTTTCATGTGCTTTAAAGGCGAGTCGAATCTACCTCCTGAAATCTGTTTCCTGCAAATCTGCCTTGCTTTCAAATCCTCTTCGTTGCCTTCCCTCAATATATTTGTGGACGAGAGTTCTCATTTATAACTCTGCACGTTTGTGAATTGCAGTGCCCCTGAGCTCCATTTGTCTCCTCGCTTTTTTGGGAGCTGGCCGCAAAAGCGCAGGATTGCTTCAGGCCCTATTTTGGTTCTGGGGGGCAGGCTGAGCCTGTGGTTCATTCTTCTTCCTGATGGGAAAATGGAGTGACCTGTGCCTGTCCCAACACCTAGGGCTAGTCTCTCGTTGGTTGCCCGTCTTCCCGTTCATCCTCAGGACATATTGCAACCTGGACGAAACAGGAGGTTATGGGTGCTAATTCTCCAAGTAGGGAGATGGTTAGTCAAGCGGCTGGAATGGCGAATCCGAGCACAAGGTGAGGAGAAATGAGGTGCGTTTTAGAAACCGTTCCCGATCTCATGGCATACCATCTTCTGGGTTTCCCATGCATGTTTTGATGTAGGAAGATGCCCTTGTACATGGAGATTTGAGACCCATGGGGTGGGTACCACGCGGTGTTTCTTTAAAGTATCTGCGTTTGCTCACCCAACCTCACCAATCCTCTCAGCCCCAAGAGTGTCCAGCCGTATGTCTCATCCAGCTGTGGGTCTAGATATGGTTAGTCCAGGTTGCATCAGAGACCCTGAACGGATTTTGTAAGAATTTCTCTCTCTTTCACTGTCTTTGTTTTGTGGGTTTTTTAAAGTAATTTATGTTTAGAATGGGTCTTGGCTGCTTTTCCCTGCTGTGTTTATGCCGCTTTACACCCTCTTGATTCACTTGCAGAGAGATATCGATACATAGGTTTTCAGATTCTTACTAGTCAGATATATTCTTGTGCGGTGACTAGGGGGTGTTGAGTCCAGTTCACTGAGCAGGTAGTAGGCCTTGTCTAGTACATATGTGGCTTATGGAGTGGTCTCTGAGCTAATTTCAAACCCTTGTTTTATGCATCACCCCACCTCACCTTTCCCGTTAAGCAGCCATAGTGTGTCTTCGAAAGGTCTTACTGTGTTCTGTTTTGTAATTCAGTTCAAGAGTAGCGATTTTGACATTCCCTCTATAAGCGATATCTTAGGATAAGTGTCTTTTTCTGTGTGACTTATTTCACTTAGAATCATCGTACCTAAATCCACTCATCATGCTGCTAACTAGCCTTATGACATTGATGTCATGGCTGAGTGATATTCCATTGTGCCAAGTCCCACCATTTCTTTATCCATTTTTCTCTTTCCTGGGATATTGAAGGTGTACCGAAGCGGAGGTTCTTGGAAACAGAACAGCCGTAAAGTTTGGGGTGCCTGTGTCTTGTTGATTTTTAGTTTTCCCAATTTATACGCCCATGAGTGGAAGTGCCCTATGCTCTCTATGCTGTGTTTATTACTTGTTTCAGGACACACCGTACTCTTCTCCAGAGTGCCTGTTGGCAATTTACATCCCGCCCATCAGCGTAGCAAGGCTCCCATGTCTCCATGGCCTGTCCTGCTTTTCTGGTTTTTACACTTTGTTCAGCATGGCCCTTTTGACCGAGGGCAAGCGAGACTTCTTTGTAGCGCTGATTTGCCCTTCCGGCTTGCTTGGTTGGCCAAAAAGGGCGTATGCGTTTTTTCCTGAATATATTCAGGAAAAAACGCATACGCCCTTTTTGGCCAAGGGCATCATTGTCAACGTTTTGCCGCTTTTCATGTGCTTTAAAGGCGAGTCGAATCTACCTCCTGAAATCTGTTTCCTGCAAATCTGCCTTGCTTTCAAATCCTCTTCGTTGCCTTCCCTCAATATATTTGTGGACGAGAGTTCTCATTTATAACTCTGCACGTTTGTGAATTGCAGTGCCCCTGAGCTCCATTTGTCTCCTCGCTTTTTTGGGAGCTGGCCGCAAAAGCGCAGGATTGCTTCAGGCCCTATTTTGGTTCTGGGGGGCAGGCTGAGCCTGTGGTTCATTCTTCTTCCTGATGGGAAAATGGAGTGACCTGTGCCTGTCCCAACACCTAGGGCTAGTCTCTCGTTGGTTCTCCGTCTTCCCGTTCATCCTCAGGACAAATTGCATCCTGGACGAAACAGGAGGTTATGGGTGCTGATTCTCCAAGTAGGGAGATGGTTAGTCAAGCGGCTGGAATGGCGAATCCGAGCACAAGGTGAAGAGAAATGAGGTGCGTTTTAGAAACCTTTCCCGATCTCACGGCATACCATCTTCTGGGTTTCCCATGCATGTTTTGATGTAGGAAGATGCCCTTGTACATGGAGATTTGAGACCCATGGGGTGGGTACCCCGCGGTGTTACTTTAAAGTATCTGCGTTTGCTCACCCAACCTCACCAATCCTCTCAGCCCCAAGACTGTCCAGCCGTATGTCTCATCCAGCTGTGGGTCTAGATATGGTCAGTCCAGGTTGCATCAGAGACCCTGAACGGATTTTGTAAGAATTTCTCTCTCTTTCACTGTCTTTGTTTTGTGGGTTTTTTAAAGTAATTTATGTTTAGAATCGGGCTTGGCTGCTTTTCCCTGCTGTTTTGATGCCGCTTTACACCCTCTTGATTCACTTGCAGAGAGATATCGATACATAGGTTTTCAGATTCTTACGAGTCAGATATATTCTTGTGCGGTGACTAAGGGGTGTTGAGTCCAGTTCACTGAGCAGGTAGTAGGCCTTGTCTATTACATATTTGGCTTATGGAGCGGTCTCTGAGCTAATTTCAAACCCTTGTTTTATGCATCACCCTACCTCACCTTTCCCGTTAAGCAGCCATAGTGTGTCTTCTAAAGGTGTGACTCTGTTCTGTTTTGTAATTCAGTTCAAGTGTAGCGATTTTGACATTGCCTCTATAAGTGATATCTTAGGATAAGTGTCTTTTTCTGTGTGACTTATTTCACTTAGAATCATCGTACCTAAATCCACTCATCATGCTGCTAACTAGCCTTATGACATTGATTTCATAGCTGAGTGATATTCCATTGTGCCAAGTCCCACCATTTCTTTATCCATTTTTCTCTTTCCTGGGATATTGAAGGTGTACCAAAGCGGAGGTTCTTGGAAACAGAGCAGCCGTAAACTTTAGGGTGCCTGTGTCTTGTTGATTTTTATTTTTCCCAATTTATTCGCCCATGAGTGGAAGTGCCCTATGCTCTCTACGCTGTGTTTATTACTTGTTTCAGGACACACCGTACTCTTCTCCAGAGTGCCTGTTGGCAATTTACATCCCGCCCATCAGCGTAGCAATGCTCCCATGTCTCCATGGCCTGTCCTGCTTTTCTGGTTTTTACACTTTGTTCAGCATGGCCCTTTTGAACGAGGGCAAGCGAGACTTCTTTGTAGCGCTGATTTGCCCTTCCGGCTTGCTTGGTTGGCCAAAAAGGGCGTATGCGTTTTTTCCTGAATATATTCAGGATAAAACGCATACGCCCTTTTTGGCCAAGGGCATCATTGTCAACGTTTTGCCGCTTTTCATGTGCTTTAAAGGCGAGTCGAATCTACCTCCTGAAAACTGTTTCCTGCAAATCTGCCTTGCTTTCAAATCCTCTTCGTTGCCTTCCCTCAATATATTTGTGGACGAGAGTTCTCATTTATAACTCTGCACGTTTGTGAATTGCAGTGCCCCTGAGCTCCATTTGTCTCCTCGCTTTTTTGGGAGCTGGCCGCAAAAGCGCAGGATTGCTTCAGGCCCTATTTTGGTTCTGGGGGGCAGGATGAGCCTGTGGTTCATTCTTCTTCCTGATGGGAAATTGGAGTGACCTATGCCTGTCCCAACACCTAGGGCTCGTCTCTCGTTGGTTCCGCGTCTTCCCGTTCATCCTCAGGACAAATTGCAACCTGTACAATCAGGAGGTTAAAGGTGCTGATTCTCCAAATAGGGAGATGGTTAGTCAAGCAGCTGGAATGGCGAACCCGAGCACAAGGAGAGGAGAAATGAAGTGCGTTTTAGAAACCTTTCCCGATCTCATGGCATACCATCTTCTGGGTTTCCCATGCATGTTTTGATGTAGGAAGATGCCCTTGTACCTGGAGATTTGAGACCCATGGGGTGTGTTCCCCGCAGTGTTACTTTAAAGTATCTGCGTTTCCTCACCCAACCTCACCAATCCTCTCAGCCCCAAGAGTGTCCAGACTTATGTCTCATCCAGCTGTGGGTCTAGATATGGTCAATCCAGGTTGCATCATAGACCCTGAACGGATTTTGTAAGAATTTCTCTCTCTTTCACTGTCTTTGTTTTGTGGGTTTTTTAAAGTAATTTATGTTTAGAATCGGGCTTGGCTGCTTTTCCCTGCTGTGTTGATGCCGCTTTACACCCTCTTGATTCACTTGCAGAGAGATATCGATACATAGGTTTTCAGATTCTTACTAGTCAGATATATTCTTGAGTGGTGACTAGGGTGTGTTGAGTCCAGTTCACTGAGCAGGGAGTAGGCCTTGTCTATTACATATTTGGCTTATGGAGCGGTCTCTGAGCTAATTTCAAACCCTTGTTTTATGCATCACCCCACCTCACCTTTCCCGTTAAGCAGCCATAGTGTGTCTTCTAAAGGTGTGACTCTGTTCTGTTTTGTAATTCAGTTCAAGTGTAGCGATTTTGACATTCCCTCTATAAGCTTTATCTTAGGATAAGTGTCTTTTTCTGTGTGACTTATTTCACTTAGAATCATCGTACCTAAATCCACTCATCATGCTGCTAACTAGCCATATGACATTGATTTCATGGCTGAGTGATATTCCATTTTGCCAAGTACCACCATTTCTTTATCCATTTTTCTCTTTCCTGGGATATTGAAGGTGTACCGAAGTGGAGGTTCTTGGAAACAGAGCAGCCGTAAACTTAGGGGGCCTGTGTCTTGTTGATTTTTAGTTTTCCCAATTTATACGCCCTTGAGTGGAAGTGCCCTATGCTCTCTACGCTGTGTTTATTACTTGTTTCAGGACACACCGTACTCTTCTCCAGAGTGCCTGTTGGCAATTTACATCCCGCCCATCAGCGTAGCAAGGCTCCCATGTCTCCATGGCCTGTCCTGCTTTTCTGGTTTTTACACTTTGTTCAGCATGGCCCTTTTGACCGAGGGCAAGCGAGACTTCTTTGTAGCGCTGATTTGCCCTTCCGGCTTGCTTGGTTGGCCAAAAAGGGCGTATGCGTTTTTTCCTGAATATATTCAGGAAAAACCGCATACGCCCTTTTTGGCCAAGGGCATCATTGTCAACGTTTTGCCGCTTTTCATGTGCTTTAAAGGCGAGTCGAATCTACCTCCTGAAATCTGTTTCCTGCAAATCTGCCTTGCTTTCAAATCCTCTTCGTTGCCTTCCCTCAATATATTTGTGGACGAGAGTTCTCATTTATAACTCTGCACGTTTGTGAATTGCAGTGCCCCTGAGCTCCATTTGTCTCCTCGCTTTTTTGGGAGCTGGCCGCAAAAGTGCAGGATTGCTTCAGGCCCTATTTTGGTTCTGGGGGGCAGGCTGAGCCTGTGGTTCATTCTTCTTCCTGATGGGAAAATGGAGTGACCTGTGCCTGTCCCAACACCTAGGGCTAGTCTTTCGTTGGTTCCCCGTCTTCCCGTTCATCCTCAGGACAAATTGCAACCTGGACGAAACAGTAGGTTAAAGGTGCTGATTCTCCAAGTAGGGAGATGGTTAGTCAAGCGGCTGGAATGGCGACCCCGAGCACAAGGAGAGGAGAAATGAGGTGCGTTTTAGAAACCTTTCCCGATCTCACGGCATACCATCTTCTGGGTTTCCCATGCATGTTTTGATGTAGGAAGATGCCCTTGTACCTGGAGATTTGAGACCCATGGGGTGGGTACCCCGCGGTATTACTTTAAAGTATCTGCATTTGCTCACCCAACCTCACCAATCCTCTCAGCCCCAAGAGTGTCCAGCCTTATGTCTCATCCATCTGTGGGTCTAGATATGGTCAATCCAGGTTGCATCAGAGACCCTGAACGGATTTTGTAAGAATTTCTCTCTCTTTCACTGTCTTTGCTTTGTGGGTTTTTTAAAGTAATGTATGTTTAGAATGGGGTTTGGCTGCTTTTCCCTGCTGTGTTTATGCCGCTTTACACCCTCTTGATTCACTTGCAGAGAGATATCGATACATAGGTTTTCAGATTCATACTAGTCAGATATATTCTTGTGCGGTGACTAGGGGGTGTTGAGTCCAGTTCACTGAGCAGGGAGTAGGCCTTGTCTATTACATATTTGGCTTATGGAGCGGTGTCTGAGCTAATTTCAAACCCTTGTTTTATGCATCACCCCACCTCACCTTTCCCGTTAATCAGCCATAGTGTGTCTTCTAAAGGTGTGACTCTGTTCTGTTTTGTAATTCAGTTCAAGTGTAGCGATTTTGACATTACCTCTATAATCGATATCTTAGGATAAGTGTCTTTTTCTGTGTGACTTATTTCACTTAGAATCATCGTACCTAAATCCACTCATCATGCTGCTAACTAGCCATATGACATTGATTTCATGGCTGAGTGATATTCCATTTTGCCAAGTACCACCATTTCTTTATCCATTTTTCTCTTTCCTGGGATATTGAAGGTGTACCGAAGCGGAGGTTCTTGGCAACAGAGCAGCCGTAAAGTTTGGGGTGCCTGTGTCTTGTTGACTTTTAGTTTTCCCAATTTATACGCCCATGAGTGGAAGTGCCCTATGCTCTCATCGCTGTGTTTATTCCTTGTTTCAGGACACACCGTACTCTTCTCCAGAGTGCCTGTTGGCAATTTACATCCCGCTCATCAGCGTAGCAAGGCTCCCATGTCTCCATGGCCTGTCCTGCTTTTCTGGTTTTTACACTTTGTTCAGCATGGCCCTTTTGACTGAGGGCAAGCGAGACTTCTTTGTAGCGCTGATTTGCCCTTCCGGCTTGCTTGGTTGGCCAAAAGGGCGTATGCGTTTTTTCCTGAATATATTCAGGAAAAAACGCATACGCCCTTTTTGGCCAAGGGCATCATTGTCAACGTTTTGCCGCTTTTCATGTGCTTTAAAGGCGAGTCGAATCTACCTCCTGAACTCTGTTTCCTGCAACTCTGCCTTGCTTTGAAATCCTCTTCGTTGCCTTCCCTCAATATATTTGTGGACGAGAGTTCTCATTTATAACTCTGCACGTTTGTGAATTGCAGTGCCCCTGAGCTCCATTTGTCTCCTCGCTTTTTTGGGAGCTGGCCGCAAAAGCGCAGGATTGCTTCAGGCCCTATTTTGGTTCTGGGGGGCAGGCTGAGCCTGTGGTTCATTCTTCTTCCTGATGGGAAAATGGAGTGACCTGTGCCTGTCCCAACACCTAGGGCTAGTCTTTCGTTGGTTCCCCGTCTTCCCGTTCATCCTCAGGACAAATTGCAACCTGGACGAAACAGTAGGTTAAAGGTGCTGATTCTCCAAGTAGGGAGATGGTTAGTCAAGCGGCTGGAATGGCGAACCCGAGCACAAGGAGAGGAGAAATGAGGTGCGTTTTAGAAACCTTTCCCGATCTCATGGCATACCATCTTCTCGGTTTCCCATGCATGTTTTGATGTAGGAAGATTCCCTTGTACCTGGAGATTTGAGACCCATGGGGTGTGTTCCCCGCAGTGTTACTTTAAAGTATCTGCGTTTGCTCACCCAACCTCACCAATCCTCTCAGCCCCAAGAGTGTCCAGCCTTATGTCTCATCCAGCTGTGGGTCTAGATATGGTCAATCCAGGTTGCATCATAGACCCTGATCGGATTTTGTAAGAATTTCTCTCTCTTTCACTGTCTTTGTTTTGTGGGTTTTTTAAAGTAATTTATGTTTAGAATGGGTCTTGGCTGCTTTTCCCTGCTGTGTTTATGCCGCTTTACACCCTCTTGATTCACTTGCAGAGAGATATCGATACATAGGTTTTCAGATTCTTACGAGTCAGATATATTCTTGTGCGGTGACTAGGGGGTGTTGAGTCCAGTTCACTGAGCAGGGAGTAGGCCTTGTCTATTACATATTTGGCTTATGGAGCGGTCTCTGAGCTAATTTCAAACCCTTGTTTTATGCATCACCCTACCTCACCTTTCCCGTTAAGCAGCCATAGTGTGTCTTCTAAAGGTGTGACTCTGTTCTGTTTTGTAATTCAGTTCAAGTGTAGCGATTTTGACATTGCCTCTATAAGCGATATCTTAGGATAAGTGTCTTTTTCTATGTGACTTATTTCACTTAGAATCATCGTACCTAAATCCACTCATCATGCTGCTAACTAGCCTTATGACATTGATTTCATAGCTGAGTGATATTCCATTGTGCCAAGTACCACCATTTCTTTATCCATCTTTCTCTTTCCTGGGATATTGAAGGTGTGCCAAAGTGGAGGTTCTTGGAAACAGAGCAGCCGTAAAGTTTGGGGTGCCTGTGTCTTGTTGATTTTTAGTTTTCCCGATTTATACGCCCATGAGTGGAAGTGCCCTATGCTCTCTAAGCTGTGTTTATTACTTGTTTTAGGACACACCATACACGTCTCCAGAGTGCCTGTTGGCAATTTACATCCCGCCCATCAGCGTAGCAAGTCTCCCATGTCTCCATGGCCTGTCCTGCTTTTCTGGTTTTTACACTTTGTTCAGCATGTCCCTTTTGACTGAGGGCAAGCGAGACTTTTTTGTAGCGCAGATTTGCCCTTCCGGCTTGCTTGGTTGGCCAAAAAGGGCGTATGCGTTTTTTCCTGAATATATTCAGGAAAAAACGCATACGCCCTTTTTGGCCAAGGGCATCATTGTCAACGTTTTGCCGCTTTTCATGTGCTTTAAAGGCGAGTCGAATCTACCTCCTGAAATCTGTTTCCTGCAAATCTGCCTTGCTTTCAAATCCTCTTCGTTGCCTTCCCTCAATATATTTGTGGACGAGAGTTCTCATTTATAACTCTGCACGTTTGTGAATTGCAGTGCCCCTGAGCTCCATTTGTCTCCTCGCTTTTTTGGGAGCTGGCCGCAAAAGCGCAGGATTGCTTCAGGCCCTATTTTGGTTCTGGGGGGCAGGCTGAGCCTGTGGTTCATTCTTCTTCCTGATGGGAAAATGGAGTGACCTGTGCCTGTCCCAACACCTAGGGCTAGTCTCTCGTTGGTTGCCCGTCTTCCCGTTCATCCTCAGGACAAATTGCAACCTTGACGAAACAAGAGGTTATGGGTGCTAATTCTCCAAGTAGGGAGATGGTTAGTCAAGCGGCTGGAATGGCGAATCCGAGCACAAGGTGAGGAGAAATGAGGTGCGTTTTAGAAACCTTTCCCGATCTCATGGCATACCATCTTCTGGGTTTCCCATGCATGTTTTGATGTAGGAAGATGCCCTTGTACATGGAGATTTGAGACCCATGGGGTGGGTACCCCGCGGTGTTACTTTAAAGTATCTGCGTTTGCTCACCCAACCTCACCAATCCTCTCAGCCCCAAGAGTGTCCAGCCGTATGTCTCATCCAGCTGTGGGTCTAGATATGGTTAGTCCAGGTTGCATCAGAGACCCTGAACGGATTTTGTAAGAATTTCTCTCTCTTTCACTGTCTTTGTTTTGTGGGTTTTTTAAAGTAATTTATGTTTAGAATGGGTCTTGGCTGCTTTTCCCTGCTGTGTTTATGCCGCTTTACACCCTCTTGATTCACTTGCAGAGAGATATCGATACATAGGTTTTCAGATTCTTACTAGTCAGATATATTCTTGTGCGGTGACTAGGGGGTGTTGAGTCCAGTTCACTGAGCAGGTAGTAGGCCTTGTCTAGTACATATGTGGCTTATGGAGTGGTCTCTGAGCTAATTTCAAACCCTTGTTTTATGCATCACCCCACCTCACCTTTCCCGTTAAGCAGCCATAGTGTGTCTTCGAAAGGTCTTACTGTGTTCTGTTTTGTAATTCAGTTCAAGAGTAGCGATTTTGACATTGCCTCTATAAGCGATATCTTAGGATAAGTGTCTTTTTCTGTGTGACTTATTTCACTTAGAATCATCGTACCTAAATCCACTCATCATGCTGCTAACTAGCCTTATGACATTGATTTCATAGCTGAGTGATATTCCATTGTGCCAAGTACCACCATTTCTTTATCCATTTTTCTCTTTCCTGGGATATTGAAGGTGTGCCAAAGTGGAGGTTCTTGGAAACAGAACAGCCGTAAAGTTTGGGGTGCCTGTGTCTTGTTGATTTTTAGTTTTCCCGATTTATACGCCCATGAGTGGAAGTGCCCTATGCTCTCTAAGCTGTGTTTATTACTTGTTTTACGACACACCGTACACGTCTCCAGAGTGCCTGTTGGCAATTTACATCCCGCCCATCAGCGTAGCAAGGCTCCCATGTCTCCATGGCCTGTCCTGCTTTTCTGGTTTTTACACTTTGTTCAGCATGGCCCTTTTGACCGAGGGCAAGCGAGACTTCTTTGTAGCGCTGATTTGCCCTTCCGGCTTGCTTGGTTGGCCAAAAAGGGCGTATGCGTTTTTTCCTGAATATATTCAGGAAAAAACGCATACGCCCTTTTTGGCCAAGGGCATCATTGTCAACGTTTTGCCGCTTTTCATGTGCTTTAAAGGCGAGTCGAATCTACCTCCTGAAATCTGTTTCCTGCAAATCTGCCTTGCTTTCAAATCCTCTTCGTTGCCTTCCCTCAATATATTTGTGGACGAGAGTTCTCATTTATAACTCTGCACGTTTGTGAATTGCAGTGCCCCTGAGCTCCATTTGTCTCCTCGCTTTTTTGGGAGCTGGCCGCAAAAGCGCAGGATTGCTTCAGGCCCTATTTTGGTTCTGGGGGGCAGGCTGAGCCTGTGGTTCATTCTTCTTCCTGATGGGAAAATGGAGTGACCTGTGCCTGTCCCAACACCTAGGGCTAGTCTCTCGTTGGTTGCCCGTCTTCCCGTTCATCCTCAGGACAAATTGCAACCTTGACGAAACAAGAGGTTATGGGTGCTAATTCTCCAAGTAGGGAGATGGTTAGTCAAGCGGCTGGAATGGCGAATCCGAGCACAAGGTGAGGAGAAATGAGGTGCGTTTTAGAAACCTTTCCCGATCTCATGGCATACCATCTTCTGGGTTTCCCATGCATGTTTTGATGTAGGAAGATGCCCTTGTACATGGAGATTTGAGACCCATGGGGTGGGTACCCCGCAGTGTTACTTTAAAGTATCTGCGTTTGCTCACCCAACCTCACCAATCCTCTCAGCCCCAAGAGTGTCCAGCCGTATGTCTCATCCAGCTGTGGGTCTAGATATGGTTAGTCCAGGTTGCATCAGAGACCCTGAACGGATTTTGTAAGAATTTCTCTCTCTTTCACTGTCTTTGTTTTGTGGGTTTTTTAAAGTAATTTATGTTTAGAATGGGTCTTGGCTGCTTTTCCCTGCTGTGTTTATGCCGCTTTACACCCTCTTGATTCACTTGCAGAGAGATATCGATACATAGGTTTTCAGATTCTTACTAGTCAGATATATTCTTGTGCGGTGACTAGGGGGTGTTGAGTCCAGTTCACTGAGCAGGTAGTAGGCCTTGTCTAGTACATATGTGGCTTATGGAGTGGTCTCTGAGCTAATTTCAAACCCTTGTTTTATGCATCACCCCACCTCACCTTTCCCGTTAAGCAGCCATAGTGTGTCTTCGAAAGGTCTTACTGTGTTCTGTTTTGTAATTCAGTTCAAGAGTAGCGATTTTGACATTGCCTCTATAAGCGATATCTTAGGATAAGTGTCTTTTTCTGTGTGACTTATTTCACTTAGAATCATCGTACCTAAATCCACTCATCATGCTGCTAACTAGCCTTATGACATTGATTTCATAGCTGAGTGATATTCCATTGTGCCAAGTACCACCATTTCTTTATCCATTTTTCTCTTTCCTGGGATATTGAAGGTGTGCCAAAGTGGAGGTTCTTGGAAACAGAACAGCCGTAAAGTTTGGGGTGCCTGTGTCTTGTTGATTTTTAGTTTTCCCGATTTATACGCCCATGAGTGGAAGTGCCCTATGCTCTCTAAGCTGTGTTTATTACTTGTTTTACGACACACCGTACACGTCTCCAGAGTGCCTGTTGGCAATTTACATCCCGCCCATCAGCGTAGCAAGGCTCCCATGTCTCCATGGCCTGTCCTGCTTTTCTGGTTTTTACACTTTGTTCAGCATGGCCCTTTTGACCGAGGGCAAGCGAGACTTCTTTGTAGCGCTGATTTGCCCTTCCGGCTTGCTTGGTTGGCCAAAAAGGGCGTATGCGTTTTTTCCTGAATATATTCAGGAAAAAACGCATACGCCCTTTTTGGCCAAGGGCATCATTGTCAACGTTTTGCCGCTTTTCATGTGCTTTATAGGTGAGTCGAATCTACCTCCTGAAATCTGTTTCCTGCAAATCTGCCTTGCTTTCAAATCCTCTTCGTTGCCTTCCCTCAATATATTTGTGGACGAGAGTTCTCATTTATAACTCTGCACGTTTGTGAATTGCAGTGCCCCTGAGCTCCATTTGTCTCCTCGCTTTTTTGGGAGCTGGCCGCAAAAGCGCAAGATTGCTTCAGGCCGTATTTTGGTTCTGGGGGGCAGGCTGAGCCTGTGGTTCATTCTACTTCCTGATGGGAAAATGGAGTGACCTATGCCTGTCCCAACACCTACGGCTCGTCTCTCGTTGGTTCCGCGTCTTCCCGTTCATCCTCAGGAAAAATTGCAACCTGTACAATCAGGAGGTTAAAGGTGCTGATTCTCCAAATAGGGAGATGGTTAGTCAAGCAGCTGGAATGGCGAACCCGAGCACAAGGTGAGGAGAAATGAGGTGCGTTTTAGAAACCTTTCCCGATCTCACGGCATACCATCTTCTGGGTTTCCCATGCATGTTTTGATGTAGGAAGATGCCCTTGTACCTGGAGATTTGAGACCCATGGGGGGGGTACCCCACAGTGTTACTTTAAAGTATCTGCGTTTGCTCACCCAACTTCACCAATGCTCTCAGCCTAAAGAGTGTCCAGCCTTATGTCTCATCCAGCTGTGGGTCTAGATATGGTCAATCCAGGTTGCATCTGACACCCTGAACGGATTTTGTAAGAATTTCTCTCTCTTTCACTGTCTTTGTTTTGTGGGTTTTTTAAAGTAATTTATGTTTAGAATGGGTCTTGGCTGCTTTTCCCTGCTGTGTTTATGGCGCTTTACACCCTCTTGATTCACTTGCAGAGAGATATCGATACATAAGTTTTCAGATTCTTACGAGTCAGATATATTCTTCTGCGTTGACTAGGGGGTGTTGAGTCCAGTTCACTGAGCAGGGAGTAGGCCTTGTCTATTACATATTTGGCTTATGGAGCGGTCTCTGAGCTAATTTCAAACCCTTGTTTTATGCATCACCCCACCTAACCTTTCCCGTTAAGCAGCCATAGTGTGTCTTCTAAAGGTGTGACTCTGTTCTGTTTTGTAATTCAGTTCAAGTGTAGCGATTTTGACATTCCCTCTATAAGCGATATCTTAGGATAAGTGTCTTTTTCTGTGTGACTTATTTCACTTAGAATCATTGTACCTAAATCCACTCATCATGCTGCTAACTAGCCTTATGACATTGATTTCATGGCTGAGTGATATTGCATTGTGCCAAATACCACCATTTCTTTATCCATTTTTCTCTTTCCTGGGATATTGAAGGTGTACCGAAGTGGAGGTTCTTGGAAACAGAGCAGCCGTAAACTTTAGGGTGCCTGTGTCTTGTTGATTTTTAGTTTTCCCAATTTATACGCCCATGAGTGGAAGTGCCCTATGCTCTCTACGCTGTGTTTATTACTTGTTTCAGGACACACCGTACTCTTCTCCAGAGTGCCTGTTGGCAATTTATATCCCGCCCATCAGCGTAGCAAGGCTCCCATGTCTCCATGGCCTGTCCTGCTTTTCTGGTTTTTACACTTTGTTCAGCATGGCCCTTTTGACCGAGGGCAAGCCAGAGTTCTTTGTAGCGCTGATTTGCCCTTCCGGCTTGCTTGGTTGGCCAAAAAGGGCGTATGCGTTTTCTCTTGAATATATTCAGGAAAAAACGCATACGCCCTTTTTGTTCAAGGGCATCATTGTCAACGTTTTGCCGCTTTTCATATGCTTTATAGGTGAGTCGAATCTACCCCCTGAAATCTGTTTCCTGCAAATCTGCCTTGCTTTCAAATCCTCTTCGTTGCCTTCCCTCAATATATTTGTGGACGAGAGTTCTCATTTATAACTCTGCACGTTTGTGAATTGCAGTGCCCCTGAGCTCCATTTGTCTACTCGCTTTTTTGGGAGCTGGCCGCAAAAGCGCAGGATTGCTTCAGGCCCTATTTTGGTTCTGGGGGGCAGGCTGAGCCTGTGGTTCATTCTTCTTCCTGATGGGAAAATGGAGTGACCTATGCCTGTCCCAACACCTAGGGCTCGTCTCTCATTGGTTCTGCGTCTTCCCGTTCATCCTCAGGAAAAATTGCAACCTGCACAGTCAGGAGGTTAAAGGTGCTGATTCTCCAAATAGGGAGATGGTTAGTCAAGCAGCTGGAATGGTGAACCCGAGCACAAGGAGAGGAGAAATGAGGTGCGTTTTAGAAACCTTTCCCGATCTCATGGCATACCATCCTCTGAGTTTATCATGCATGTTTTGATGTAGGAAGATGCCCTTGTACCTGGAGATTTGAGACCCATGGGGTGTGTTCCCGCAGTGTTACTTTAAAGTATCTGCGTTTGCTCACCCGACCTCACCAATCCTCTCAGCCCCAAGAGTGTCCAGCCTTATGTCTCATCCAGCTGTGGGTATAGATAAGGTCAATACAGGTTGCATCAGAGACCCTGAAAGGATTTTGTAAGAATTTCTCTCTCTTTCACTGTCTTTGTTTTGTGGGTTTTTTAAAGTAAGTTATGTTTAGAATCGGGCTTGGCTGCTTTTCCCTGCTGTGTTGATGCCGCTTTACACCCTCTTGATTCACTTGCAGAGAGATATCGATACATAGGTTTTCAGATTCTTACTAGTCAGATATATTCTTGTGTGGTGACTAGGGTGTGTTGAGTCCAGTTCACTGAGCAGGGAGTAGGCCTTGTCTATTACATATTTGGCTTATGGAGCGGTCTCTGAGCTAATTTCAAACCCTTGTTTTATGCATCACCCCACCTCACCTTTCCCGTTAAGCAGCCATAGTGTGTCTTCTAAAGGTGTGACTCTGTTCTGTTTTGTAATTCAGTTCAAGTGTAGCCATTTTGACATTCCCTCTATAAGCGATATCTTAGGATAAGTGTCTTTTTCTGTGTGACTTATTTCACTTAGAATCATCGTACCTAAATCCACTCATCATGCTGCTAACTAGCCTTATGACATTGATTTCATGGCTGAGTGATATTCCATTGTGCCAAGTACCAACATTTCTTTATCCATTTTTCACTTTCCTGGGATATTGAAGGTGTACCGAAGCGGAGGTTCTTGGGAACAGAGCAGCCGTAAACTTTAGGGTGCCTGTGTCTTGTGGATTTTTAGTTTTCCCAATTTATACGCCCATGAGTGGAAGTGCCCTATGCTCTCTACGCTGTGTTTATTACTTGTTTCAGGACACACCGTACTCTTCTCCACAGTGCCTGTTGGCAATTTACATCCCGCCCATCAGAGTAGCAAGGCTCCCATGTCTCCATGGCCTGTCCTGCTTTTCTGGTTTTTACACTTTGTTCAGCATGGCCCTTTTGACCGAGGGCAAGCGAGACTTCTTTGTAGCGCTGATTTGCCCTTCCGGCTTGCTTGGTTGGCCAAAAAGGGCGTATGCGTTTTTTCCTGAATATATTCAGGAAAAAACGCATACGCCCTTTTTGGCCAAGGGCATCATTGTCAACGTTTTGCCGCTTTTCATGTGCTTTAAAGGCGAGTCGAATCTACCTCCTGAAATCTGTTTCCTGCAAATCTGCCTTGCTTTCAAATCCTCTTCGTTGCCTTCCCTCAATATATTTGTGGACGAGAGTTCTCATTTATAACTCTGCACGTTTGTGAATTGCAGTGCCCCTGAGCTCCATTTGTCTCCTCGCTTTTTTGGGAGCTGGCCGCAAAAGCGCAGGATTGCTTCAGGCCCTATTTTGGTTCTGGGGGGCAGGCTGAGCCTGTGGTTCATTCTTCTTCCTGATGGGAAAATGGAGTGACCTGTGCCTGTCCCAACACCTAGGGCTAGTCTCTCGTTGGTTCCCCGTCTTCCCGTTCATCTTCAGGACAAATTGCAACCTGGACGAAACAGGAGGTTAAAGGTGCTGATTCTCCAAGTAGGGAGATGGTTAGTCAAGCGGCTGGAATGGGGAACCCAAGCACAAGGCGAGGAGAAATGAGGTGCGTTTTAGAAACCTTTCCCAATCTCATGGCATACCATCTTCTGGGTTTCCCATGCATGTTTTGATGTAGGAAGATGCCCTTGTACCTGGAGATTTGAGACCCATGGGGTGTGTTCCCCGCAGTGTTACATTAAAGTATCTGCGTTTGCTCACCCAACCTCACCAATCCTCTCAGCCCCAAGAGTGTCCAGCCTTATGTCTCATCCAGCTGTGGGTCTAGATATGGTCAATCCAGGTTGCATCATAGACCCTGAACGGATTTTGTAAGAATTTCTCTCTCTTTCACTGTGTTTGTTTTGTGGGTTTTTTAAAGTAATTTATGTTTAGAATCGGGCTTGGCTGCTTTTCCCTGCTGTGTTGATGCTGCTTTACACCCTCTTGATTCACTTGCAGAGAGATATTGATACATAGGTTTTCAGATTCTTACTAGTCAGATATATTCTTGTGTGGTGACTAGGGTGTGTTGAGTCCAGTTCACTGAGCAGGGAGTAGGCCTTGTCTATTACATATTTGGCTTATGGAGCGGTCTCTGAGCTAATTTCAAACCCTTGTTTTATGCATCACCCCACCTCACCTTTCCCGTTAAGCATCCATAGTGTGTCTTCTAAAGGTGTGACTCTCTTCTGTTTTGTAATTCAGTTCAAGTGTAGCCATTTTGACATTCCCTCTATAAGCGATATCTTAGGATAAGTGTCTTTTTCTGCGTGACTTATTTCACTTAGAATCATCGTACCTAAATCCACTCATCATGCTGCTAACTAGCCTTATGACATTGATTTCATGGCTGAGTGATATTCCATTGTGCCAAGTACCAGCATTTCTTTATCCATTTTTCACTTTCCTGGGATATTGAAGGTGTACCGAAGCGGAGGTTCTTGGAAACAGAGCAGCCGTAAATTTTAGGGTGCCTGTGTCTTGTTGATTTTTAGTTTTCCCAATTTATACGCCCATGAGTGGAAGTGCCCTATGCTCTCTACGCTGTGTTTATTACTTGTTTCAGGACACACCGTACTCTTCTCCAGAGTGCCTGTTGGCAATTTACATCCCGCCCATCAGAGTAGCAAGGCTCCCATGTCTCCATGGCCTGTCCTGCTTTTCTGGTTTTTACACTTTGTTCCGCATGGCCCTTTTGACCGAGGGCAAGCTACACTTCTTTGTAGCGCTGATTTGCCCTTCCGGCTTGCTTGGTTGGCCAAAAAGGGCGTATGCGTTTTTTCCTGAATATATTCAGGAAAAAACGCATACGCCCTTTTTGGCCAAGGGCATCATTGTCAACGTTTTGCCACTTTTCATGGGCTTTAAAGGCGAGTCGAATCTACCTCCTGAAATCTGTTTCCTGCAAATCTGCCTTGCTTTCAAATCCTCTTCGTTGCCTCCCCTCAATATATTTCTGGACGAGAGTTCTCATTTATAACTCTGCACGTTTGTGAATTGCAGTGCCCCTGAGCTCCATTTGTCTCCTCGCTTTTTTGGGAGCTGGCCGCAAAAGCGCAGGATTGCTTCAGGCCCTATTTTGGTTCTGGGGGGCAGGCTGAGCCTGTGGTTCATTCTTCTTCCTGATGGGAAAATGGAGTGACCTGTGCCTGTCCCAACACCTAGGGCTAGTCTCTCGTTGGTTCCCCGTCTTCCCATTCATCCTCAGGACAAATTGCAACCTGGACGAAACAGTAGGTTAAAGGTGCTGATTCTCCAAGTAGGGAGATGGTTAGTCAAGCAGCTGGAATGGTGAACCCGAGCACAAGGAGAGGAGAAATGAGGTGCGTTTTAGAAACCTTTCCCAATCTCATGGCATACCATCTTCTGGGTTTCCCATGCATGTTTTGATGTAGGAAGATGCCCTTGTACCTGGAGATTTGAGACCCATGGGGGGGGTACCCCGCAGTGTTACTTTAAAGAATCTGCGTTTGCTCACCCAACTTCACCAATGCTCTCAGCCTAAAGAGTGTCCAGCCTTATGTCTCATCCAGCTGTGGGTCTAGATATGGTCAATCCAGGTTGCATCCGAGACCCTGAACGGATTTTGTAAGAATTTCTCTCTCTTTCACTGTCTTTGCTTTGTGGGTTTTTTAAAGTAATGTATGTTTAGAATGGGGTTTGGCTGCTTTTCCCTGCTGTGTTTATGCCGCTTTACACCCTCTTGATTCACTTGCAGAGAGATATCGATACATAGGTTTTCAGATTCTTACTAGTCAGATATATTCTTGTGCGGTGACTAGGGGGTGTTGAGTCCAGTTCACTGAGCAGGTAGTAGGCCTTGTCTAGTACATATGTGGCTTATGGAGTGGTCTCTGAGCTAATTTCAAACCCTTGTTTTATGCATCACCCCACCTCACCTTTCCCGTTAAGCAGCCATAGTGTGTCTTTGAAAGGTCTTACTGTGTTCTGTTTTGTAATTCAGTTCAAGAGTAGCGATTTTGACATTCCCTCTATAAGCGATATCTTAGGATAAGTGTCTTTTTCTGTGTGACTTATTTCTCTTAGAATCATCGTACCTAAATCCACTCATCATGCTGCTAACTAGCCTTATGACATTGATGTCATGGCTGAGTGATATTCCATTGTGCCAAGTCCCACCATTTCTTTATCCATTTTTCTCTTTCCTGGGATATTGAAGGTGTACCGAAGCGGAGGTTCTTGGCAACAGAACAGCCGTAAAGTTTGGGGTGCCTGTGTCTTGTTGATTTTTAGTTTTCCCAATTTATACGCCCATGAGTGGAAGTGCCCTATGCTCTCTATGCTGTGTTTATTACTTGTTGCAGGACACACCGTACTCTTCTCCAGTGTGCCTGTTGGCATTTTACATCCCGCCCATCAGCGTAGCAAGGCTCCCATGTCTCCATGGCCTGTCCTGCTTTTCTGGTTTTTACACTTTGTTCAGCATGGCCCTTTAACCGAGGGCAAGCGAGACTTCTTTGTAGCGCTGATTTGCCCTTCCGGCTTGCTTGGTTGGCCAAAAAGGGCGTATGCGTTTTTTCCTGAATATATTCAGGAAAAAACGCATACGCCCTTTTTGGCCAAGGGCATCATTGTCAACGTTTTGCCGCTTTTCATGTGCTTTAAAGGCGAGTCGAATCTACCTCCTGAAATCTGTTTCCTGCAAATCTGCCTTGCTTTCAAATCCTCTTCGTTGCCTTCCCTCAATATATTTGTGGACGAGAGTTCTCATTTATAACTCTGCACGTTTGTGAATTGCAGTGCCCCTGAGCTCCATTTGTCTCCTCGCTTTTTTGGGAGCTGGCCGCAAAAGCGCAGGATTGCTTCAGGCCCTATTTTGGTTCTGGGGGGCAGGCTGAGCCTGTGGTTCATTCTTCTTCCTGATGGGAAAATGGAGTGACCTGTGCCTGTCCCAACACCTAGGGCTAGTCTCTCGTTGGTTCTCCGTCTTCCCGTTCATCCTCAGGACAAATTGCATCCTGGACGAAACAGGAGGTTATGGGTGCTGATTCTCCAAGTAGGGAGATGGTTAGTCAAGCGGCTGGAATGGCGAATCCGAGCACAAGGTGAAGAGAAATGAGGTGCGTTTTAGAAACCTTTCCCGATCTCACGGCATACCATCTTCTGGGTTTCCCATGCATGTTTTGATGTAGGAAGATGCCCTTGTACATGGAGATTTGAGACCCATGGGGTGGGTACCCCGCGGTGTTACTTTAAAGTATCTGCGATTGCTCACCCAACCTCACCAATCCTCTCAGCCCCAAGAGTGTCCAGCCGTATGTCTCATCCAGCTGTGGGTCTAGATATGGTCAGTCCAGGTTGCATCAGAGACCCTGAACGGATTTTGTAAGAATTTCTCTCTCTTTCACTGTCTTTGTTTTGTGGGTTTTTTAAAGTAATTTATGTTTAGAATGGGTCTTGGCTGCTTTTCCCTGCTGTGTTTATGCCGCTTTACACCCTCTTGATTCCCTTGCAGAGAGATATCGATACATAGGTTTTCAGATTCTTACGAGTCAGATATATTCTTGTGCGGTGACTAGGGGGTGTTGAGTCCAGTTCACTGAGCAGGGAGTAGGCCTTGTCTATTACATATTTGGCTTATGGAGCGGTCTCTGAGCTAATTTCAAACCCTTGTTTTATGCATCACCCTACCTCACCTTTCCCGTTAAGCAGCCATAGTGTGTCTTCTAAAGGTGTGACTCTGTTCTGTTTTGTAATTCAGTTCAAGTGTAGCAATTTTGACATTGCCTCTATAAGTGATATCTTAGGATAAGTGTCTTTTTCTGTGTGACTTATTTCACTTAGAATCATCGGACCTAAATCCACTCATCATGCTGCTAACTAGCCTTATGACATTGATTTCATAGCTGAGTGATATTCCATTGTGCCAAGTACCACCATTTCTTTATCCATTTTTCTCTTTCCTGGGATATTGAAGGTGTGCCAAAGTGGAGGTTCTTGGAAACAGAGCAGCCGTAAAGTTTGGGGTGCCTGTGTCTTGTTGATTTTTAGTTTTCCCGATTTATACGCCCATGAGTGGAAGTGCCCTATGCTCTCTAAGCTGTGTTTATTACTTGTTTTAGGACACACCGTACACGTCTCCAGAGTGCCTGTTGGCAATTTACATCCCGCCCATCAGCATAGCAAGGCTCCCATGTCTCCATGGCCTGTCCTGCTTTTCTGGTTTTTACACTTTGTTCAGCATGGCCCTTTTGACCGAGGGCAAGCGAGACTTCTTTGTAGCGCTGATTTGCCCTTCCGGCTTGCTTGGTTGGCCAAAAAGGGCGTATGCGTTTTTTCCTGAATATATTCAGGAAAAAACGCATACGCCCTTTTTGGCCAAGGGCATCATTGTCAACGTTTTGCCGCTTTTCATGTGCTTTAAAGGCGAGTCGAATCTACCTCCTGAAATCTGTTTCCTGCAAATCTGCCTTGCTTTCAAATCCTCTTCGTTGCCTTCCCTCAATATATTTGTGGACGAGAGTTCTCATTTATAACTCTGCACGTTTGTGAATTGCAGTGCCCCTGAGCTCCATTTGTCTCCTCGCTTTTTTGGGAGCTGGCCGCAAAAGCGCAGGATTGCTTCAGGCCCTATTTTGGTTCTGGGGGGCAGGCTGAGCCTGTGGTTCATTCTTCTTCCTGATGGGAAAATGGAGTGACCTGTGCCTGTCCCAACACCTAGGGCTAGTCTCTCGTTGGTTCCCCGTCTTCCCGTTCATCTTCAGGACAAATTGCAACCTGGACGAAACAGGAGGTTAAAGGTGCTGATTCTCCAAGTAGGGAGATGGTTAGTCAAGCGGCTGGAATGGCGAACCCAAGCACAAGGAGAGGAGAAATGAGGTGCGTTTTAGAAACCTTTCCCGATCTCACGGCATACCATCTTCTGGGTTTCCCATGCATGTTTTGATGTAGGAAGATTCCCTTGTACCTGGAGATTTGAGACCCATGGGGTGTGTTCCCCGCAGTGTTACTTTAAAGTATCTGCGTTTGCTCACCCAACCTCACCAATCCTCTCAGCCCCAAGAGTGTCCAGCCTTATGTCTCATCCAGCTGTGGGTCTAGATATGGTCAATCCAGGTTGCATCATAGACCCTGATCGGATTTTGTAAGAATTTCTCTCTCTTTCACTGTCTTTGTTTTGTGGGTTTTTTAAAGTAACTTATGTTTAGAATGGGTCTTGGCTGCTTTTCCCTGCTGTGTTTATGCCGCTTTACACCCTCTTGATTCACTTGCAGAGAGATATCGATACATAGGTTTTCAGATTCTTACGAGTCAGATATATTCTTGTGCGGTGACTAGGGGGTGTTGAGTCCAGTTCACTGAGCAGGGAGTAGGCCTTGTCTATTACATATTTGGCTTATGGAGCGGTCTCTGAGCTAATTTC
This sequence comes from Eubalaena glacialis, assembly GCF_028564815.1. Lineage (NCBI taxonomy): Eukaryota > Metazoa > Chordata > Mammalia > Artiodactyla > Balaenidae > Eubalaena > Eubalaena glacialis. Next base: position 391,662 of record NW_026871218.1, read on the forward strand.
AAACCCTTGTTTTATGCATCACCCTACCTCACCTTTCCCGTTAAGCAGCCATAGTGTGTCTTCTAAAGGTGTGACTCTGTTCTGTTTTGTAATTCAGTTCAAGTGTAGCGATTTTGACATTGCCTCTATAAGCGATATCTTAGGATAAGTGTCTTTTTCTGTGTGACTTATTTCACTTAGAATCATCGTACCTAAATCCACTCATCATGCTGCTAACTAGCCTTATGACATTGATTTCATAGCTGAGTGATATTCCATTGTGCCAAGTACCACCATTTCTTTATCCATCTTTCTCTTTCCTGGGATATTGAAGGTGTGCCAAAGTGGAGGTTCTTGGAAACAGAGCAGCCGTAAAGTTTGGGGTGCCTGTGTCTTGTTGATTTTTAGTTTTCCCGATTTATACGCCCATGAGTGGAAGTGCCCTATGCTCTCTAAGCTGTGTTTATTACTTGTTTTAGGACACACCATACACGTCTCCAGAGTGCCTGTTGGCAATTTACATCCCGCCCATCAGCGTAGCAAGGCTCCCATGTCTCCATGGCCTGTCCTGCTTTTCTGGTTTTTACACTTTGTTCAGCATGTCCCTTTTGACTGACGGCAAGCGAGACTTTTTTGTAGCGCAGATTTGCCCTTCCGGCTTGCTTGGTTGGCCAAAAAGGGCGTATGCGTTTTTTCCTGAATATATTCAGGAAAAAATGCATACGCCCTTTTTGGCCAATGGCATCATTGTCAACGTTTTGCCGCTTTTCATGTGCTTTAAAGGCGAGTCGAATCTACCTCCTGAAATCTGTTTCCTGCAAATCTGCCTTGCTTTCAAATCCTCTTCGTTGCCTTCCCTCAATATATTTGTGGACGAGAGTTCTCATTTATAACTCTGCACGTTTGTGAATTGCAGTGCCCCTGAGCTCCATTTGTCTCCTCGCTTTTTTGGGAGCTGGCCGCAAAAGCGCAGGATTGCTTCAGGCCCTATTTTGGTTCTGGGGGGCAGGCTGAGCCTGTGGTTCATTCTTCTTCCTGATGGGAAAATGGAGTGACCTGTGCCTGTCCCAACACCTAGGGCTAGTCTCTCGTTGGTTGCCCGTCTTCCCGTTCATCCTCAGGACAAATTGCAACCTGGACGAAACAGGAGGTTATGGGTGCTGATTCTCCAAGTAGGGAGATGGTTAGTCAAGCGGCTGGAATGGCGAATCCGAGCACAAGGTGAGGAGAAATGAGGTGCGTTTTAGAAACCTTTCCCGATCTCATGGCATACCATCTTCTGGGTTTCCCATGCATGTTTTGATGTAGGAAGATGCCCTTGTACATGGAGATTTGAGACCCATGGGGTGGGTACCACGCGGTGTTACTTTAAAGTATCTGCGTTTGCTCACCCAACCTCACCAATCCTCTCAGCCCCAAGACTGTCCAGCCGTATGTCTCATCCAGCTGTGGGTCTAGATATGGTTAGTCCAGGTTGCATCAGAGACCCTGAACGGATTTTGTAAGAATTTCTCTCTCTTTCACTGTCTTTGTTTTGTGGGTTTTTTAAAGTAATTTATGTTTAGAATGGGTCTTGGCTGCTTTTCCCTGCTGTGTTTATGCCGCTTTACACCCTCTTGATTCACTTGCAGAGAGATATCGATACATAGGTTTTCAGATTCTTACGAGTCAGATATATTCTTGTGCGGTGACTAGGGGGTGTTGAGTCCAGTTCACTGAGCAGGTAGTAGGCCTTGTCTAGTACATATGTGGCTTATGGAGTGGTCTCTGAGCTAATTTCAAACCCTTGTTTTATGCATCACCCCACCTCACCTTTCCCGTTAAGCAGCCATAGTGTGTCTTCGAAAGGTCTTACTGTGTTCTGTTTTGTAATTCAGTTCAAGAGTAGCGACTTTGACATTCCCTCTATAAGCGATATCTTAGGATAAGTGTCTTTTTCTGTGTGACTTATTTCACTTAGAATCATCGGACCTAAATCCACTCATCATGCTGCTAACTAGCCTTATGACATTGATTTCATAGCTGAGTGATATTCCATTGTGCCAAGTACCACCACTTCTTTATCCATTTTTCTCTTTCCTGGGATATTGAAGGTGTGCCAAAGTGGAGGTTCTTGGAAACAGAGCAGCCGTAAAGTTTGGGGTGCCTGTGTCTTGTTGATTTTTAGTTTTCCCGATTTATACGCCCATGAGTGGAAGTGCCCTATGCTCTCTAAGCTGTGTTTATTACTTGTTTTACGACACACCGTACACGTCTCCAGAGTGCCTGTTGGCAATTTACGTCCCGCTCATCAGCGTAGCAAGGCTCCCATGTCTCCATGGCCTGTCCTGCTTTTCTGGTTTTTACAATTTGTTCAGCATGGCCCTTTTGACCGAGGGCAAGCGAGACTTCTTTGTAGCGCTGATTTGCCCTTCCGGCTTGCTTGGTTGGCCAAAAAGGGCGTATGCGTTTTTTCCTGAATATATTCAGGAAAAAACGCATACGCCCTTTTTGACCAAGGGCATCATTGTCAACGTTTTGCCGCTTTTCATGTGCTTTATAGGTGAGTCGAATCTACCTCCTGAAATCTGTTTCCTTCAAATCTGCCTTGCTTTCAAATCCTCTTCGTTGCCTTCCCTCAATATATTTGTGGACGAGAGTTCTCATTTATAACTCTGCACGTTTGTGAATTGCAGTGCCCCTGAGCTCCATTTGTCTCCTCGCTTTTTTGGGAGCTGGCCGCAAAAGCGCAGGATTGCTTCAGGCCCTATTTTGGTTCTGGGGGGCAGGCTGAGCCTGTGGTTCATTCTACTTCCTGATGGGAAAATGGAGTGACCTGTGCCTGTCCCAACACCTAGGGCTAGTCTCTCGTTGGTTCCCCGTCTTACCGTTCATCTTCAGGACAAATTACAACCTGGACGAAACAGGAGGTTAAAGGTGCTGATTCTCCAAGTAGGGAGATGGTTAGTCAAGCGGCTGGAATGGCGAACCCAAGCACAAGGAGAGGAGAAATGAGGTGCGTTTTAGAAAACATTCCCGATCTCACGGCATACCATCTTCTGGGTTTCCCATGCATGTTTTGATGTAGGAAGATTCCCTTGTACCTGGAGATTTGAGACCCATGGGGTGTGTTCCCCGCAGTGTTACTTTAATGTATCTGCGTTTGCTCACACAACCTCACCAATCCTCTCAGCCCCAAGAGTGTCCAGCCTTATGTCTCATCCAGCTGTGGGTCTAGATATGGTCAATCCAGGTTGCATCATAGACCCTGAACGGATTTTGTAAGAATTTCTCTCTCTTTCACTGTCTTTGTTTTGTGGGTTTTTTAAAGTAATTTATGTTTAGAATCGGGCTTGGCTGCTTTTCCCTGCTGTGTTGATGCCGCTTTACACCCTCTTGATTCACTTGCAGAGAGATATCGATACATAGGTTTTCAGATTCTTACTAGTCAGATATATTCTTGTGTGGTGACTAGGGTGTGTTGAGTCCAGTTCACTGAGCAGGGAGTAGGCCTTGTCTATTACATATTTGGCTTATGGAGCGGTCTCTGAGCTAATTTCAAACCCTTGTTTTATGCATCACCCCACCTCACCTTTCCCGTTAAGCAGCCATAGTGTGTCTTCTAAAGGTGTGACTCTGTTCTGTTTTGTAATTCAGTTCAAGTGTAGCGATTTTGACATTCCCTCTCTAAGCGATATCTTAGGATAAGTGTCTTTTTCTGTGTGACTTATTTCACTTAGAATCATCGTATCTAAATCCACTCATCATGCTGCTAACTAGCCTTATGAAATTGATTTCATGGCTGAGTGATATTCCATTGTGCCAAGTACCACCATTTCTTTATCCATTTTTCTCTTTCCTGGGATATTGAAGGTGTACCGAAGCGGAGGTTCTTGGAAACAGAGCAGCCGTAAAGTTTGGGGTGCCTGTGTCTTGTTGATTTTTAGTTTTCCCAATTTATATGCCCATGAGTGGAAGTGCCCTATGCTCTCTACGCTGTGTTTATTATTTGTTTCAGCACACACCATACTCTTCTCCAGAGTGCCTGTTGGCAATTTACATCCCGCCCATCAGCGTAGCAAGGCTCCCATGTCTCCATGGCCTGTCCTGCTTTTCTGGTTTTTACACTTTGTTCAGCATGGCCCTTTTGACCGAGGGCAAGGGAGACTTCTTTGTAGCGATGATTTGCACTTCCGGCTTGCTTGGTTGCCCAAAAAGGGCGTATGCGTTTTTTCCTGAATATATTCAGGAAAAAACGCATACGCCGTTTTTGGCCAAGGGCATCATTGTCAACTTTTTGCCGCTTTTCATGTGCTTTAAAGGCGAGTCGAATCTACCTCCTGAAATCTGTTTCCTGCAAATCTGCCTTGCTTTCAAATCCTCTTCGTTGCCTTCCCTCAATATATTTGTGGACGAGAGTTCTCATTGATAACTCTGCACGTTTGTGAATTGCAGTGCCCCTGAGCTCCATTTGTCTCCTCGCTTTTTTGGGAGCTGGCCGCAAAAGCGCAGGATTGCTTCAGGCCCTATTTTGGTTCTGGGGGGCAGGCTGAGCCTGTGGTTCATTCTTCTTCCTGATGGGAAAATGGAGTGACCTGTGCCTGTCCCAACACCTAGGGCTAGTCTCTCGTTGGTTCCCCGTCTTCCCGTTCATCTTCAGGACAAATTGCAACCTGGACGAAACAGGAGGTTAAAGGTGCTGATTCTCCAAGTAGGGAGATGGTTAGTCAAGCGGCTGGAATGGCGAACCCAAGCACAAGGAGAGGAGAAATGAGGTGCGTTTTAGAAACCTTTCCCGATCTCACGGCATACCATCTTCTGGGTTTCCCATGCATGTTTTGATGTAGGAAGATTCCCTTGTACCTGGAGATTTGAGACCCATGGGGTGTGTTCCCCGCAGTGTTACTTTAAAGTATCTGCGTTTGCTCACCCAACCTCACCAATCCTCTCAGCCCCAAGAGTGTCCAGCCTTATGTCTCATCCAGCTGTGGGTCTAGATATGGTCAATCCAGGTTGCATCATAGACCCTGATCGGCTTTTGTAAGAATTTCTCTCTCTTTCACTGTCTTTGTTTTGTGGGTTTTTTAAAGTAACTTATGTTTAGAATGGGTCTTGGCTGCTTTTCCCTGCTGTGTTTATGCCGCTTTACACCCTCTTGATTCACTTGCAGAGAGATATCGATACATAGGTTTTCAGATTCTTACGAGTCAGATATATTCTTGTGCGGTGACTAGGGGGTGTTGAGTCCAGTTCACTGAGCAGGGAGTAGGCCTTGTCTATTACATATTTGGCTTATGGAGCGGTCTCTGAGCTAATTTCAAACCCTTGTTTTATGCATCACCCTACCTCACCTTTCCCGTTAAGCAGCCATAGTGTGTCTTCTAAAGGTGTGACTCTGTTCTGTTTTGTAATTCAGTTCAAGTGTAGCGATTTTGACATTGCCTCTATAAGCGATATCTTAGGATAAGTGTCTTTTTCTGTGTGACTTATTTCACTTAGAATCATCGTACCTAAATCCACTCATCATGCTGCTAACTAGCCTTATGACATTGATTTCATAGCTGAGTGATATTCCATTGTGCCAAGTACCACCATTTCTTTATCCATCTTTCTCTTTCCTGGGATATTGAAGGTGTGCCAAAGTGGAGGTTCTTGGAAACAGAGCAGCCGTAAAGTTTGGGGTGCCTGTGTCTTGTTGATTTTTAGTTTTCCCGATTTATACGCCCATGAGTGGAAGTGCCCTATGCTCTCTAAGCTGTGTTTATTACTTGTTTTAGGACACACCATACACGTCTCCAGAGTGCCTGTTGGCAATTTACATCCCGCCCATCAGCGTAGCAAGGCTCCCATGTCTCCATGGCCTGTCCTGCTTTTCTGGTTTTTACACTTTGTTCAGCATGTCCCTTTTGACTGACGGCAAGCGAGACTTTTTTGTAGCGCAGATTTGCCCTTCCGGCTTGCTTGGTTGGCCAAAAAGGGCGTATGCGTTTTTTCCTGAATATATTCAGGAAAAAATGCATACGCCCTTTTTGGCCAATGGCATCATTGTCAACGTTTTGCCGCTTTTCATGTGCTTTAAAGGCGAGTCGAATCTACCTCCTGAAATCTGTTTCCTGCAAATCTGCCTTGCTTTCAAATCCTCTTCGTTGCCTTCCCTCAATATATTTGTGGACGAGAGTTCTCATTTATAACTCTGCACGTTTGTGAATTGCAGTGCCCCTGAGCTCCATTTGTCTCCTCGCTTTTTTGGGAGCTGGCCGCAAAAGCGCAGGATTGCTTCAGGCCCTATTTTGGTTCTGGGGGGCAGGCTGAGCCTGTGGTTCATTCTTCTTCCTGATGGGAAAATGGAGTGACCTGTGCCTGTCCCAACACCTAGGGCTAGTCTCTCGTTGGTTGCCCGACTTCCCGTTCATCCTCAGGACAAATTGCAACCTGGACGAAACAGGAGGTTAAAGGTGCTGATTCTCCAAGTAGGGAGATGGTTAGTCAAGCGGCTGGAATGGCGAATCCGAGCACAAGGTGAGGAGAAATGAGGTGCGTTTTAGAAACCTTTCCCGATCTCATGGCATACCATCTTCTGGGTTTCCCATGCATGTTTTGATGTAGGAAGATGCCCTTGTACATGGAGATTTGAGACCCATGGGGTGGGTACCACGCGGTGTTACTTTAAAGTATCTGCGTTTGCTCACCCAACCTCACCAATCCTCTCAGCCCCAAGACTGTCCAGCCGTATGTCTCATCCAGCTGTGGGTCTAGATATGGTTAGTCCAGGTTGCATCAGAGACCCTGAACGGATTTTGTAAGAATTTCTCTCTCTTTCACTGTCTTTGTTTTGTGGGTTTTTTAAAGTAATTTATGTTTAGAATGGGGCTTGGCTGCTTTTCCCTGCTGTGTTTATGCCGCTTTACACCCTCTTGATTCACTTGCAGAGAGATATCGATACATAGGTTTTCAGATTCTTACTAGTCAGATATATTCTTGTGTGGTGACTAGGGTGTGTTGAGTCCAGTTCACTGAGCAGGGAGTAGGCCTTGTCTATTACATATTTGGCTTATGGAGCGGTCTCTGAGCTAATTTCAAACCCTTGTTTTATGCATCACCCCACCTCACCTTTCCCGTTAAGCAGCCATAGTGTGTCTTCTAAAGGTGTGACTCTGTTCTGTTTTTTAATTCAGTTCAAGTGTAGCGATTTTGACATTCCCTCTCTAAGCGATATCTTAGGATAAGTGTCTTTTTCTGTGTGACTTATTTCACTTAGAATCATCGTATCTAAATCCACTCATCATGCTGCTAACTAGCCTTATGAAATTGATTTCATGGCTGAGTGATATTCCATTGTGCCAAGTACCACCATTTCTTTATCCATTTTTCTCTTTCCTGGGATATTGAAGGTGTACCGAAGCGGAGGTTCTTGGAAACAGAGCAGCCGTAAAGTTTGGGGTGCCTGTGTCTTGTTGATTTTTAGTTTTCCCAATTTATATGCCCATGAGTGGAAGTGCCCTATGCTCTCTACGCTGTGTTTATTATTTGTTTCAGCACACACCATACTCTTCTCCAGAGTGCCTGTTGGCAATTTACATCCCGCCCATCAGCGTAGCAAGGCTCCCATGTCTCCATGGCCTGTCCTGCTTTTCTGGTTTTTACACTTTGTTCAGCATGGCCCTTTTGACCGAGGGCAAGGGAGACTTCTTTGTAGCGATGATTTGCACTTCCGGCTTGCTTGGTTGCCCAAAAAGGGCGTATGCATTTTTTCCTGAATATATTCAGGAAAAAACGCATACGCCGTTTTTGGCCAAGGGCATCATTGTCAACTTTTTGCCGCTTTTCATGTGCTTTAAAGGCGAGTCGAATCTACCTCCTGAAATCTGTTTCCTGCAAATCTGCCTTGCTTTCAAATCCTCTTCGTTGCCTTCCCTCAATATATTTGTGGACGAGAGTTCTCATTGATAACTCTGCACGTTTGTGAATTGCAGTGCCCCTGAGCTCCATTTGTCTCCTCGCTTTTTTGGGAGCTGGCCGCAAAAGCGCAGGATTGCTTCAGGCCCTATTTTGGTTCTGGGGGGCAGGCTGAGCCTGTGGTTCATTCTTCTTCCTGATGGGAAAATGGAGTGACCTGTGCCTGTCCCAACACCTAGGGCTAGTCTCTCGTTGGTTCCCCGTCTTCCCGTTCATCTTCAGGACAAATTGCAACCTGGACGAAACAGGAGGTTAAAGGTGCTGATTCTCCAAGTAGGGAGATGGTTAGTCAAGCGGCTGGAATGGCGAACCCAAGCACAAGGAGAGGAGAAATGAGGTGCGTTTTAGAAACCTTTCCCGATCTCACGGCATACCATCTTCTGGGTTTCCCATGCATGTTTTGATGTAGGAAGATTCCCTTGTACCTGGAGATTTGAGACCCATGGGGTGTGTTCCCCGCAGTGTTACTTTAAAGTATCTGCGTTTGCTCACCCAACCTCACCAATCCTCTCAGCCCCAAGAGTGTCCAGCCTTATGTCTCATCCAGCTGTGGGTCTAGATATGGTCAATCCAGGTTGCATCATAGACCCTGATCGGATTTTGTAAGAATTTCTCTCTCTTTCACTGTCTTTGTTTTGTGGGTTTTTTAAAGTAACTTATGTTTAGAATGGGTCTTGGCTGCTTTTCCCTGCTGTGTTTATGCCGCTTTACACCCTCTTGATTCACTTGCAGAGAGATATCGATACATAGGTTTTCAGATTCTTACGAGTCAGATATATTCTTGTGCGGTGACTAGGGGGTGTTGAGTCCAGTTCACTGAGCAGGGAGTAGGCCTTGTCTATTACATATTTGGCTTATGGAGCGGTCTCTGAGCTAATTTCAAACCCTTGTTTTATGCATCACCCTACCTCACCTTTCCCGTTAAGCAGCCATAGTGTGTCTTCTAAAGGTGTGACTCTGTTCTGTTTTGTAATTCAGTTCAAGTGTAGCGATTTTGACATTGCCTCTATAAGCGATATCTTAGGATAAGTGTCTTTTTCTGTGTGACTTATTTCACTTAGAATCATCGTACCTAAATCCACTCATCATGCTGCTAACTAGCCTTATGACATTGATTTCATAGCTGAGTGATATTCCATTGTGCCAAGTACCACCATTTCTTTATCCATCTTTCTCTTTCCTGGGATATTGAAGGTGTGCCAAAGTGGAGGTTCTTGGAAACAGAGCAGCCGTAAAGTTTGGGGTGCCTGTGTCTTGTTGATTTTTAGTTTTCCCGATTTATACGCCCATGAGTGGAAGTGCCCTATGCTCTCTAAGCTGTGTTTATTACTTGTTTTAGGACACACCTTACACGTCTCCAGAGTGCCTGTTGGCAATTTACATCCCGCCCATCAGCGTAGCAAGGCTCCCATGTCTCCATGGCCTGTCCTGCTTTTCTGGTTTTTACACTTTGTTCAGCATGTCCCTTTTGACTGACGGCAAGCGAGACTTTTTTGTAGCGCAGATTTGCCCTTCCGGCTTGCTTGGTTGGCCAAAAAGGGCGTATGCGTTTTTTCCTGAATATATTCAGGAAAAAACGCATACGCCCTTTTTGGCCAATGGCATCATTGTCAACGTTTTGCCGCTTTTCATGTGCTTTAAAGGCGAGTCGAATCTACCTCCTGAAATCTGTTTCCTGCAAATCTGCCTTGCTTTCAAATCCTCTTCGTTGCCTTCCCTCAATATATTTGTGGACGAGAGTTCTCATTGATAACTCTGCACGTTTGTGAATTGCAGTGCCCCTGAGCTCCATTTGTCTCCTCGCTTTTTTGGGAGCTGGCCGCAAAAGCGCAGGATTGCTTCAGGCCCTATTTTGGTTCTGGGGGGCAGGCTGAGCCTGTGGTTCATTCTTCTTCCTGATGGGAAAATGGAGTGACCTGTGCCTGTCCCAACACCTAGGGCTAGTCTCTCGTTGGTTCCCCGTCTTCCCGTTCATCTTCAGGACAAATTGCAACCTGGACGAAACAGGAGGTTAAAGGTGCTGATTCTCCAAGTAGGGAGATGGTTAGTCAAGCGGCTGGAATGGCGAACCCAAGCACAAGGAGAGGAGAAATGAGGTGCGTTTTAGAAACCTTTCCCGATCTCACGGCATACCATCTTCTGGGTTTCCCATGCATGTTTTGATGTAGGAAGATTCCCTTGTACCTGGAGATTTGAGACCCATGGGGTGTGTTCCCCGCAGTGTTACTTTAAAGTATCTGCGTTTGCTCACCCAACCTCACCAATCCTCTCAGCCCCAAGAGTGTCCAGCCTTATGTCTCATCCAGCTGTGGGTCTAGATATGGTCAATCCAGGTTGCATCATAGACCCTGATCGGCTTTTGTAAGAATTTCTCTCTCTTTCACTGTCTTTGTTTTGTGGGTTTTTTAAAGTAACTTATGTTTAGAATGGGTCTTGGCTGCTTTTCCCTGCTGTGTTTATGCCGCTTTACACCCTCTTGATTCACTTGCAGAGAGATATCGATACATAGGTTTTCAGATTCTTACGAGTCAGATATATTCTTGTGCGGTGACTAGGGGGTGTTGAGTCCAGTTCACTGAGCAGGGAGTAGGCCTTGTCTATTACATATTTGGCTTATGGAGCGGTCTCTGAGCTAATTTCAAACCCTTGTTTTATGCATCACCCTACCTCACCTTTCCCGTTAAGCAGCCATAGTGTGTCTTCTAAAGGTGTGACTCTGTTCTGTTTTGTAATTCAGTTCAAGTGTAGCGATTTTGACATTGCCTCTATAAGCGATATCTTAGGATAAGTGTCTTTTTCTGTGTGACTTATTTCACTTAGAATCATCGTACCTAAATCCACTCATCATGCTGCTAACTAGCCTTATGACATTGATTTCATAGCTGAGTGATATTCCATTGTGCCAAGTACCACCATTTCTTTATCCATCTTTCTCTTTCCTGGGATATTGAAGGTGTGCCAAAGTGGAGGTTCTTGGAAACAGAGCAGCCGTAAAGTTTGGGGTGCCTGTGTCTTGTTGATTTTTAGTTTTCCCGATTTATACGCCCATGAGTGGAAGTGCCCTATGCTCTCTAAGCTGTGTTTATTACTTGTTTTAGGACACACCATACACGTCTCCAGAGTGCCTGTTGGCAATTTACATCCCGCCCATCAGCGTAGCAAGGCTCCCATGTCTCCATGGCCTGTCCTGCTTTTCTGGTTTTTACACCTTGTTCAGCATGTCCCTTTTGACTGACGGCAAGCGAGACTTTTTTGTAGCGCAGATTTGCCCTTCCGGCTTGCTTGGTTGGCCAAAAAGGGCGTATGCGTTTTTTCCTGAATATATTCAGGAAAAAATGCATACGCCCTTTTTGGCCAATGGCATCATTGTCAACGTTTTGCCGCTTTTCATGTGCTTTAAAGGCGAGTCGAATCTACCTCCTGAAATCTGTTTCCTGCAAATCTGCCTTGCTTTCAAATCCTCTTCGTTGCCTTCCCTCAATATATTTGTGGACGAGAGTTCTCATTTATAACTCTGCACGTTTGTGAATTGCAGTGCCCCTGAGCTCCATTTGTCTCCTCGCTTTTTTGGGAGCTGGCCGCAAAAGCGCAGGATTGCTTCAGGCCCTATTTTGGTTCTGGGGGGCAGGCTGAGCCTGTGGTTCATTCTTCTTCCTGATGGGAAAATGGAGTGACCTGTGCCTGTCCCAACACCTAGGGCTAGTCTCTCGTTGGTTGCCCGTCTTCCCGTTCATCCTCAGGACAAATTGCAACCTGGACGAAACAGGAGGTTAAAGGTGCTGATTCTCCAAGTAGGGAGATGGTTAGTCAAGCGGCTGGAATGGCGAATCCGAGCACAAGGTGAGGAGAAATGAGGTGCGTTTTAGAAACCTTTCCCGATCTCATGGCATACCATCTTCTGGGTTTCCCATGCATGTTTTGATGTAGGAAGATGCCCTTGTACATGGAGATTTGAGACCCATGGGGTGGGTACCACGCGGTGTTACTTTAAAGTATCTGCGTTTGCTCACCCAACCTCACCAATCCTCTCAGCCCCAAGACTGTCCAGCCGTATGTCTCATCCAGCTGTGGGTCTAGATATGGTTAGTCCAGGTTGCATCAGAGACCCTGAACGGATTTTGTAAGAATTTCTCTCTCTTTCACTGTCTTTGTTTTGTGGGTTTTTTAAAGTAATTTATGTTTAGAATGGGGCTTGGCTGCTTTTCCCTGCTGTGTTTATGCCGCTTTACACCCTCTTGATTCACTTGCAGAGAGATATCGATACATAGGTTTTCAGATTCTTACTAGTCAGATATATTCTTGTGTGGTGACTAGGGTGTGTTGAGTCCAGTTCACTGAGCAGGGAGTAGGCCTTGTCTATTACATATTTGGCTTATGGAGCGGTCTCTGAGCTAATTTCAAACCCTTGTTTTATGCATCACCCCACCTCACCTTTCCCGTTAAGCAGCCATAGTGTGTCTTCTAAAGGTGTGACTCTGTTCTGTTTTTTAATTCAGTTCAAGTGTAGCGATTTTGACATTCCCTCTCTAAGCGATATCTTAGGATAAGTGTCTTTTTCTGTGTGACTTATTTCACTTAGAATCATCGTATCTAAATCCACTCATCATGCTGCTAACTAGCCTTATGAAATTGATTTCATGGCTGAGTGATATTCCATTGTGCCAAGTACCACCATTTCTTTATCCATTTTTCTCTTTCCTGGGATATTGAAGGTGTACCGAAGCGGAGGTTCTTGGAAACAGAGCAGCCGTAAAGTTTGGGGTGCCTGTGTCTTGTTGATTTTTAGTTTTCCCAATTTATATGCCCATGAGTGGAAGTGCCCTATGCTCTCTACGCTGTGTTTATTATTTGTTTCAGCACACACCATACTCTTCTCCAGAGTGCCTGTTGGCAATTTACATCCCGCCCATCAGCGTAGCAAGGCTCCCATGTCTCCATGGCCTGTCCTGCTTTTCTGGTTTTTACACTTTGTTCAGCATGGCCCTTTTGACCGAGGGCAAGGGAGACTTCTTTGTAGCGATGATTTGCACTTCCGGCTTGCTTGGTTGCCCAAAAAGGGCGTATGCATTTTTTCCTGAATATATTCAGGAAAAAACGCATACGCCGTTTTTGGCCAAGGGCATCATTGTCAACTTTTTGCCGCTTTTCATGTGCTTTAAAGGCGAGTCGAATCTACCTCCTGAAATCTGTTTCCTGCAAATCTGCCTTGCTTTCAAATCCTCTTCGTTGCCTTCCCTCAATATATTTGTGGACGAGAGTTCTCATTGATAACTCTGCACGTTTGTGAATTGCAGTGCCCCTGAGCTCCATTTGTCTCCTCGCTTTTTTGGGAGCTGGCCGCAAAAGCGCAGGATTGCTTCAGGCCCTATTTTGGTTCTGGGGGGCAGGCTGAGCCTGTGGTTCATTCTTCTTCCTGATGGGAAAATGGAGTGACCTGTGCCTGTCCCAACACCTAGGGCTAGTCTCTCGTTGGTTCCCCGTCTTCCCGTTCATCTTCAGGACAAATTGCAACCTGGACGAAACAGGAGGTTAAAGGTGCTGATTCTCCAAGTAGGGAGATGGTTAGTCAAGCGGCTGGAATGGCGAACCCAAGCACAAGGAGAGGAGAAATGAGGTGCGTTTTAGAAACCTTTCCCGATCTCACGGCATACCATCTTCTGGGTTTCCCATGCATGTTTTGATGTAGGAAGATTCCCTTGTACCTGGAGATTTGAGACCCATGGGGTGTGTTCCCCGCAGTGTTACTTTAAAGTATCTGCGTTTGCTCACCCAACCTCACCAATCCTCTCAGCCCCAAGAGTGTCCAGCCTTATGTCTCATCCAGCTGTGGGTCTAGATATGGTCAATCCAGGTTGCATCATAGACCCTGATCGGATTTTGTAAGAATTTCTCTCTCTTTCACTGTCTTTGTTTTGTGGGTTTTTTAAAGTAACTTATGTTTAGAATGGGTCTTGGCTGCTTTTCCCTGCTGTGTTTATGCCGCTTTACACCCTCTTGATTCACTTGCAGAGAGATATCGATACATAGGTTTTCAGATTCTTACGAGTCAGATATATTCTTGTGCGGTGACTAGGGGGTGTTGAGTCCAGTTCACTGAGCAGGGAGTAGGCCTTGTCTATTACATATTTGGCTTATGGAGCGGTCTCTGAGCTAATTTCAAACCCTTGTTTTATGCATCACCCTACCTCACCTTTCCCGTTAAGCAGCCATAGTGTGTCTTCTAAAGGTGTGACTCTGTTCTGTTTTGTAATTCAGTTCAAGTGTAGCGATTTTGACATTGCCTCTATAAGCGATATCTTAGGATAAGTGTCTTTTTCTGTGTGACTTATTTCACTTAGAATCATCGTACCTAAATCCACTCATCATGCTGCTAACTAGCCTTATGACATTGATTTCATAGCTGAGTGATATTCCATTGTGCCAAGTACCACCATTTCTTTATCCATCTTTCTCTTTCCTGGGATATTGAAGGTGTGCCAAAGTGGAGGTTCTTGGAAACAGAGCAGCCGTAAAGTTTGGGGTGCCTGTGTCTTGTTGATTTTTAGTTTTCCCGATTTATACGCCCATGAGTGGAAGTGCCCTATGCTCTCTAAGCTGTGTTTATTACTTGTTTTAGGACACACCTTACACGTCTCCAGAGTGCCTGTTGGCAATTTACATCCCGCCCATCAGCGTAGCAAGGCTCCCATGTCTCCATGGCCTGTCCTGCTTTTCTGGTTTTTACACTTTGTTCAGCATGTCCCTTTTGACTGACGGCAAGCGAGACTTTTTTGTAGCGCAGATTTGCCCTTCCGGCTTGCTTGGTTGGCCAAAAAGGGCGTATGCGTTTTTTCCTGAATATATTCAGGAAAAAATGCATACGCCCTTTTTGGCCAATGGCATCATTGTCAACGTTTTGCCGCTTTTCATGTGCTTTAAAGGCGAGTCGAATCTACCTCCTGAAATCTGTTTCCTGCAAATCTGCCTTGCTTTCAAATCCTCTTCGTTGCCTTCCCTCAATATATTTGTGGACGAGAGTTCTCATTTATAACTCTGCACGTTTGTGAATTGCAGTGCCCCTGAGCTCCATTTGTCTCCTCGCTTTTTTGGGAGCTGGCCGCAAAAGCGCAGGATTGCTTCAGGCCCTATTTTGGTTCTGGGGGGCAGGCTGAGCCTGTGGTTCATTCTTCTTCCTGATGGGAAAATGGAGTGACCTGTGCCTGTCCCAACACCTAGGGCTAGTCTCTCGTTGGTTGCCCGTCTTCCCGTTCATCCTCAGGACAAATTGCAACCTGGACGAAACAGGAGGTTATGGGTGCTGATTCTCCAAGTAGGGAGATGGTTAGTCAAGCGGCTGGAATGGCGAATCCGAGCACAAGGTGAGGAAAAATGAGGTGCATTTTTGAAACCTTTCCCGATCTCACGGCATACCATCTTCTGGGTTTCCGATGCATGTTTTGATGTAGGAAGATGCCCTTGTACCTGGAGATTTGAGACCCATGGGGGGGTACCCGGCAGTGTTACTTTAAAGTATCTGCGTTTGCTCACCCAACTTCACCAATGCTCTCAGCCTATAGAGTGTCCAGCCTTATGTCTCATCCAGCTGTGGGTCTAGATATGGTCAATCCAGGTTGCATCTGACACCCTGAACGGATTTTGTAAGAATTTCTCTCTCTTTCACTGTCTTTGCTTTGTGTGTTTTTTAAAGTAATGTATGTTTAGAATGGGGTTTGGCTGCTTTTCCCTGCTGTGTTTATGCCACTTTACACCCTCTTGATTCACTTGCAGAGAGATATCGATACATAGGTTTTCAGATTCTTACTAGTCAGATATATTCTTGTGTGGTGACTAGGGGGTGTTGAGTCCAGTTCACTGAGCAGGTAGTAGGCCTTGTCTAGTACATATGTGGCTTATGGAGTGGTCTCTGAGCTAATTTCAAACCCTTGTTTTATGCATCACCCCACCTCACCTTTCCCGTTAAGCAGCCATAGTGTGTCTTCGAAAGGTCTGACTGTGTTCTGTTTTGTAATTCAGTTCAAGAGTAGCGATTTTGACATTGCCTCTATAAGCGATATCTTAGGATAAGTGTCTTTTTCTGTGTGACTTATTTCACTTAGAATCATCGTAACTAAATCCACTCATCATGCTTCTAACTAGCCTTATGACATTGATGTCATGGCTGAGTGATATTGCATTGTGCCAAGTACCACCATTTCTTTATCCATTTTTCTCTTTCCTGGGATATTGAAGGTGTGCCAAAGTGGAGGTTCTTGGAAACAGAGCAGCCGTAAATTTTGGGGTGCCTGTGTCTTGTTGATTTTTAGTTTTCTCGATTTATACGCCCATGAGTGGAAGTGCCCTATGCTCTCTAAGCTGTGTTTATTACTTGTTTTAGGACACACCGTACTCTTCTCCAGAATGCCTGTTGGCAATTTACATCCCGCCCATCAGCGTAGCAAGGCTCCCATGTCTCCATGGCCTGTCCTGCTTTTCTGGTTTTTACACTTTTTTCAGCATGGCCCTTTTGACCGAGGGCAAGCGAGACTTCTTTGTAGCGCTGATTTGCCCTTCCGGCTTGCTTGGTTGGCCAAAAAGGGCGTATGCGTTTTTTCCTGAATATATTCAGGAAAAAACGCATACGCCCTTTTTGGCCAAGGGCATCATTGTCAACGTTTTGCCGCTTTTCATGTGCTTTAAAGGCGAGTCGAATCTACCTCCTGAAATCTGTTTCCTGCAAATCTGCCTTGCTTTCAAATCCTCTTCGTTGCCTTCCCTCAATATATTTGTGGACGAGAGTTCTCATTTATAACTCTGCACGTTTGTGAATTGCAGTGCCCCTGAGCTCCATTTGTCTCCTCGCTTTTTTGGGAGCTGGCCGCAAAAGCGGAGGATTGCTTCAGGCCCTATTTTGGTTCTGGGGGGCAGGCTGAGCCTGTGGTTCATTCTTCTTCCTGATGGGAAAATGGAGTGACCTGTGCCTGTCCCAACACCTAGGGCTAGTCTCTCGTTGGTTGCCCGTCTTCCCGTTCATCCTCAGGACAAATAGCAACCTGTACAATCAGGAGGTTAAAGGTGCTCATTCTCCAAGTAGGGAGATGGTTAGTCAAGTGGCTGGAATGGCGATCCCGAGCACAAGGAGAGGAGAAATGAGGTGCGTTTTAGAAACCTTTCCCGATCTCACGGCATACCATCTTCTGGGTTTCCCATGCATGTTTTGATGTAGGAAGATGCCCTTGTACATGGAGATTTGAGACCCATGGGGTGGGTACCACGCGGTGTTACTTTAAAGTATCTGCGTTTGCTCACCCAACCTCACCAATCCTCTCAGCCCCAAGAGTGTCCAGCCGTATGTCTCATCCAGCTGTGGGTCTAGATATGGTCAGTCCAGGTTGCATCAGAGACCCTGAACGGATTTTGTAAGAATTTCTCTCTCTTTCACTGTCTTTGTTTTGTGGGTTTTTTAAAGTAATTTATGTTTAGAATGGGTCTTGGCTGCTTTTCCCTGCTGTGTTTATGGCGCTTTACACCCTCTTGATTCACTTGCAGAGAGATATCGATACATAGGTTTTCAGATTCTTACGAGTCAGATATATTCTTGTGCGGTGACTAGGGGGTGTTGAGTCCAGTTCACTGAGCAGGGAGTAGGCCTTGTCTATTACATATTTGGCTTATGGAGCGGTCTCTGAGCTAATTTCAAACCCTTGTTTTATGCATCACCCTACCTCACCTTTCCCGTTAAGCAGCCATAGTGTGTCTTCTAAAGGTGTGACTCTGTTCTGTTTTGTAATTCAGTTCAAGTGTAGCGATTTTGACATTGCCTCTATAAGCGATATCTTAGGATAAGTGTCTTTTTCTGTGTGACTTATTTCACTTAGAATCATCGGACCTAAATCCACTCATCATGCTGCTAACTAGCCTTATAACATTGATTTCATAGCTGAGTGATATTCCATTGTGCCAAGTACCACCATTTCTTTATCCATCTTTCTCTTTCCTGGGATATTGAAGGTGTGCCAAAGTGGAGGTTCTTGGAAACAGAGCAGCCGTAAAGTTTGGGGTGCCTGTGTGTTGTTGATTTTTAGTTTTCCCGATTTATACGCCCATGAGTGGAAGTGCCCTATGCTCTCTAAGCTGTGTTTATTACTTGTTTTAGGACACACCGTACACGTCTCCAGAGTGCCTGTTGGGAATTTACATCCCGCCCATCAGCGTAGCAAGGCTCCCATGTCTCCATGGCCTGTCCTGCTTTTCTGGTTTTTACACTTTGTTCAGCATGGCCCTTTTGACTGAGGGCAAGCGAGACTTTTTTGTAGCGCAGATTTGCCCTTCCGGCTTGCTTGGTTGGCCAAAAAGGGCGTATGCGTTTTTTCCTGAATATATTCAGGAAAAAACGCATACGCCCTTTTTGGCCAAGGGCATCATTGTCAACGTTTTGCCGCTTTTCATGTGCTTTAAAGGCGAGTCGAATCTACCTCCTGAAATCTGTTTCCTGCAAATCTGCCTTGCTTTCAAATCCTCTTCGTTGCCTTCCCTCAATATATTTGTGGACGAGAGTTCTCATTTATAACTCTGCACGTTTGTGAATTGCAGTGCCCCTGAGCTCCATTTGTCTCCTCGCTTTTTTGGGAGCTGGCCGCAAAAGCGCAGGATTGCTTCAGGCCCTATTTTGGTTCTGGGGGGCAGGCTGAGCCTGTGGTTCATTCTTCTTCCTGATGGGAAAATGGAGTGACCTGTGCCTGTCCCAACACCTAGGGCTAGTCTCTCGTTGGTTGCCCGTCTTCCCGTTCATCCTCAGGACAAATTGCAACCTGGACGAAACAGGAGGTTATGGGTGCTGATTCTCCAAGTAGGGAGATGGTTAGTCAAGCGGCTGGAATGGCGAATCCGAGCACAAGGTGAGGAGAAATGAGGTGCGTTTTAGAAACCTTTCCCGATCACACGGCATACCATCTTCTGCGTTTCCCATGCATGTTTTGATGTAGGAAGATGCCCTTGTACATGGAGATTTGAGACCCATGGGGTGGGTACCCCGCGGTGTTACTTTAAAGTATCTGCGTTTGCTCAACCAACCTCACCAATCCTCTCAGCCCCAAGAGTGTCCAGCCGTATGTCTCATCCAACTGTGGGTTTAGATATGGTCAGTCCAGGTTGCATCAGAGACCCTGAACGGATTTTGTAAGAATTTCTCTCTCTTTCACTGTCTTTGTTTTGTGGGTTTTTTAAAGTAATTTATGTTTAGAATGGGTCTTGGCTGCTTTTCCCTGCTGTGTTTATGGCGCTTTATACCCTCTTGATTCACTTGCAGAGAGATATCGATACATAGGTTTTCAGATTCTTACGAGTCAGATATATTCTTGTGCGGTGACTAGGGGGTGTTGAGTCCAGTTCACTGAGCAGGGAGTAGGCCTTGTCTATTACATATTTGGCTTATGGAGCGGTCTCTGAGTTAATTTCAAACCCTTGTTTTATGCATCACCCTACCTCACCTTTCCCGTTAAGCAGCCATAGTGTGTCTTCTAAAGGTGTGACTCTGTTCTGTTTTGTAATTCAGTTCAAGTGTAGCGATTTTGACATTGCCTCTATAAGCGATATCTTAGGATAAGTGTCTTTTTCTGTGTGACTTATTTCACTTAGAATCATCGGACCTAAATCCACTCATCATGCTGCTAACTAGCCTTATGACATTGATTTCATAGCTGAGTGATATTCCATTGTGCCAAGTACCACCATTTCTTTATCCATCTTTCTCTTTCCTGGGATATTGAAGGTGTGCCAAAGTGGAGGTTCTTGGAAACAGAGCAGCCGTAAAGTTTGGGGTGCCTGTGTCTTGTTGATTTTTAGTTTTCCCGATTTATATGCCCATGAGTGGAAGTGCCCTATGCTCTCTAAGCTGTGTTTATTACTTGTTGCAGGACACACCGTATTCTTCTCCAGAGTGCCTGTTGGCAATTTACTTCCCTCCCATCAGCGTAGCAACGCTCCCATGTCTCCATGGCCTGTCCTGCTTTTCTGGTTTTTACACTTTTTTCAGCATGGCCCTTTTGACCGAGGGCAAGCGAGACTTCTTTGTAGCGCTGATTTGCCCTTCCGGCTTGCTTGGTTGGCCAAAAAGGGCGTATGCGTTTTTTCCTGAATATATTCAGGAAAAAACGCATACGCCCTTTTTGGCCAAGGGCATCATTGTCAACGTTTTGCCGCTTTTCATGTGCTTTAAAGGCGAGTCGAATCTACCTCCTGAAATCTGTTTCCTGCAAATCTGCCTTGCTTTCAAATCCTCTTCGTTGCCTTCCCTCAATATATTTGTGGACGAGAGTTCTCATTTATAACTCTGCACGTTTGTGAATTGCAGTGCCCCTGAGCTCCATTTGTCTCCTCGCTTTTTTGGGAGCTGGCCGCAAAAGCGCAGGATTGCTTCAGGCCCTATTTTGGTTCTGGGGGGCAGGCTGAGCCTGTGGTTCATTCTTCTTCCTGATGGGAAAATGGAGTGACCTGTGCCTGTCCCAACACCTAGGGCTAGTCTCTCGTTGGTTGCCCGTCTTCCCGTTCATCCTCAGGACAAATTGCAACCTGTACGAAACAGGAGGTTAAAGGTGCTGATTCTCCAAGTAGGGAGATGGTTAGTCAAGCGGCTGGAATGGCGAATCCGAGCACAAGGTGAGGAGAAATGAGGTGCGTTCTAGAAACCTTTCCCGATCTCACGGCATACCATCTTCTGGGTTTCCCATGCATGTTTTGATGTAGGAAGATGCCCTTGTACATGGAGATTTGAGACCCATGGGGTGCGTATCCCGCGGTGTTACTTTAAAGTATCTGCGTTTGCTCACCCAACCTCACCAATCCTCTCAGCCCCAAGAGTGTCCAGCCGTATGTCTCATCCAGCTGTGGGTCTAGATATGGTCAGTCCAGGTTGCATCAGAGACCCTGAACGGATTTTGTAAGAATTTCTCTCTCTTTCACTGTCTTTGTTTTGTGGGTTTTTTAAAGTAATTTATGTTTAGAATGGGTCTTGGCTGCTTTTCCCTGCTGTGTTTATGGCGCTTTACACCCTCTTGATTCACTTGCAGAGAGATATCGATACATAGGTTTTCAGATTCTTACGAGTCAGATATATTCTTGTGCGGTGACTAGGGGGTGTTGAGTCCAGTTCACTGAGCAGGGAGTAGGCCTTGTCTATTACATATTTGGCTTATGGAGCGGTCTCTGAGCTAATTTCAAACCCTTGTTTTATGCATCACCCTACCTCACCTTTCCCGTTAAGCAGCCATAGGGTGTCTTCTAAAGGTGTGACTCTGTTCTGTTTTGTAATTCAGTTCAAGTGTAGCGAATTTGACATTGCATCTATAAGCGATAGCTTAGGATAAGTGTCTTTTTCTGTGTGACTTATTTCACTTAGAATCATCGGACCTAAATCCACTCATCATGCTGCTAACTAGCCTTATGACATTGATTTCATAGCTGAGTGATATTCCATTGTGCCAAGTACCACCATTTCGTTATCCATTTTTCTCTTTCCTGGGATATTGAAGGTGTGCCAAAGTGGAGGTTCTTTTAAACAGAGCAGCCGTAAAGTTTGGGGTGCCTGTGTCTTGTTGATTTTTAGTTTTCCCGATTTATACGCCCATGAGTGGAAGTGCCCTATGCTCTATAAACTGTGTTTATTACTTGTTTTAGGACACACCGTACACGTCTCCAGAGTGCCTGTTGGCAATTTACATCCCGCCCATCAGCGTAGCAAGGCTCCCATGTCTCCATGGCCTGTCCTGCTTTTCTGGTTTTTACACTTTGTTCAGCTTGTCCCTTTTGACTGAGGGCAAGCGAGACTTTTTTGTAGCGCAGATTTGCCCTTCCGGCTTGCTTGGTTGGCCAAAAAGGGCGTATGCGTTTTTTCCTGAATATATTCAGGAAAAAACGCATACGCCCTTTTTGGCCAAGAGCATCATTGTCAACGTTTTGCCGCTTTTCATGTGCTTTAAAGGCGAGTCGAATCTACCTCCTGAAATCTGTTTCCTGCAAATCTGCCTTGCTTTCAAATCCTCTTCGTTGCCTTCCCTCAATATATTTGTGGACGAGAGTTCTCATTTATAACTCTGCACGTTTGTGAATTGCAGTGCCCCTGAGCTCCATTTGTCTCCTCGCTTTTTTGGGAGCTGGCCGCAAAAGCGCAGGATTGCTTCAGGCCCTATTTTGGTTCTGGGGGGCAGGCTGAGCCTGTGGTTCATTCTTCTTCCTGATGGGAAAATGGAGTGACCTGTGCCTGTCCCAACACCTAGGGCTAGTCTCTCGTTGGTTGCCCGTCTTCCCGTTCATCCTCAGGAGAAATTGCAACCTGGACGAGACAGGAGGTTAAAGGTGCTGATTCTCCAAGTAGGGAGATGGTTAGTCAAGCGGCTGGAATGGCGAACCCAAGCACAAGGAGAGGAGAAATGAGGTGCGTTTTAGAAACCTTTCCCGATCTCACGGCATAGCATCTTCTGGGTTTCCCATGCATGTTTTGATGTAGGAAGATGCCCTTGTACCTGGAGATTTGAGACCCATGGGGGGGGTACCCCACAGTGTTACTTTAAAGTATCTGCGTTTGCTCACCCAACTTCACCAATGCTCTCAGCCTAAAGAGTGTCCAGCCTTATGTCTCATCCAGCTGTGGGTCTAGATATGGTCAATCCAGGTTGCATCTGACACCCTGAACGGTTTTGTAAGAATTTCTCTCTCTTTCACTGTCTTTGCTTTGTGTGTTTTTTAAAGTAATGTATGTTTAGAATGGGGTTTGGCTGCTTTTCCCTGCTGTGTTTATGCCGCTTTACACCCTCTTGATTCACTTGCAGAGAGATATCGATACATAGGTTTTCAGATTCTTAGTAGTCAGATATATTCTTGTGCGGTGACTAGGGGGTGTTGAGTCCAGTTCACTGAGCAGGTAGTAGGCCTTGTCTAGTACATATGTGGCTTATGGAGTGGTCTCTGAGCTAATTTCAAACCCTTGTTTTATGCATCACCCCACCTCACCTTTCCCGTTAAGCAGCCATAGTGTGTCTTCAAAAGGTCTGACTGTGTTCTGTTTTGTAATTCAGTTCAAGAGTAGCGATTTTGACATTCCCTCTATAAGCGATATCTTAGGATAAGTGTCTTTTTCTGTGTGACTTATTTCACTTAGAATCATCGTACCTAAATCCACTCATCATGCTTCTAACTAGCCTTATGACATTGATGTCATGGCTGAGTGATATTCCATTGTGCCAAGTACCACCATTTCTTTATCCATTTTTCTCTTTCCTGGGATATTGAAGGTGTACCGAAGCGGAGGTTCTTGGAAACAGAACAGCCGTAAAGTTTGGGGTGCCTGTGTCTTGTTGATTTTTAGTTTTCACAATTTATACGCCCATGAGTGGAAGTGCCCTATGCTCTTTATGCTGTGTTTATTACTTGTTGCAGGACACACCGTACTCTTCTCCAGAGTGCCTGTTGGCAATTTACATCCCGCCCATCAGCGTAGCAAGGCTCCCATGTCTCCATGGCCTGTCCTGCTTTTCTGGTTTTTACACTTTCTTCAGCATGGCCCTTTTGACCGAGGGAAAGCGAGACTTCTTTGTAGCGCTGACTTGCCCTTCTGGCTTGCTTGGTTGGCCAAAAAGGGCGTATGCGTTTTTTCCTGAATATATTCAGGAAAAAACGCATACGCCCTTTTTGGCCAAGGGCATCATTGTCAACGTTTTGCCGCTTTTCATGTGCTTTAAAGGCGAGTCGAATCTACCTCCTGAAATCTGTTTCCTGCAAATCTGCCTTGCTTTCAAATCCTCTTCGTTGCCTTCCCTCAATATATTTGTGGACGAGAGTTCTCATTTATAACTCTGCACGTTTGTGAATTGCAGTGCCCCTGAGCTCCATTTGTCTCCTCGCTTTTTTGGGAGCTGGCCGCAAAAGCGCAGGATTGCTTCAGGCCCTATTTTGGTTCTGGGGGGCAGGCTGAGCCTGTGGTTCATTCTTCTTCCTGATGGGAAAATGGAGTGACCTGTGCCTGTCCCAACACCTAGGGCTAGTCTCTCGTTGGTTGCCCGTCTTCCCGTTCATCCTCAGGACAAATTGCAACCTGGACGAAACAGGAGGTTATGGGTGCTGATTCTCCAAGTAGGGAGATGGTTAGTCAAGCGGCTGGAATGGCGAATCCGAGCACAAGGAGAGGAGAAATGAGGTGCGTTTTAGAAACCTTTCCCGATCTCACGGCATACCATCTTCTGGGTTTCCCATGCATGTTTTGATGTAGGAAGATGCCCTTGTACCTGGAGATTTGAGACCCATGGGGTGGGTACCCCGCGGTGTTACTTTAAAGTATCTGCGTTTGCTCACCCAACCTCACCAATCCTCTCAGCCCCAAGAGTGTCCAGCCGTATGTCTCATCCAAGTGTGGGTTTAGATATGGTCAGTCCAGGTTGCATCAGAGACCCTGAACGGATTTTGTAAGAATTTCTCTCTCTTTCACTGTCTTTGTTTTGTGGGTTTTTTAAAGTAATTTATGTTTAGAATGGGTCTTGGCTGCTTTTCCCTGCTGTGTTTATGCCGCTTTACACCCTCTTGATTCACTTGCAGAGAGATATCGATACATAGGTTTTCAGATTCTTACGAGTCAGATATATTCTTGTGCGGTGACTAGGGGGTGTTGAGTCCAGTTCACTGAGCAGGGAGTAGGCCTTGTCTATTACATATTTGGCTTATGGAGCGGTCTCTGAGCTAATTTCAAACCCTTGTTTTATGCATCACCCTACCTCACCTTTCCCGTTAAGCAGCCATAGTGTGTCTTCTAAAGGTGTGACTCTGTTCTGTTTTGTAATTCAGTTCAAGTGTAGCGATTTTGACATTGCCTCTATAAGCGATATCTTAGGATAAGTGTCTTTTTCTGTGTGACTTATTTCACTTAGAATCATCGGACCTAAATCCACTCATCATGCTGCTAACTAGCCTTATGACATTGATTTCATAGCTGAGTGATATTCCATTGTGCCAAGTACCACCATTTCTTTATCCATCTTTCTCTTTCCTGGGATATTGAAGGTGTGCCAAAGTGGAGGTTCTTGGAAACAGAGCAGCCGTAAAGTTTGGGGTGCCTGTGTCTTGTTGATTTTTAGTTTTCCCGATTTATACGCCCATGAGTGGAAGTGCCCTATGCTCTCTAAGCTGTGTTTATTACTTGTTGCAGGACACACCGTACACGTCTCCAGAGTGCCTGTTGGCAATTTACATCCCGCCCATCAGCGTAGCAAGGCTCCCATGTCTCCATGGCCTGTCCTGCTTTTCTGGTTTTTACACTTTGTTCAGCATGGCCCTTTTGACTGAGGGCAAGCGAGACTTTTTTGTAGCGCAGATTTGCCCTTCCGGCTTGCTTGGTTGGCCAAAAAGGGCGTATGCGTTTTTTCCTGAATATATTCAGGAAAAAACGCATACGCCCTTTTTGGCCAAGGGCATCATTGTCAACGTTTTGCCGCTTTTCATGTGCTTTAAAGGCGAGTCGAATCTACCTCCTGAAATCTGTTTCCTGCAAATCTGCCTTGCTTTCAAATCCTCTTCGTTGCCTTCCCTCAATATATTTGTGGACGAGAGTTCTCATTTATAACTCTGCACGTTTGTGAATTGCAGTGCCCCTGAGCTCCATTTGTCTCCTCGCTTTTTTGGGAGCTGGCCGCAAAAGCGCAGGATTGCTTCAGGCCCTATTTTGGTTCTGGGGGGCAGGCTGAGCCTGTGGTTCATTCTTCTTCCTGATGGGAAAATGGAGTGACCTGTGCCTGTCCCAACACCTAGGGCTAGTCTCTCGTTGGTTCCCCGTCTTCCCGTTCATCCTAAGGACAAATTGCAACCTGGACGAAACAGGAGGTTAAAGGTGCTGATTCTCCAAGTAGGGAGATGGTTAGTCAAGCGGCTGGAATGGCGAACCTGAGCACAAGGAAAGGAGAAATGAGGTGCGTTTTAGAAACCTTTCCCGATCTCACGGCATACCATCTTCTGGGTTTCCCATGCATGTTTTGATGTAGGAAGATGCCCTTGTACCTGGAGATTTGAGACCCATAGGGGGGGTACCCCACAGTGTTACTTTAAAGTATCTGCGTTTGCTCACCCAACTTCACCAATGCTCTCAGCCTAAAGAGTGTCCAGCCTTATGTCTCATCCAGCTGTGGGTCTAGATATGGTCAATCCAGGTTGCATCTGACACCCTGAACGGATTTTGTAAGAATTTCTCTCCCTTTCACTGTCTTTGCTTTGTGTGTTTTTTAAAGTAATGTATGTTTAGAATGGGGTTTGGCTGCTTTTCCCTGCTGTGTTTATGCCGCTTTACACCCTCTTGATTCACTTGCAGAGAGATATCGATACATAGGTTTTCAGATTCTTACGAGTCAGATATATTCTTGTGCGGTGACTAGGGGGTGTTGAGTCCAGTTCACTGAGCAGGGAGTAGGCCTTGTCTATTACATATTTGGCTTATGGAGCGGTCTCTGAGCTAATTTCAAACCCTTGTTTTATGCATCACCCTACCTCACCTTTCCCGTTAAGCAGCCATAGTGTGTCTTCTAAAGGTGTGACTCTGTTCTGTTTTGTAATTCAGTTCAAGTGTAGCGATTTTGACATTGCCTCTATAAGCGATATCTTAGGATAAGTGTCTTTTTCTGTGTGACTTATTTCACTTACAATCATCGGACCTAAATCCACTCATCATGCTGCTAACTAGCCTTATGACATTGATTTCATAGCTGAGTGATATTCCATTTTGCCAAGTACCACCATTTCTTTATCCATCTTTCTCTTTCCTGGGATATTGAAGGTGTGCCAAAGTGGAGGTTCTTGGAAACAGAGCAGCCGTAAAGTTTGGGGTGCCTGTGTCTTGTTGATTTTTAGTTTTCCCGATTTATACGCCCATGAGTGGAAGTGCCCTATGCTCTCTAAGCTGTGTTTATTACTTGTTTTAGGACACACCGTACTCTTCTCCAGAATGCCTGTTGGCAATTTACATCCCGCCCATCAGCGTAGCAAGGCTCCCATGTCTGCATGGCCTGTCCTGCTTTTCTGGTTTTTACACTTTGTTCAGCATGGCCCTTTTGACCGAGGGCAAGCGAGACTTCTTTGTAGCGCTGATTTGCCCTTCCGGCTTGCTTGGTTGGCCAAAAAGGGCGTATGCGTTTTTTCCTGAATATATTCAGGAAAAAACGCATACGCCCTTTTTGGCCAAGGGCATCATTGTCAACGTTTTGCCGCTTTTCATGTGCTTTAAAGGCGAGTCGAATCTACCTCCTGAAATCTGTTTCCTGCAAATCTGCCTTGCTTTCAAATCCTCTTCGTTGCCTTCCCTCAATATATTTGTGGACGAGAGTTCTCATTTATAACTCTGCACGTTTGTGAATTGCAGTACCCCTGAGCTCCATTTGTCTCCTCGCTTTTTTGGGAGCTGGCCGCAAAAGCGCAGGATTGCTTCAGGCCCTATTTTGGTTCTGGGGGGCAGGCTGAGCCTGTGGTTCATTCTTCTTCCTGATGGGAAAATGGAGTGACCTGTGCCTGTCCCAACACCTAGGGCTAGTCTCTCGTTGGTTCCCCGTCTTCCCGTTCATCCTAAGGACAAATTGCAACCTGGACGAAACAGGAGGTTAAAGGTGCTGATTCTCCAAGTAGGGAGATGTTTAGTCAAGCGGCTGGAATGGCGAACCCAAGCACAAGGAGAGGAGAAATGAGGTGCGTTTTAGAAACCTTTCCCGATCTCACGGCATACCATCTTCTGGGTTTCCCATGCATGTTTTGATGTAGGAAGATGCCCTTGTACCTGGAGATTTGAGACCCATGGGGGGGGTACCCCACAGTGTTACTTTAAAGTATCTGCGTTTGCTCACCCAACTTCACCAATGCTCTCAGCCTAAAGAGTGTCCAGCCTTATGTCTCATCCAGCTGTGGGTCTAGATATGGTCAATCCAGGTTGCATCTGACACCCTGAACGGATTTTGTAAGAATTTCTCTCTCTTTCACTGTCTTTGCTTTGTGTGTTTTTTAAAGTAATGTATGTTTAGAATGGGGTTTGGCTGCTTTTCCCTGCTGTGTTTATGCCGCTTTACACCCTCTTGATTCACTTGCAGAGAGATATCGATACATAGGTTTTCAGATTCTTACTAGTCAGATATATTCTTGTGCGGTGACTAGGGGGTGTTGAGTCCAGTTCACTGAGCAGGTAGTAAGCCTTGTCTAGTACATATGTGGCTTATGGAGTGGTCTCTGAGCTAATTTCAAACCCTTGTTTTATGCATCACCCCACCTCACCTTTCCCGTTAAGCAGCCATAGTGTGTCTTCGAAAGGTCTGACTGTGTTCTGTTTTGTAATTCAGTTCAAGAGTAGCGATTTTGACATTCCCTCTATAAGCGATATCTTAGGATAAGTGTCTTTTTCTGTGTGACTTATTTCACTTAGAATCATCGTACCTAAATCCACTCATCATGCTTCTAACTAGCCTTATGACATTGATGTCATGGCTGAGTGATATTCCATTGTGCCAAGTACCACCATTTCTTTATCCATTTTTCTCTTTCCTGGGATATTGAAGGTGTACCGCAGCGGAGGTTCTTGGAAACAGAACAGCCGTAAAGTTTGGGGTGCCTGTGTCTTGTTGATTTTTAGTTTTCCCAATTTATACGCCCATGAGTGGAAGTGCCCTATGCTGTCTATGCTGTGTTTATTACTTGTTGCAGGACACACCGTACTCTTGTCCAGAGTGCCTGTTGGCAATTTACATCCCGCCCATCAGCATAGCAAGGCTCCCATGTCTCCATGGCCTGTCCTGCTTTTCTGGTTTTTACACTTTGTTCAGCATGGCCCTTTTGACCGAGGGCAAGCGAGACTTCTTTGTAGCGCTGATTTGCCCTTCCGGCTTGCTTGGTTGGCCAAAAAGGGCGTATGCGTTTTTTCCTGAATATATTCAGGAAAAAACGCATACGCCCTTTTTGGCCAAGGGCATCATTGTCAACGTTTTGCCGCTTTTCATGTGCTTTAAAGGCGAGTCGAATCTACCTCCTGAAATCTGTTTCCTGCAAATCTGCCTTGCTTTCAAATCCTCTTCGTTGCCTTCCCTCAATATATTTGTGGACGAGAGTTCTCATTTATAACTCTGCACGTTTGTGAATTGCAATGCCCCTGAGCTCCATTTGTCTCCTCGCTTTTTTGGGAGCTGGCCGCAAAAGCGCAGGATTGCTTCAGGCCCTATTTTGGTTCTGGGGGGCAGGCTGAGCCTGTGGTTCATTCTTCTTCCTGATGGGAAAATGGAGTGACCTGTGCCTGTCCCAACACCTAGGGCTAGTCTCTCGTTGGTTGCCCGTCTTCCCGTTCATCCTCAGGACAAATTGCAACCTGGACGAAACAGGAGGTTATGGGTGCTGATTCTCCAAGTAGGGAGATGGTTAGTCAAGCGGCTGGAATGGCGAATCCGAGCACAAGGTGAGGAGAAATGAGGTGCGTTTTAGAAACCTTTCCCGATCTCACGGCATACCATCTTCTGGGTTTCCCATGCATGTTTTGATGTAGGAAGATGCCCTTGTACATGGAGATTTGAGACCCATGGGGTGGGTACCCCGCGGTGTTACTTTAAAGTATCTGCGTTTGCTCAACCAACCTCACCAATCCTCTCAGCCCCAAGAGTGTCCAGCCGTATGTCTCATCCAACTGTGGGTTTAGATATGGTCAGTCCAGGTTGCATCAGAGACCCTGAACGGATTTTGTAAGAATTTCTCTCTCTTTCACTGTCTTTGTTTTGTGGGTTTTTTAAAGTAATTTATGTTTAGAATGGGTCTTGGCTGCTTTTCCCTGCTGTGTTTATGGCGCTTTATACCCTCTTGATTCACTTGCAGAGAGATATCGATACATAGGTTTTCAGATTCTTACGAGTCAGATATATTCTTGTGCGGTGACTAGGGGGTGTTGAGTCCAGTTCACTGAGCAGGGAGTAGGCCTTGTCTATTACATATTTGGCTTATGGAGCGGTCTCTGAGCTAATTTCAAACCCTTGTTTTATGCATCACCCTACCTCACCTTTCCCGTTAAGCAGCCATAGTGTGTCTTCTAAAGGTGTGACTCTGTTCTGTTTTGTAATTCAGTTCAAGTGTAGCAATTTTGACATTGCCTCTATAAGCGATATCTTAGGATAAGTGTCTTTTTCTGTGTGACTTATTTCACTTAGTATCATCGGACCTAAATCCACTCATCATGCTGCTAACTAGCCTTATGACATTGATTTCATAGCTGAGTGATATTCCATTGTGCCAAGTACCACCATTTCTTTATCCATCTTTCTCTTTCCTGGGATATTGAAGGTGTGCCAAAGTGGAGGTTCTTGGAAACAGAGCAGCCGTAAAGTTTGGGGTGCCTGTGTCTTGTTGATTTTTAGTTTTCCCGATTTATATGCCCATGAGTGGAAGTGCCCTATGCTCTCTAAGCTGTGTTTATTACTTGTTGCAGGACACACCGTATTCTTCTCCAGAGTGCCTGTTGGCAATTTACTTCCCTCCCATCAGCGTAACAACGCTCCCATGTCTCCATGGCCTGTCCTGCTTTTCTGGTTTTTACACTTTTTTCAGCATGGCCCTTTTGACCGAGGGCAAGCGAGACTTCTTTGTAGCGCTGATTTGCCCTTCCGGCTTGCTTGGTTGGCCAAAAAGGGCGTATGCGTTTTTTCCTGAATATATTCAGGAAAAAACGCATACGCCCTTTTTGGCCAAGGGCATCATTGTCAACGTTTTGCCGCTTTTCATGTGCTTTAAAGGCGAGTCGAATCTACCTCCTGAAATCTGTTTCCTGCAAATCTGCCTTGCTTTCAAATCCTCTTCGTTGCCTTCCCTCAATATATTTGTGGACGAGAGTTCTCATTTATAACTCTGCACGTTTGTGAATTGCAGTGCCCCTGAGCTCCATTTGTCTCCTCGCTTTTTTGGGAGCTGGCCGCAAAAGCGCAGGATTGCTTCAGGCCCTATTTTGGTTCTGGGGGGCAGGCTGAGCCTGTGGTTCATTCTTCTTCCTGATGGGAAAATGGAGTGACCTGTGCCTGTCCCAACACCTAGGGCTAGTCTCTCGTTGGTTGCCCGTCTTCCCGTTCATCCTCAGGACAAATTGCAACCTGTACGAAACAGGAGGTTATGGGTGCTGATTCTCCAAGTAGGGAGATGGTTAGTCAAGCGGCTGGAATGGCGAATCCGAGCACAAGGTGAGGAGAAATGAGGTGCGTTTTAGAAACCTTTCCCGATCTCACGGCATACCATCTTCTGGGTTTCCCATGCATGTTTTGATGTAGGAAGATGCCCTTGTACATGGAGATTTGAGACCCATGGGGTGGGTACCCCGCGGTGTTACTTTAAAGTATCTGCGTTTGCTCACCCAACCTCACCAATCCTCTCAGCCCCAAGAGTGTCCAGCCGTATGTCTCATCCAGCTGTGGGTCTAGATATGGTCAGTCCAGGTTGCATCAGAGACCCTGAACGGATTTTGTAAGAATTTCTCTCTCTTTCACTGTCTTTGTTTTGTGGGTTTTTTAAAGTAATTTATGTTTAGAATGGGTCTTGGCTGCTTTTCCCTGCTGTGTTTATGCCGCTTTACACCCTCTTGATTCACTTGCAGAGAGATATCGATACATAGGTTTTCAGATTCTTACGAGTCAGATATATTCTTGTGCGGTGACTAGGGGGTGTTGAGTCCAGTTCACTGAGCAGGGAGTAGGCCTTGTCTATTACATATTTGGCTTATGGAGCGGTCTCTGAGCTAATTTCAAACCCTTGTTTTATGCATCACCCTACCTCACCTTTCCCGTTAAGCAGCCATAGGGTGTCTTCTAAAGGTGTGACTCTGTTCTGTTTTGTAATTCAGTTCAAGTGTAGCGAATTTGACATTGCCTCTATAAGCGATAGCTTAGGATAAGTGTCTTTTTCTGTGTGACTTATTTCACTTAGAATCATCGGACCTAAATCCACTCATCATGCTGCTAACTAGCCTTATGACATTGATTTCATAGCTGAGTGATATTCCATTGTGCCAAGTACCACCATTTCGTTATCCATTTTTCTCTTTCCTGGGATATTGAAGGTGTGCCAAAGTGGAGGTTCTTTTAAACAGAGCAGCCGTAAAGTTTGGGGTGCCTGTGTCTTGTTGATTTTTAGTTTTCCCGATTTATACGCCCATGAGTGGAAGTGCCCTATGCTCTCTAAGCTGTGTTTATTACTTGTTTTAGGATACACCGTACACGTCTCCAGAGTGCCTGTTGGCAATTTACATCCCGCCCATCAGCGTAGCAAGGCTCCCATGTCTCCATGGCCTGTCCTGCTTTTCTGGTTTTTACACTTTGTTCAGCATGGCCCTTTTGACTGAGGGCAAGCGAGACTTTTTTGTAGCGCAGATTTGCCCTTCCGGCTTGCTTGGTTGGCCAAAAAGGGCGTATGCGTTTTTTCCTGAATATATTCAGGAAAAAACGCATACGCCCTTTTTGGCCAAGGGCATCATTGTCAACGTTTTGCCGCTTTTCATGTGCTTTAAAGGCGAGTCGAATCTACCTCCTGAAATCTGTTTCCTGCAAATCTGCCTTGCTTTCAAATCCTCTTCGTTGCCTTCCCTCAATATATTTGTGGACGAGAGTTCTCATTTATAACTCTGCACGTTTGTGAATTGCAGTGCCCCTGAGCTCCATTTGTCTCCTCGCTTTTTTGGGAGCTGGCCGCAAAAGCGCAGGATTGCTTCAGGCCCTATTTTGGTTCTGGGGGGCAGGCTGAGCCTGTGGTTCATTCTTCTTCCTGATGGGAAAATGGAGTGACCTGTGCCTGTCCCAACACCTAGGGCTAGTCTCTCGTTGGTTCCCCGTCTTCCCGTTCATCCTAAGGACAAATTGCAACCTGGACGAAACAGGAGGTTAAAGGTGCTGATTCTCCAAGTAGGGAGATGGTTAGTCAAGCGGCTGGAATGGCGAACCCGAGCACAAGGAGAGGAGAAATGAGGTGCGTTTTAGAAACCTTTCCCGATCTCACGGCATACCATCTTCTGGATTTCCCATGCATGTTTTGATGTAGGAAGATGCCCTTGTACCTGGAGATTTGAGACCCATGGGGGGGGTACCCCACAGTGTTACTTTAAAGTATCTGCGTTTGCTCACCCAACTTCACCAATGCTCTCAGCCTAAAGAGTGTCCAGCCTTATGTCTCATCCAGCTGTGGGTCTAGATATGGTCAATCCAGGTTGCATCTGACACCCTGAACGGATTTTGTAAGAATTTCTCTCCCTTTCACTGTCTTTGCTTTGTGTGTTTTTTAAAGTAATGTATGTTTAGAATGGGGTTTGGCTGCTTTTCCCTGCTGTGTTTATGCCGCTTTACACCCTCTTGATTCACTTGCAGAGAGATATCGATACATAGGTTTTCAGATTCTTACTAGTCATATATATTCTTGTGCGGTGACTAGGGGGTGTTGAGTCCAGTTCACTGAGCAGGTAGTAGGCCTTGTCTAGTACATATGTGGCTTATGGAGTGGTCTCTGAGCTAATTTCAAACCCTTGTTTTATGCATCACCCCACCTCACCTTTCCCGTTAAGCAGCCATAGTGTGTCTTCGAAAGGTCTGACTGTGTTCTGTTTTGTAATTCAGTTCAAGAGTAGCGATTTTGACATTCCCTCTATAAGCGATATCTTAGGATAAGTGTCTTTTTCTGTGTGACTTATTTCACTTAGAATCATCGTACCTAAATCCACTCATCATGCTTCTAACTAGCCTTATGACATTGATGTCATGGCTGAGTGATATTCCATTGTGCCAAGTACCACCATTTCTTTATCCATTTTTCTCTTTCCTGGGATATTGAAGGTGTACCGAAGCGGAGGTTCTTGGAAACAGAACAGCCGTAAAGTTTGGGGTGCCTGTGTCTTGTTGATTTTTAGTTTTCCCGATTTATACGCCCATGAGTGGAAGTGCCCTATGCTCTCTATGCTGTGTTTATTACTTGTTGCAGGACACACCGTACTCTTCTCCAGAGTGCCTGTTGGCAATTTACATCCCGCCCATCAGCGTAGCAAGGCTCCCATGTCTCCATGGCCTGTCCTGCTTTTCTGGTTTTTACACTTTGTTCAGCATGGCCCTTTTGACCGAGGGCAAGCGAGACTTCTTTGTAGCGCTGATTTGCCCTTCCGGCTTGCTTGGTTGGCCAAAAAGGGCGTATGCGTTTTTTCCTGAATATATTCAGGAAAAAACGCATACGCCCTTTTTGGCCAAGGGCATCATTGTCAACGTTTTGCCGCTTTTCATGTGCTTTAAAGGCGAGTCGAATCTACCTCCTGAAATCTGTTTCCTGCAAATCTGCCTTGCTTTCAAATCCTCTTCGTTGCCTTCCCTCAATATATTTGTGGACGAGAGTTCTCATTTATAACTCTGCACGTTTGTGAATTGCAGTGCCCCTGAGCTCCATTTGTCCACTCGCTTTTTTGGGAGCTGGCCGCAAAAGCGCAGGATTGCTTCAGGCCCTATTTTGGTTCTGGGGGGCAGGCTGAGCCTGTGGTTCATTCTTCTTCCTGATGGGAAAATGGAGTGACCTGTGCCTGTCCCAACACCTAGGGCTAGTCTCTTGTTGGTTGCCCGTCTTCCCGTTCATCCTCAGGACAAATTGCAACCTGGACGAAACAGGAGGTTATGGGTGCTGATTCTCCAAGTAGGGAGATGGTTAGTCAAGCGGCTGGAATGGCGAATCCGAGCACAAGGTGAGGAGAAATGAGGTGCGTTTTAGAAACCTTTCCCGATCTCACGGCATACCATCTTCTGGGTTTCCCATGCATGTTTTGATGTAGGAAGATGCCCTTGTACATGGAGATTTGAGACCCAGGGGTGGGTACCCCGCGGTGTTACTTTAAAGTATCTGCGTTTGCTCACCCAACCTCACCAATCCTCTCAGCCCCAAGAGTGTCCAGCCGTATGTCTCATCCAGCTGTGGGTCTAGATATGGTCAGTCCAGGTTGCATCAGAGACCCTGAACGGATTTTGTAAGAATTTCTCTCTCTTTCACTGTCTTTGTTTTGTGGGTTTTTTAAAGTAATTTATGTTTAGAATGGGTCTTGGCTGCTTTTCCCTGCTGTGTTTATGCCGCTTTACACCCTCTTGATTCACTTGCAGAGAGATATCGATACATAGGTTTTCAGATTCTTACGAGTCAGATATATTCTTGTGCGGTGACTAGGGGGTGTTGAGTCCAGTTCACTGAGCAGGGAGTAGGCCTTGTCTATTACATATTTGGCTTATGGAGCGGTCTCTGAGCTAATTTCAAACCCTTGTTTTATGCATCACCCTACCTCACCTTTCCCGTTAAGCAGCCATAGTGTGTCTTCTAAAGGTGTGACTCTGTTCTGTTTTGTAATTCAGTTCAAGTGTAGCGATTTTGACATTGCCTCTATAAGCGATATCTTAGGATAAGTGTCTTTTCTTTGTGACTTATTTCACTTAGAATCATCGTCGCTAAATCCACTCATCATGCTGCTAACTAGCCTTATGACATTGATTTCATGGCTGAGTGATATTCCATTGTGCCAAGTACCACCATTTGTTTATCCATTTTTCTCTTTCCTGGGATATTGAAGGTGTGCCAAAGTGGAGGTTCTTGGAAACAGAGCAGCCGTAAAGTTTGGGGTGCCTGTGTCTTGTTGATTTTTACTTTTCCCGATTTATACGCCCATGAGTGGAAGTGCCCTATGCTCTCTAAGCTGTGTTTATTACTTGTTTTAGGACACACCGTACACGTCTCCAGAGTGCCTGTTGGCAATTTACATCCCGCCCATCAGCGTAGCAAGGCTCCCATGTCTCCATGGCCTGTCCTGCTTTTCTGGTTTTTACACTTTGTTCAGCATGGCCCTTTTGACCGAGGGCAAGAGAGACTTCTTTGTAGCGCTGATTTGCACTTCCGGCTTGCTTGGTTGGCCAAAAAGGGCGTATGCGTTTTTTCCTGAATATATTCAGGAAAAAACGCATACGCCCTTTTTGGCCAAGGGCATCATTGTCAACGTTTTGCTGCTTTTCATGTGCTTTAAAGGCGAGTCGAATCTACCTCCTGAAATCTGTTTCCTGCAAATCTGCCTTGCTTTCAAATCCTCTTCGTTGCCTTCCCTCAATATATTTGTGGACGAGAGTTCTCATTTATAACTCTGCACGTTTGTGAATTGCAGTGCCCCTGAGCTCCATTTGTCTCCTCGCTTTTTTGGGAGCTGGCCGCAAAAGGGCAGGATTGCTTCAGGCCCTATTTTGGTTCTGGGGGGCAGGCTGAGCCTGTGGTTCATTCTTCTTCCTGATGGGAAAATGGAGTGACCTGTGCCTGTCCCAACACCTAGGGCTAGTCTCTCGTTGGTTGCCCGTCTTCCCGTTCATCCTCAGGACAAATTGCAACCTGGACGAAACAGGAGGTTATGGGTGCTGATTCTCCAAGTAGGGAGATGGTTAGTCAAGCGGCTGGAATGGCGAATCCGAGCACAAGGTGAGGAGAAATGAGGTGCGTTTTAGAAACCTTTCCCGATCTCACGGCATACCATCTTCTGGGTTTCCCATGCATGTTTTGATGTAGGAAGATGCCCTTGTACCTGGAGATTTGAGACCAATGGGGGGGGTAACCCGCAGTGTTACTTTAAAGTATCTGCGTTTGCTCACCCAACTTCACCAATGCTCTCAGCCTAAAGAGTGTCCAGCCTTATGTCTCATCCAGCTGTGGGTCTAGATATGGTCAATCCAGGTTGCATCCGACACCCTGAACGGATTTTGTAAGAATTTCTCTCTCTTTCACTGTCTTTGCTTTGTGGGTTTTTTAAAGTAATGTATGTTTAGAATGGGGTTTGGCTGCTTTTCCCTGCTATGTTTATGCCGCTTTACACCCTCTTGATTCACTTGCAGAGAGATATCGATACATAGGTTTTCAGATTCTTACGAGTCAGATATATTCTTGTGCGGTGACTAGGGGGTGTCGAGTCCAGTTCACTGAGCAGGGAGTAGGCCTTGTCTATTACATATTTGGCTTATGGAGCAGTCTGTGAGCTAATTTCAAACCCTTGTTTTATGCATCACCCCACCTCACCTTTCCCGTTCAGCAGCCATAGTGTGTCTTCTAAAGGTGTGACTCTGTTCTGTTTTGTAATTCAGTTCAAGTGTAGCGATTTTGACATTCCCTCTATAAGCGATATCTTAGGATAAGTGTCTTTTTCTGTGTGATTTATTTCACTTAGAATCATCGGACCTAATCCACTAATCATGCTGCTAACTAGCCTTATGACATTCATTTCATGGCTGAGTGATATTCCATTGTGCCAAGTATCAGCATTTCTTTATCCATTTTTCTCTTTCCTGGGATATTGAAGGTGTCCCGAAGTGGAGGTTCTTGGAAACAGAGCAGCCGTAAAGTTTGGGGTGCCTGTGTCTTGTTGATTTTTAGTTTTCCCGATTTATATGCCCATGAGTGGAAGTGCCTACGCTCTCTAAGCTGTGTTTATTACTTGTTTCAGGACACACCGTACACTTCTCCAGAGTGGCTGTTG
This sequence comes from Eubalaena glacialis, assembly GCF_028564815.1. Lineage (NCBI taxonomy): Eukaryota > Metazoa > Chordata > Mammalia > Artiodactyla > Balaenidae > Eubalaena > Eubalaena glacialis. The sequence goes on from NW_026871218.1 coordinate 429,085, forward strand.
GCAATTTCCATCCCGCCCATCCGCGTAGCAAGGCTCCCATGTCTCCATGGCCTGTCCTGCTTTTCTGGTTTTTACACTTTCTTCAGCATGGCCCTTTTGACCGAGGGCAAGCGAGACTTCTTTGTAGCGCTGATTTGCACTTCCGGCTTGCTTGGTTGGCCAAAAAGGGCTTATGCGTTTTTTCCTGAATATATTCAGGAAATAACGCATAAGCCCTTTTTGGCCAAGGGCATCATTGTCAACGTTTTGCCGCTTTTCATGTGCTTTAAAGGCGAGTCGAATCTACCTCCTGAAATCTGTTTCCTGCAAATCTGCCTTGCTTTCAAATCCTCTTCGTTGCCTTCCCTCAATATATTTGTGGACGAGAGTTCTCATTTATAACTCTGCACGTTTGTGAATTGCAGTGCCCCTGAGCTCCATTTGTCTCCTCGCTTTTTTGGGAGCTGGCCGCAAAAGGGCAGGATTGCTTCAGGCCCTATTTTGGTTCTGGGGGGCAGGCTGAGCCTGTGGTTCATTCTTCTTCCTGATGGGAAAATGGAGTGACCTGTGCCTGTCCAAACACCTAGGGCTAGTCTCTCGTTGGTTCCCCGTCTTCCCGTTCATCCTAAGGACAAATTGCAACCTGGACGAAACAGGAGGTTAAAGGTGCTGATTCTCCAAGTAGGGAGATGGTTAGTCAAGCGGCTGGAATGGCGAACCCAAGCACAAGGAGAGGAGAAATGAGGTGCCTTTTAGAAACCTTTCCCGATCTCACGGCATAGCATCTTCTGGGTTTCCCATGCATGTTTTGATGTAGGAAGATGCCCTTGTACCTGGAGATTTGAGACCCATGGGGGGGGTACCCCGCAGTGTTACTTTAAAGTATCTGCGTTTGCTCACCCAACTTCACCAATGCTCTCAGCCTAAAGAGTGTCCAGCCTTATGTCTCATCCAGCTGTGGGTCTAGATATGGTCAATCCAGGTTGCATCCGACACCCTGAACGGATTTTGTAAGAATTTCTCTCTCTTTCACTGTCTTTGCTTTGTGGGTTTTTTAAAGTAATGTATGTTTAGAATGGGGTTTGGCTGCTTTTCCCTGCTGTGTTTACGCCGCTTTACACCCTCTTGATTCACTTGCAGAGAGATATCGATACATAGGTTTTCAGATTCTTACGAGTCAGATATATTCTTGTGCGGTGACTAGGGGGTGTTGAGTCCAGTTCACTGAGCAGGGAGTAGGCCTTGTCTATTACATATTTGGCTTATGGAGCAGTCTGTGAGCTAATTTCAAACCCTTGTTTTATGCATCACCCCACCTCACCTTTCCCGTTAAGCAGCCATAGTGTGTCTTCTAAAGGTGTGACTCTGTTCTGTTTTGTAATTCAGTTCAAGTGTAGCGATTTTGACATTGCCTCTATAAGCGATATCTTAGGATAAGTGTCTTTTCTTTGTGACTTATTTCACTTAGAATCATCGTCGCTAAATCCACTCATCATGCTGCTAACTAGCCTTATGACATTGATTTCATGGCTGAGTGATATTCCATTGTGCCAAGTACCACCATTTGTTTATCCATTTTTCTCTTTCCTGGGATATTGAAGGTGTGCCAAAGTGGAGGTTCTTGGAAACAGAGCAGCCGTAAAGTTTGGGGTGCCTGTGTCTTGTTGATTTTTACTTTTCCCGATTTATACGCCCATGAGTGGAAGTGCCCTATGCTCTCTAAGCTGTGTTTATTACTTGTTTTAGGACACACCGTACACGTCTCCAGAGTGCCTGTTGGCAATTTACATCCCGCCCATCAGCGTAGCAAGGCTCCCATGTCTCCATGGCCTGTCCTGCTTTTCTGGTTTTTACACTTTGTTCAGCATGGCCCTTTTGACCGAGGGCAAGAGAGACTTCTTTGTAGCGCTGATTTGCACTTCCGGCTTGCTTGGTTGGCCAAAAAGGGCGTATGCGTTTTTTCCTGAATATATTCAGGAAAAAACGCATACGCCCTTTTTGGCCAAGGGCATCATTGTCAACGTTTTGCCGCTTTTCATGTGCTTTAAAGGCGAGTCGAATCTACCTCCTGAAATCTGTTTCCTGCAAATCTGCCTTGCTTTCAAATCCTCTTCGTTGCCTTCCCTCAATATATTTGTGGACGAGAGTTCTCATTTATAACTCTGCACGTTTGTGAATTGCAGTGCCCCTGAGCTCCATTTGTCTCGTCGCTTTTTTGGGAGCTGGCCGCAAAAGCGCAGGATTGCTTCAGGCCCTATTTTGGTTCTGGGGGGCAGGCTGAGCCTGTGGTTCATTCTTCTTCCTGATGGGAAAATGGAGTGACCTGTGCCTGTCCCAACACCTAGGGCTAGTCTCTCGTTGGTTGCCCGTCTTCCCGTTCATCCTCAGGACAAATTGCAACCTGGACGAAACAGGAGGTTATGGGTGCTGATTCTCCAAGTAGGGAGATGGTTAGTCAAGCGGCTGGAATGGCGAATCCGAGCACAAGGTGAGGAGAAATGAGGTGCGTTTTAGAAACCTTTCCCGATCTCACGGCATACCATCTTCTGGGTTTCCCATGCATGTTTTGATGTAGGAAGATGCCCTTGTACCTGGAGATTTGAGACCAATGGGGGGGGTAACCCGCAGTGTTACTTTAAAGTATCTGCGTTTGCTCACCCAACTTCACCAATGCTCTCAGCCTAAAGAGTGTCCAGCCTTATGTCTCATCCAGCTGTGGGTCTAGATATGGTCAATCCAGGTTGCATCCGACACCCTGAACGGATTTTGTAAGAATTTCTCTCTCTTTCACTGTCTTTGCTTTGTGGGTTTTTTAAAGTAATGTATGTTTAGAATGGGGTTTGGCTGCTTTTCCCTGCTATGTTTATGCCGCTTTACACCCTCTTGATTCACTTGCAGAGAGATATCGATACATAGGTTTTCAGATTCTTACGAGTCAGATATATTCTTGTGCGGTGACTAGGGGGTGTCGAGTCCAGTTCACTGAGCAGGGAGTAGGCCTTGTCTATTACATATTTGGCTTATGGAGCAGTCTGTGAGCTAATTTCAAACCCTTGTTTTATGCATCACCCCACCTCACCTTTCCCGTTCAGCAGCCATAGTGTGTCTTCTAAAGGTGTGACTCTGTTCTGTTTTGTAATTCAGTTCAAGTGTAGCGATTTTGACATTCCCTCTATAAGCGATATCTTAGGATAAGTGTCTTTTTCTGTGTGATTTATTTCACTTAGAATCATCGGACCTAATCCACTAATCATGCTGCTAACTAGCCTTATGACATTCATTTCATGGCTGAGTGATATTCCATTGTGCCAAGTATCAGCATTTCTTTATCCATTTTTCTCTTTCCTGGGATATTGAAGGTGTCCCGAAGTGGAGGTTCTTGGAAACAGAGCAGCCGTAAAGTTTGGGGTGCCTGTGTCTTGTTGATTTTTAGTTTTCCCGATTTATATGCCCATGAGTGGAAGTGCCTACGCTCTCTAAGCTGTGTTTATTACTTGTTTCAGGACACACCGTACACTTCTCCAGAGTGGCTGTTGGCAATTTCCATCCCGCCCATCCGCGTAGCAAGGCTCCCATGTCTCCATGGCCTGTCCTGCTTTTCTGGTTTTTACACTTTCTTCAGCATGGCCCTTTTGACCGAGGGCAAGCGAGACTTCTTTGTAGCGCTGATTTGCACTTCCGGCTTGCTTGGTTGGCCAAAAAGGGCTTATGCGTTTTTTCCTGAATATATTCAGGAAAAAACGCATAAGCCCTTTTTGGCCAAGGGCATCATTGTCAACGTTTTGCCGCTTTTCATGTGCTTTAAAGGCGAGTCGAATCTACCTCCTGAAATCTGTTTCCTGCAAATCTGCCTTGCTTTCAAATCCTCTTCGTTGCCTTCCCTCAATATATTTGTGGACGAGAGTTCTCATTTATAACTCTGCACGTTTGTGAATTGCAGTGCCCCTGAGCTCCATTTGTCTCCTCGCTTTTTTGGGAGCTGGCCGCAAAAGGGCAGGATTGCTTCAGGCCCTATTTTGGTTCTGGGGGGCAGGCTGAGCCTGTGGTTCATTCTTCTTCCTGATGGGAAAATGGAGTGACCTGTGCCTGTCCAAACACCTAGGGCTAGTCTCTCGTTGGTTCCCCGTCTTCCCGTTCATCCTAAGGACAAATTGCAACCTGGACGAAACAGGAGGTTAAAGGTGCTGATTCTCCAAGTAGGGAGATGGTTAGTCAAGAGGCTGGAATGGCGAACCCAAGCACAAGGAGAGGAGAAATGAGGTGCCTTTTAGAAACCTTTCCCGATCTCACGGCATAGCATCTTCTGGGTTTCCCATGCATGTTTTGATGTAGGAAGATGCCCTTGTACCTGGAGATTTGAGACCCATGGGGGGGGTACCCCGCAGTGTTACTTTAAAGTATCTGCGTTTGCTCACCCAACTTCACCAATGCTCTCAGCCTAAAGAGTGTCCAGCCTTATGTCTCATCCAGCTGTGGGTCTAGATATGGTCAATCCAGGTTGCATCCGACACCCTGAACGGATTTTGTAAGAATTTCTCTCTCTTTCACTGTCTTTGCTTTGTGGGTTTTTTAAAGTAATGTATGTTTAGAATGGGGTTTGGCTGCTTTTCCCAGCTGTGTTTATGCCGCTTTACACCCTCTTGATTCACTTGCAGAGAGATATCGATACATAGGTTTTCAGATTCTTACGAGTCAGATATATTCTTGTGCGGTGACTAGGGGGTGTTGAGTCCAGTTCACTGAGCAGGGAGTAGGCCTTGTCTATTACATATTTGGCTTATGGAGCAGTCTGTGAGCTAATTTCAAACCCTTGTTTTATGCATCACCCCACCTCACCTTTCCCGTTAAGCAGCCATAGTGTGTCTTCTAAAGGTGTGACTCTGTTCTGTTTTGTAATTCAGTTCAAGTGTAGCGATTTTGACATTCCCTCTATAAGCGATATCTTAGGATAAGTGTCTTTTTCTGTGTGACTTATTTCACTTAGAATCATCGGACCTAATCCACTAATCATGCTGCTAACTAGCCTTATGACATTCATTTCATGGCTGAGTGATATTCCATTGTGCCAAGTATCAGCATTTCTTTATCCATTTTTCTCTTTCCTGGGATATTGAAGGTGTCCCGAAGTGGAGGTTCTTGGAAACAGAGCAGCCGTAAAGTTTGGGGTGCCTGTGTCTTGTTGATTTTTAGTTTTCCCGATTTATATGCCCATGAGTGGAAGTGCCTACGCTCTCTAAGCTGTGTTTATTACTTGTTTCAGGACACACCGTACACTTCTCCAGAGTGGCTGTTGGCAATTTCCATCCCGCCCATCAGCGTAGCAAGGCTCCCATGTCTCCATGGCCTGTCCTGCTTTTCTGGTTTTTACACTTTCTTCAGCATGGCCCTTTTGACCGAGGGCAAGCGAGACTTCTTTGTAGCACTGATTTGCCCTTCCGGCTTGCTTGGTTGGCCAAAAAGGGCGTATGCGTTTTTTCCTGAATATATTCAGGAAAAAACGCATACGCCCTTTTTGGCCAAGGGCATCATTGTCAACGTTTTGCCGCTTTTCATGTGCTTTAAAGGCGAGTCGAATCTACCTCCTGAAATCTGTTTCCTGCAAATCTGCCTTGCTTTCAAATCCTCTTCGTTGCCTTCCCTCAATATATTTGTGGACGAGAGTTCTCATTTATAACTCTGCACGTTTGTGAATTGCAGTGCCCCTGAGCTCCATTTGTCTCGTCGCTTTTTTGGGAGCTGGCCGCAAAAGCGCAGGATTGCTTCAGGCCCTATTTTGGTTCTGGGGGGCAGGCTGAGCCTGTGGTTCATTCTTCTTCCTGATGGGAAAATGGAGTGACCTGTGCCTGTCCCAACACCTAGGGCTAGTCTCTCGTTGGTTGCCCGTCTTCCCGTTCATCCTCAGGACAAATTGCAACCTGGACGAAACAGGAGGTTATGGGTGCTGATTCTCCAAGTAGGGAGATGGTTAGTCAAGCGGCTGGAATGGCGAATCCGAGCACAAGGTGAGGAGAAATGAGGTGCGTTTTAGAAACCTTTCCCGATCTCACGGCATACCATCTTCTGGGTTTCCCATGCATGTTTTGATGTAGGAAGATGCCCTTGTACCTGGAGATTTGAGACCCATGGGGGGGGTACCCCGCAGTGTTACTTTAAAGTATCTGCGTTTGCTCACCCAACTTCACCAATGCTCTCAGCCTAAAGAGTGTCCAGCCTTATGTCTCATCCAGCTGTGGGTCTAGATATGGTCAATCCAGGTTGCATCCGACACCCTGAACGGATTTTGTAAGAATTTCTCTCTCTTTCACTGTCTTTGCTTTGTGGGTTTTTTAAAGTAATGTATGTTTAGAATGGGGTTTGGCTGCTTTTCCCTGCTGTGTTTATGCCGCTTTACACCCTCTTGATTCACTTGCAGAGAGATATCGATACATAGGTTTTCAGATTCTTACGAGTCAGATATATTCTTGTGCGGTGACTAGGGGGTGTCGAGTCCAGTTCACTGAGCAGGGAGTAGGCCTTGTCTATTACATATTTGGCTTATGGAGCAGTCTGTGAGCTAATTTCAAACCCTTGTTTTATGCATCACCCCACCTCACCTTTCCCGTTAAGCAGCCATAGTGTGTCTTCTAAAGGTGTGACTCTGTTCTGTTTTGTAATTCAGTTCAAGTGTAGCGATTTTGACATTCCCTCTATAAGCGATATCTTAGGATAAGTGTCTTTTTCTGTGTGACTTATTTCACTTAGAATCATCGGACCTAATCCACTAATCATGCTGCTAACTAGCCTTATGACATTCATTTCATGGCTGAGTGATATTCCATTGTGCCAAGTATCAGCATTTCTTTATCCATTTTTCTCTTTCCTGGGATATTGAAGGTGTCCCGAAGTGGAGGTTCTTGGAAACAGAGCAGCCGTAAAGTTTGGGGTGCCTGTGTCTTGTTGATTTTTAGTTTTCCCGATTTATATGCCCATGAGTGGAAGTGCCTACGCTCTCTAAGCTGTGTTTATTACTTGTTTCAGGACACACCGTACACTTCTCCAGAGTGGCTGTTGGCAATTTCCATCCCGCCCATCAGCGTAGCAAGGCTCCCATGTCTCCATGGCCTGTCTTGCTTTTCTGGTTTTTACACTTTCTTCAGCATGGCCCTTTTGACCGAGGGCAAGCGAGACTTCTTTGTAGCACTGATTTGCCCTTCCGGCTTGCTTGGTTGGCCAAAAAGGGCGTATGCGTTTTTTCCTGAATATATTCAGGAAAAAACGCATACGCCCTTTTTGGCCAAGGGCATCATTGTCAACGTTTTGCCGCTTTTCATGTGCTTTAAAGGCGAGTCGAATCTACCTCCTGAAATCTGTTTCCTGCAAATCTGCCTTGCTTTCAAATCCTCTTCGTTGCCTTCCCTCAATATATTTGTGGACGAGAGTTCTCATTTATAACTCTGCACGTTTGTGAATTGCAGTGCCCCTGAGCTCCATTTGTCTACTCGCTTTTTTGGGAGCTGGCCGCAAAAGCGCAGGATTGCTTCAGGCCCTATTTTGGTTCTGGGGGGCAGGCTGAGCCTGTGGTTCATTCTTCTTCCTGATGGGAAAATGGAGTGACCTGTGCCTGTCCCAACACCTAGGGCTAGTCTCTCGTTGGTTGCCCGTCTTCCCGTTCATCCTCAGGACAAATTGCAACCTGGACGAAACAGGAGGTTATGGGTGCTGATTCTCCAAGTAGGGAGATGGTTAGTCAAGCGGCTGGAATGGCGAATCCGAGCACAAGGTGAGGAGAAATGAGGTGCGTTTTAGAAACCTTTCCCGATCTCACGGCATACCATCTTCTGGGTTTCCCATGCATGTTTTGATGTAGGAAGATGCCCTTGTACCTGGAGATTTGAGACCCATGGGGGGGTACCCCGCAGTGTTACTTTAAAGTATCTGCGTTTGCTCACCCAACTTCACCAATGCTCTCAGCCTAAAGAGTGTCCAGCCTTATGTCTCATCCAGCTGTGGGTCTAGATATGGTCAATCCAGGTTGCATCCGACACCCTGAACGGATTTTGTAAGAATTTCTCTCTCTTTCACTGTCTTTGCTTTGTGGGTTTTTTAAAGTAATGTATGTTTAGAATGGGGTTTGGCTGCTTTTCCCTGCTGTGTTTATGCCACTTTACACCCTCTTGATTCACTTGCAGAGAGATATCGATACATAGGTTTTCAGATTCTTACTAGTCAGATATATTCTTGTGCGGTGACTAGGGGGTGTCGAGTCCAGTTCACTGAGCAGGGAGTAGGCCTTGTCTATTACATATTTGGCTTATGGAGCAGTCTGTGAGCTAATTTCAAACCCTTGTTTTATGCATCACCCCACCTCACCTTTCCCGTTAAGCAGCCATAGTGTGTCTTCTAAAGGTGTGACTCTGTTCTGTTTTGTAATTCAGTTCAAGTGTAGCGATTTTGACATTCCCTCTATAAGCGATATCTTAGGATAAGTGTCTTTTTCTGTGTGACTTATTTCACTTAGAATCATCGGACCTAATCCACTAATCATGCTGCTAACTAGCCTTATGACATTCATTTCATGGCTGAGTGATATTCCATTGTGCCAAGTATCAGCATTTCTTTATCCATTTTTCTCTTTCCTGGGATATTGAAGGTGTCCCGAAGTGGAGGTTCTTGGAAACAGAGCAGCCGTAAAGTTTGGGGTGCCTGTGTCTTGTTGATTTTTAGTTTTCCCGATTTATATGCCCATGAGTGGAAGTGCCTACGCTCTCTAAGCTGTGTTTATTACTTGTTTCAGGACACACCGTACACTTCTCCAGAGTGGCTGTTGGCAATTTCCATCCCGCCCATCAGCGTAGCAAGGCTCCCATGTCTCCATGGCCTGTCTTGCTTTTCTGGTTTTTACACTTTCTTCAGCATGGCCCTTTTGACCGAGGGCAAGCGAGACTTCTTTGTAGCACTGATTTGCCCTTCCGGCTTGCTTGGTTGGCCAAAAAGGGCGTATGCGTTTTTTCCTGAATATATTCAGGAAAAAACGCATACGCCCTTTTTGGCCAAGGGCATCATTGTCAACGTTTTGCCGCTTTTCATGTGCTTTAAAGGCGAGTCGAATCTACCTCCTGAAATCTGTTTCCTGCAAATCTGCCTTGCTTTCAAATCCTCTTCGTTGCCTTCCCTCAATATATTTGTGGACGAGAGTTCTCATTTATAACTCTGCACGTTTGTGAATTGCAGTGCCCCTGAGCTCCATTTGTCTACTCGCTTTTTTGGGAGCTGGCCGCAAAAGCGCAGGATTGCTTCAGGCCCTATTTTGGTTCTGGGGGGCAGGCTGAGCCTGTGGTTCATTCTTCTTCCTGATGGGAAAATGGAGTGACCTGTGCCTGTCCCAACACCTAGGGCTAGTCTCTCGTTGGTTGCCCGTCTTCCCGTTCATCCTCAGGACAAATTGCAACCTGGACGAAACAGGAGGTTATGGGTGCTGATTCTCCAAGTAGGGAGATGGTTAGTCAAGCGGCTGGAATGGCGAATCCGAGCACAAGGTGAGGAGAAATGAGGTGCGTTTTAGAAACCTTTCCCGATCTCACGGCATACCATCTTCTGGGTTTCCCATGCATGTTTTGATGTAGGAAGATGCCCTTGTACCTGGAGATTTGAGACCCATGGGGGGGTACCCCGCAGTGTTACTTTAAAGTATCTGCGTTTGCTCACCCAACTTCACCAATGCTCTCAGCCTAAAGAGTGTCCAGCCTTATGTCTCATCCAGCTGTGGGTCTAGATATGGTCAATCCAGGTTGCATCCGACACCCTGAACGGATTTTGTAAGAATTTCTCTCTCTTTCACTGTCTTTGCTTTGTGGGTTTTTTAAAGTAATGTATGTTTAGAATGGGGTTTGGCTGCTTTTCCCTGCTGTGTTTATGCCACTTTACACCCTCTTGATTCACTTGCAGAGAGATATCGATACATAGGTTTTCAGATTCTTACTAGTCAGATATATTCTTGTGCGGTGACTAGGGGGTGTCGAGTCCAGTTCACTGAGCAGGGAGTAGGCCTTGTCTATTACATATTTGGCTTATGGAGCAGTCTGTGAGCTAATTTCAAACCCTTGTTTTATGCATCACCCCACCTCACCTTTCCCGTTAAGCAGCCATAGTGTGTCTTCTAAAGGTGTGACTCTGTTCTGTTTTGTAATTCAGTTCAAGTGTAGCGATTTTGACATTCCCTCTATAAGCGATATCTTAGGATAAGTGTCTTTTTCTGTGTGACTTATTTCACTTAGAATCATCGGACCTAATCCACTAATCATGCTGCTAACTAGCCTTATGACATTCATTTCATGGCTGAGTGATATTCCATTGTGCCAAGTATCAGCATTTCTTTATCCATTTTTCTCTTTCCTGGGATATTGAAGGTGTCCCGAAGTGGAGGTTCTTGGAAACAGAGCAGCCGTAAAGTTTGGGGTGCCTGTGTCTTGTTGATTTTTAGTTTTCCCGATTTATATGCCCATGAGTGGAAGTGCCTACGCTCTCTAAGCTGTGTTTATTACTTGTTTCAGGACACACCGTACACTTCTCCAGAGTGGCTGTTGGCAATTTCCATCCCGCCCATCCGCGTAGCAAGGCTCCCATGTCTCCATGGCCTGTCCTGCTTTTCTGGTTTTTACACTTTCTTCAGCATGGCCCTTTTGACCGAGGGCAAGCGAGACTTCTTTGTAGCGCTGATTTGCACTTCCGGCTTGCTTGGTTGGCCAAAAAGGGCTTATGCGTTTTTTCCTGAATATATTCAGGAAAAAACGCATAAGCCCTTTTTGGCCAAGGGCATCATTGTCAACGTTTTGCTGCTTTTCATGTGCTTTAAAGGCGAGTCGAATCTACCTCCTGAAATCTGTTTCCTGCAAATCTGCCTTGCTTTCAAATCCTCTTCGTTGCCTTCCCTCAATATATTTGTGGACGAGAGTTCTCATTTATAACTCTGCACGTTTGTGAATTGCAGTGCCCCTGAGCTCCATTTGTCTCCTCGCTTTTTTGGGAGCTGGCCGCAAAAGGGCAGGATTGCTTCAGGCCCTATTTTGGTTCTGGGGGGCAGGCTGAGCCTGTGGTTCATTCTTCTTCCTGATGGGAAAATGGAGTGACCTGTGCCTGTCCAAACACCTAGGGCTAGTCTCTCGTTGGTTCCCCGTCTTCCCGTTCATCCTCAGGACAAATTGCAACCTGGACGAAACAGGAGGTTAAAGGTGCTGATTCTCCAAGTAGGGAGATGGTTAGTCAAGCGGCTGGAAAGGCTAACCCAAGCACAAGGAGAGGAGAAATGAGGTGCCTTTTAGAAACCTTTCCCGATCTCACGGCATAGCATCTTCTGGGTTTCCCATGCATGTTTTGATGTAGGAAGATGCCCTTGTACCTGGAGATTTGAGACCCATGGGGGGGGTACCCCGCAGTGTTACTTTAAAGTATCTGCGTTTGCTCACCCAACTTCACCAATGCTCTCAGCCTAAAGAGTGTCCAGCCTTATGTCTCATCCAGCTGTGGGTCTAGATATGGTCAATCCAGGTTGCATCCGACACCCTGAACGGATTTTGTAAGAATTTCTCTCTCTTTCACTGTCTTTGCTTTGTGGGTTTTTTAAAGTAATGTATGTTTAGAATGGGGTTTGGCTGCTTTTCCCTGCTGTGTTTATGCCGCTTTACACCCTCTTGATTCACTTGCAGAGAGATATCGATACATAGGTTTTCAGATTCTTACGAGTCAGATATATTCTTGTGCGGTGACTAGGGGGTGTCGAGTCCAGTTCACTGAGCAGGGAGTAGGCCTTGTCTATTACATATTTGGCTTATGGAGCAGTCTGTGAGCTAATTTCAAACCCTTGTTTTATGCATCACCCCACCTCACCTTTCCCGTTAAGCAGCCATAGTGTGTCTTCTAAAGGTGTGACTCTGTTCTGTTTTGTAATTCAGTTCAAGTGTAGCGATTTTGACATTCCCTCTATAAGCGATATCTTAGGATAAGTGTCTTTTTCTGTGTGACTTATTTCACTTAGAATCATCGGACCTAATCCACTAATCATGCTGCTAACTAGCCTTATGACATTCATTTCATGGCTGAGTGATATTCCATTGTGCAAAGTATCAGCATTTCTTTATCCATTTTTCTCTTTCCTGGGATATTGAAGGTGTCCCGAAGTGGAGATTCTTGGAAACAGAGCAGCCGTAAAGTTTGGGGTGCCTGTGTCTTGTTGATTTTTAGTTTTCCCGATTTATATGCCCATGAGTGGAAGTGCCTACGCTCTCTAAGCTGTGTTTATTACTTGTTTCAGGACACACCGTACACTTCTCCAGAGTGGCTGTTGGCAATTTCCATCCCGCCCATCCGCGTAGCAAGGCTCCCATGTCTCCATGGCCTGTCCTGCTTTTCTGGTTTTTACACTTTCTTCAGCATGGCCCTTTTGACCGAGGGCAAGCGAGACTTCTTTGTAGCACTGATTTGCCCTTCCGGCTTGCTTGGTTGGCCAAAAAGGGCGTATGCGTTTTTTCCTGAATATATTCAGGAAAAAACGCATACGCCCTTTTTGGCCAAGGGCATCATTGTCAACGTTTTGCCGCTTTTCATGTGCTTTAAAGGCGAGTCGAATCTACCTCCTGAAATCTGTTTCCTGCAAATCTGCCTTGCTTTCAAATCCTCTTCGTTGCCTTCCCTCAATATATTTGTGGACGAGAGTTCTCATTTATAACTCTGCACGTTTGTGAATTGCAGTGCCCCTGAGCTCCATTTGTCTCCTCGCTTTTTTGGGAGCTGGCCGCAAAAGCGCAGGATTGCTTCAGGCCCTATTTTGGTTCTGGGGGGCAGGCTGAGCCTGTGGTTCATTCTTCTTCCTGATGGGAAAATGGAGTGACCTGTGCCTGTCCCAACACCTAGGGCTAGTCTCTTGTTGGTTGCCCGTCTTCCCGTTCATCCTCAGGACAAATTGCAACCTGGACGAAACAGGAGGTTATGGGTGCTGATTCTCCAAGTAGGGAGATGGTTAGTCAAGCGGCTGGAATGGCGAATCCGAGCACAAGGTGAGGAGAAATGAGGTGCGTTTTAGAAACCTTTCCCGATCTCACGGCATACCATCTTCTGGGTTTCCCATGCATGTTTTGATGTAGGAAGATGCCCTTGTACATGGAGATTTGAGACCCATGGGGGGGGTACCCCGCAGTGTTACTTTAAAGTATCTGCGTTTGCTCACCCAACTTCACCAATGCTCTCAGCCTAAAGAGTGTCCAGCCTTATGTCTCATCCAGCTGTGGGTCTAGATATGGTCAATCCAGGTTGCATCCGACACCCTGAACGGATTTTGTAAGAATTTCTCTCTCTTTCACTGTCTTTGCTTTGTGGGTTTTTTAAAGTAATGTATGTTTAGAATGGGGTTTGGCTGCTTTTCCCTGCTGTGTTTATGCCGCTTTACACCCTCTTGATTCACTTGCAGAGAGATATCGATACATAGGTTTTCAGATTCTTACGAGTCAGATATATTCTTGTGCGGTGTCTAGGGGGTGTCGAGTCCAGTTCACTGAGCAGGGAGTAGGCCTTGTCTATTACATATTTGGCTTATGGAGCAGTCTGTGAGCTAATTTCAAACCCTTGTTTTATGCATCACCCCACCTCACCTTTCCCGTTAAGCAGCCATAGTGTGTCTTCTAAAGGTGTGACTCTGTTCTGTTTTGTAATTCAGTTCAAGTGTAGCGATTTTGACATTCCCTCTATAAGCGATATCTTAGGATAAGTGTCTTTTTCTGTGTGACTTATTTCACTTAGAATCATCGGACCTAATCCACTAATCATGCTGCTAACTAGCCTTATGACATTCATTTCATGGCTGAGTGATATTCCATTGTGCCAAGTATCAGCATTTCTTTATCCATTTTTCTCTTTCCTGGGATATTGAAGGTGTCCCGAAGTGGAGGTTCTTGGAAACAGAGCAGCCGTAAAGTTTGGGGTGCCTGTGTCTTGTTGATTTTTAGTTTTCCCGATTTATATGCCCATGAGTGGAAGTGCCTACGCTCTCTAAGCTGTGTTTATTACTTGTTTCAGGACACACCGTACACTTCTCCAGAGTGGCTGTTGGCAATTTCCATCCCGCCCATCAGCGTAGCAAGGCTCCCATGTCTCCATGGCCTGTCCTGCTTTTCTGTTTTTTACACTTTCTTCAGCATGGCCCTTTTGACCGAGGGCAAGCGAGTCTTCTTTGTAGCACTGATTTGCCCTTCCGGCTTGCTTGGTTGGCCAAAAAGGGCGTATGCGTTTTTTCCTGAATATATTCAGGAAAAAACGCATACGCCCTTTTTGGCCAAGGGCATCATTGTCAACGTTTTGCCGCTTTTCATGTGCTTTAAAGGCGAGTCGAATCTACCTCCTGAAATCTGTTTCCTGCAAATCTGCCTTGCTTTCAAATCCTCTTCGTTGCCTTCCCTCAATATATTTGTGGACGAGAGTTCTCATTTATAACTCTGCACGTTTGTGAATTGCAGTGCCCCTGAGCTCCATTTGTCTACTCGCTTTTTTGGGAGCTGGCCGCAAAAGCGCAGGATTGCTTCAGGCCCTATTTTGGTTCTGGGGGGCAGGCTGAGCCTGTGGTTCATTCTTCTTCCTGATGGGAAAATGGAGTGACCTGTGCCTGTCCCAACACCTAGGGCTAGTCTCTCGTTGGTTGCCCGTCTTCCCGTTCATCCTCAGGACAAATTGCAACCTGGACGAAACAGGAGGTTATGGGTGCTGATTCTCCAAGTAGGGAGATGGTTAGTCAAGCGGCTGGAATGGCGAATCCGAGCACAAGGTGAGGAGAAATGAGGTGCGTTTTAGAAACCTTTCCCGATCTCACGGCATACCATCTTCTGGGTTTCCCATGCATGTTTTGATGTAGGAAGATGCCCTTGTACCTGGAGATTTGAGACCCATGGGGGGGTACCCCGCAGTGTTACTTTAAAGTATCTGCGTTTGCTCACCCAACTTCACCAATGCTCTCAGCCTAAAGAGTGTCCAGCCTTATGTCTCATCCAGCTGTGGGTCTAGATATGGTCAATCCAGGTTGCATCCGACACCCTGAACGGATTTTGTAAGAATTTCTCTCTCTTTCACTGTCTTTGCTTTGTGGGTTTTTTAAAGTAATGTATGTTTAGAATGGGGTTTGGCTGCTTTTCCCTGCTGTGTTTATGCCACTTTACACCCTCTTGATTCACTTGCAGAGAGATATCGATACATAGGTTTTCAGATTCTTACGAGTCAGATATATTCTTGTGCGGTGACTAGGGGGTGTCGAGTCCAGTTCACTGAGCAGGGAGTAGGCCTTGTCTATTACATATTTGGCTTATGGAGCAGTCTGTGAGCTAATTTCAAACCCTTGTTTTATGCATCACCCCACCTCACCTTTCCCGTTAAGCAGCCATAGTGTGTCTTCTAAAGGTGTGACTCTGTTCTGTTTTGTAATTCAGTTCAAGTGTAGCGATTTTGACATTCCCTCTATAAGCGATATCTTAGGATAAGTGTCTTTTTCTGTGTGACTTATTTCACTTAGAATCATCGGACCTAATCCACTAATCATGCTGCTAACTAGCCTTATGACATTCATTTCATGGCTGAGTGATATTCCATTGTGCCAAGTATCAGCATTTCTTTATCCATTTTTCTCTTTCCTGGGATATTGAAGGTGTCCCGAAGTGGAGGTTCTTGGAAACAGAGCAGCCGTAAAGTTTGGGGTGCCTGTGTCTTGTTGATTTTTAGTTTTCCCGATTTATATGCCCATGAGTGGAAGTGCCTACGCTCTCTAAGCTGTGTTTATTACTTGTTTCAGGACACACCGTACACTTCTCCAGAGTGGCTGTTGGCAATTTCCATCCCGCCCATCCGCGTAGCAAGGCTCCCATGTCTCCATGGCCTGTCCTGCTTTTCTGGTTTTTACACTTTCTTCAGCATGGCCCTTTTGACCGAGGGCAAGCGAGACTTCTTTGTAGCGCTGATTTGCACTTCCGGCTTGCTTGGTTGGCCAAAAAGGGCTTATGCGTTTTTTCCTGAATATATTCAGGAAAAAACGCATAAGCCCTTTTTGGCCAAGGGCATCATTGTCAACGTTTTGCTGCTTTTCATGTGCTTTAAAGGCGAGTCGAATCTACCTCCTGAAATCTGTTTCCTGCAAATCTGCCTTGCTTTCAAATCCTCTTCGTTGCCTTCCCTCAATATATTTGTGGACGAGAGTTCTCATTTATAACTCTGCACGTTTGTGAATTGCAGTGCCCCTGAGCTCCATTTGTCTCCTCGCTTTTTTGGGAGCTGGCCGCAAAAGGGCAGGATTGCTTCAGGCCCTATTTTGGTTCTGGGGGGCAGGCTGAGCCTTTGGTTCATTCTTCTTCCTGATGGGAAAATGGAGTGACCTGTGCCTGTCCAAACACCTAGGGCTAGTCTCTCGTTGGTTCCCCGTCTTCCCGTTCATCCTCAGGACAAATTGCAACCTGGACGAAACAGGAGGTTAAAGGTGCTGATTCTCCAAGTAGGGAGATGGTTAGTCAAGCGGCTGGAAAGGCTAACCCAAGCACAAGGAGAGGAGAAATGAGGTGCCTTTTAGAAACCTTTCCCGATCTCACGGCATAGCATCTTCTGGGTTTCCCATGCATGTTTTGATGTAGGAAGATGCCCTTGTACCTGGAGATTTGAGACCCATGGGGGGGGTACCCCGCAGTGTTACTTTAAAGTATCTGCGTTTGCTCACCCAACTTCACCAATGCTCTCAGCCTAAAGAGTGTCCAGCCTTATGTCTCATCCAGCTGTGGGTCTAGATATGGTCAATCCAGGTTGCATCCGACACCCTGAACGGATTTTGTAAGAATTTCTCTCTCTTTCACTGTCTTTGCTTTGTGGGTTTTTTAAAGTAATGTATGTTTAGAATGGGGTTTGGCTGCTTTTCCCTGCTGTGTTTATGCCGCTTTACACCCTCTTGATTCACTTGCAGAGAGATATCGATACATAGGTTTTCAGATTCTTACGAGTCAGATATATTCTTGTGCGGTGACTAGGGGGTGTCGAGTCCAGTTCACTGAGCAGGGAGTAGGCCTTGTCTATTACATATTTGGCTTATGGAGCAGTCTGTGAGCTAATTTCAAACCCTTGTTTTATGCATCACCCCACCTCACCTTTCCCGTTAAGCAGCCATAGTGTGTCTTCTAAAGGTGTGACTCTGTTCTGTTTTGTAATTCAGTTCAAGTGTAGCGATTTTGACATTCCCTCTATAAGCGATATCTTAGGATAAGTGTCTTTTTCTGTGTGACTTATTTCACTTAGAATCATCGGACCTAATCCACTAATCATGCTGCTAACTAGCCTTATGACATTCATTTCATGGCTGAGTGATATTCCATTGTGCAAAGTATCAGCATTTCTTTATCCATTTTTCTCTTTCCTGGGATATTGAAGGTGTCCCGAAGTGGAGATGCTTGGAAACAGAGCAGCCGTAAAGTTTGGGGTGCCTGTGTCTTGTTGATTTTTAGTTTTCCCGATTTATATGCCCATGAGTGGAAGTGCCTACGCTCTCTAAGCTGTGTTTATTACTTGTTTCAGGACACACCGTACACTTCTCCAGAGTGGCTGTTGGCAATTTCCATCCCGCCCATCCGCGTAGCAAGGCTCCCATGTCTCCATGGCCTGTCCTGCTTTTCTGGTTTTTACACTTTCTTCAGCATGGCCCTTTTGACCGAGGGCAAGCGAGACTTCTTTGTAGCACTGATTTGCCCTTCCGGCTTGCTTGGTTGGCCAAAAAGGGCGTATGCGTTTTTTCCTGAATATATTCAGGAAAAAACGCATACGCCCTTTTTGGCCAAGGGCATCATTGTCAACGTTTTGCCGCTTTTCATGTGCTTTAAAGGCGAGTCGAATCTACCTCCTGAAATCTGTTTCCTGCAAATCTGCCTTGCTTTCAAATCCTCTTCGTTGCCTTCCCTCAATATATTTGTGGACGAGAGTTCTCATTTATAACTCTGCACGTTTGTGAATTGCAGTGCCCCTGAGCTCCATTTGTCTCCTCGCTTTTTTGGGAGCTGGCCGCAAAAGCGCAGGATTGCTTCAGGCCCTATTTTGGTTCTGGGGGGCAGGCTGAGCCTGTGGTTCATTCTTCTTCCTGATGGGAAAATGGAGTGACCTGTGCCTGTCCCAACACCTAGGGCTAGTCTCTTGTTGGTTGCCCGTCTTCCCGTTCATCCTCAGGACAAATTGCAACCTGGACGAAACAGGAGGTTATGGGTGCTGATTCTCCAAGTAGGGAGATGGTTAGTCAAGCGGCTGGAATGGCGAATCCGAGCACAAGGTGAGGAGAAATGAGGTGCGTTTTAGAAACCTTTCCCGATCTCACGGCATACCATCTTCTGGGTTTCCCATGCATGTTTTGATGTAGGAAGATGCCCTTGTACATGGAGATTTGAGACCCATGGGGGGGGTACCCCGCAGTGTTACTTTAAAGTATCTGCGTTTGCTCACCCAACTTCACCAATGCTCTCAGCCTAAAGAGTGTCCAGCCTTATGTCTCATCCAGCTGTGGGTCTAGATATGGTCAATCCAGGTTGCATCCGACACCCTGAACGGATTTTGTAAGAATTTCTCTCTCTTTCACTGTCTTTGCTTTGTGGGTTTTTTAAAGTAATGTATGTTTAGAATGGGGTTTGGCTGCTTTTCCCTGCTGTGTTTATGCCGCTTTACACCCTCTTGATTCACTTGCAGAGAGATATCGATACATAGGTTTTCAGATTCTTACGAGTCAGATATATTCTTGTGCGGTGACTAGGGGGTGTCGAGTCCAGTTCACTGAGCAGGGAGTAGGCCTTGTCTATTACATATTTGGCTTATGGAGCAGTCTGTGAGCTAATTTCAAACCCTTGTTTTATGCATCACCCCACCTCACCTTTCCCGTTAAGCAGCCATAGTGTGTCTTCTAAAGGTGTGACTCTGTTCTGTTTTGTAATTCAGTTCAAGTGTAGCGATTTTGACATTCCCTCTATAAGCGATATCTTAGGATAAATGTCTTTTTCTGTGTGACTTATTTCACTTAGAATCATCGGACCTAATCCACTAATCATGCTGCTAACTAGCCTTATGACATTCATTTCATGGCTGAGTGATATTCCATTGTGCCAAGTATCAGCATTTCTTTATCCATTTTTCTCTTTCCTGGGATATTGAAGGTGTCCCGAAGTGGAGGTTCTTGGAAACAGAGCAGCCGTAAAGTTTGGGGTGCCTGTGTCTTGTTGATTTTTAGTTTTCCCGATTTATATGCCCATGAGTGGAAGTGCCTACGCTCTCTAAGCTGTGTTTATTACTTGTTTCAGGACACACCGTACACTTCTCCAGAGTGGCTGTTGGCAATTTCCATCCCGCCCATCAGCGTAGCAAGGCTCCCATGTCTCCATGGCCTGTCCTGCTTTTCTGTTTTTTACACTTTCTTCAGCATGGCCCTTTTGACCGAGGGCAAGCGAGACTTCTTTGTAGCACTGATTTGCCCTTCCGGCTTGCTTGGTTGGCCAAAAAGGGCGTATGCGTTTTTTCCTGAATATATTCAGGAAAAAACGCATAAGCCCTTTTTGGCCAAGGGCATCATTGTCAACGTTTTGCCGCTTTTCATGTGCTTTAAAGGCGAGTCGAATCTACCTCCTGAAATCTGTTTCCTGCAAATCTGCCTTGCTTTCAAATCCTCTTCGTTGCCTTCCCTCAATATATTTGTGGACGAGAGTTCTCATTTATAACTCTGCACGTTTGTGAATTGCAGTGCCCCTGAGCTCCATTTGTCTCCTCGCTTTTTTGGGAGCTGGCCGCAAAAGGGCAGGATTGCTTCAGGCCCTATTTTGGTTCTGCGGGGCAGGCTGAGCCTGTGGTTCATTCTTCTTCCTGATGGGAAAATGGAGTGACCTGTGCCTGTCCAAACACCTAGGGCTAGTCTCTCGTTGGTTGCCCGTCTTCCCGTTCATCCTCAGGACAAATTGCAACCTGGACGAAACAGGAGGTTATGGGTGCTGATTCTCCAAGTAGGGAGATGGTTAGTCAAGCGGCTGGAATGGCGAATCCGAGCACAAGGTGAGGAGAAATGAGGTGCGTTTTAGAAACCTTTCCCGATCTCACGGCATACCATCTTCTGGGTTTCCCATGCATGTTTTGATGTAGGAAGATGCCCTTGTACCTGGAGATTTGAGACCCATGGGGGGGGTACCCCGCAGTGTTACTTTAAAGTATCTGCGTTTTCTCACCCAACTTCACCAATGCTCTCAGCCTAAAGAGTGTCCAGCCTTATGTCTCATCCAGCTGTGGGTCTAGATATGGTCAATCCAGGTTGCATCCGACACCCTGAACGGATTTTGTAAGAATTTCTCTCTCTTTCACTGTCTTTGCTTTGTGGGTTTTTTAAAGTAATGTATGTTTAGAATGGGGTTTGGCTGCTTTTCCCTGCTGTGTTTATGCCGCTTTACACCCTCTTGATTCACTTGCAGAGAGATATCGATACATAGGTTTTCAGATTCTTACTAGTCAGATATATTCTTGTGCGGTGACTAGGGGGTGTCGAGTCCAGTTCACTGAGCAGGGAGTAGGCCTTGTCTATTACATATTTGGCTTATGGAGCAGTCTGTGAGCTAATTTCAAACCCTTGTTTTATGCATCACCCCACCTCACCTTTCCCGTTAAGCAGCCATAGTGTGTCTTCTAAAGGTGTGACTCTGTTCTGTTTTGTAATTCAGTTCAAGTGTAGCGATTTTGACATTCCCTCTATAAGCGATATCTTAGGATAAGTGTCTTTTTCTGTGTGACTTATTTCACTTAGAATCATCGGACCTAATCCACTAATCATGCTGCTAACTAGCCTTATGACATTCATTTCATGGCTGAGTGATATTCCATTGTGCCAAGTATCAGCATTTCTTTATCCATTTTTCTCTTTCCTGGGATATTGAAGGTGTCCCGAAGTGGAGGTTCTTGGAAACAGAGCAGCCGTAAAGTTTGGGGTGCCTGTGTCTTGTTGATTTTTAGTTTTCCCGATTTATATGCCCATGAGTGGAAGTGCCTACGCTCTCTAAGCTGTGTTTATTACTTGTTTCAGGACACACCGTACACTTCTCCAGAGTGGCTGTTGGCAATTTCCATCCCGCCCATCCGCGTAGCAAGGCTCCCATGTCTCCATGGCCTGTCCTGCTTTTCTGGTTTTTACACTTTCTTCAGCATGGCCCTTTTGACCGAGGGCAAGCGAGACTTCTTTGTAGCGCTGATTTGCACTTCCGGCTTGCTTGGTTGGCCAAAAAGGGCTTATGCGTTTTTTCCTGAATATATTCAGGAAAAAACGCATAAGCCCTTTTTGGCCAAGGGCATCATTGTCAACGTTTTGCCGCTTTTCATGTGCTTTAAAGGCGAGTCGAATCTACCTCCTGAAATCTGTTTCCTGCAAATCTGCCTTGCTTTCAAATCCTCTTCGTTGCCTTCCCTCAATATATTTGTGGACGAGAGTTCTCATTTATAACTCTGCACGTTTGTGAATTGCAGTGCCCCTGAGCTCCATTTGTCTCCTCGCTTTTTTGGGAGCTGGCCGCAAAAGGGCAGGATTGCTTCAGGCCCTATTTTGGTTCTGGGGGGCAGGCTGAGCCTGTGGTTCATTCTTCTTCCTGATGGGAAAATGGAGTGACCTGTGCCTGTCCAAACACTTAGGGCTAGTCTCTCGTTGGTTCCCCGTCTTCCCGTTCATCCTCAGGACAAATTGCAACCTGGACGAAACAGGAGGTTAAAGGTGCTGATTCTCCAAGTAGGGAGATGGTTAGTCAAGCGGTTGGAAAGGGTAACCCAAGCACAAGGAGAGGAGAAATGAGGTGCCTTTTAGAAACCTTTCCCGATCTCACGGCATAGCATGTTTTGGGTTTCCCATGCATGTTTTGATGTAGGAAGATACCCTTGTACCTGGAGATTTGAGACCCATGGGGGGAGTACCCCGCAGTGTTACTTTAAAGTATCTGCGTTTGCTCACCCAACTTCACCAATGCTCTCAGCCTAAAGAGTGTCCAGCCTTATGTCTCATCCAGCTGTGGGTCTAGATATGGTCAATCCAGGTTGCATCCGACACCCTGAACGGATTTTGTAAGAATTTCTCTCTCTTTCACTGTCTTTGCTTTGTGGGTTTTTTAAAGTAATGTATGTTTAGAATGGGGTTTGGCTGCTTTTCCCTGCTGTGTTTATGCCGCTTTACACCCTCTTGATTCACTTGCAGAGAGATATCGATACATAGGTTTTCAGATTCTTACGAGTCAGATATATTCTTGTGCGGTGACTAGGGGGTGTCGAGTCCAGTTCACTGAGCAGGGAGTAGGCCTTGTCTATTACATATTTGGCTTATGGAGCAGTCTGTGAGCTAATTTCAAACCCTTGTTTTATGCATCACCCCACCTCACCTTTCCCGTTAAGCAGCCATAGTGTGTCTTCTAAAGGTGTGACTCTGTTCTGTTTTGTAATTCAGTTCAAGTGTAGCGATTTTGACATTCCCTCTATAAGCGATATCTTAGGATAAGTGTCTTTTTCTGTGTGACTTATTTCACTTAGAATCATCGGACCTAATCCACTAATCATGCTGCTAACTAGCCTTATGACATTCATTTCATGGCTGAGTGATATTCAATTGTGCAAAGTATCAGCATTTCTTTATCCATTTTTCTCTTTCCTGGGATATTGAAGGTGTCCCGAAGTGGAGATTCTTGGAAACAGAGCAGCCGTAAAGTTTGGGGTGCCTGTGTCTTGTTGATTTTTAGTTTTCCCGATTTATATGCCCATGAGTGGAAGTGCCTACGCTCTCTAAGCTGTGTTTATTACTTGTTTCAGGACACACCGTACACTTCTCCAGAGTGGCTGTTGGCAATTTCCATCCCGCCCATCCGCGTAGCAAGGCTCCCATGTCTCCATGGCCTGTCCTGCTTTTCTGGTTTTTACACTTTCTTCAGCATGGCCCTTTTGACCGAGGGCAAGCGAGACTTCTTTGTAGCACTGATTTGCCCTTCCGGCTTGCTTGGTTGGCCAAAAAGGGCGTATGCGTTTTTTCCTGAATATATTCAGGAAAAAACGCATACGCCCTTTTTGGCCAAGGGCATCATTGTCAACGTTTTGCCGCTTTTCATGTGCTTTAAAGGCGAGTCGAATCTACCTCCTGAAATCTGTTTCCTGCAAATCTGCCTTGCTTTCAAATCCTCTTCGTTGCCTTCCCTCAATATATTTGTGGACGAGAGTTCTCATTTATAACTCTGCACGTTTGTGAATTGCAGTGCCCCTGAGCTCCATTTGTCTCCTCGCTTTTTTGGGAGCTGGCCGCAAAAGCGCAGGATTGCTTCAGGCCCTATTTTGGTTCTGGGGGGCAGGCTGAGCCTGTGGTTCATTCTTCTTCCTGATGGGAAAATGGAGTGACCTGTGCCTGTCCCAACACCTAGGGCTAGTCTCTTGTTGGTTGCCCGTCTTCCCGTTCATCCTCAGGACAAATTGCAACCTGGACGAAACAGGAGGTTATGGGTGCTGATTCTCCAAGTAGGGAGATGGTTAGTCAAGCGGCTGGAATGGCGAATCCGAGCACAAGGTGAGGAGAAATGAGGTGCGTTTTAGAAACCTTTCCCGATCTCACGGCATACCATCTTCTGGGTTTCCCATGCATGTTTTGATGTAGGAAGATGCCCTTGTACATGGAGATTTGAGACCCATGGGGGGGGTACCCCGCAGTGTTACTTTAAAGTATCTGCGTTTGCTCACCCAACTTCACCAATGCTCTCAGCCTAAAGAGTGTCCAGCCTTATGTCTCATCCAGCTGTGGGTCTAGATATGGTCAATCCAGGTTGCATCCGACACCCTGAACGGATTTTGTAAGAATTTCTCTCTCTTTCACTGTCTTTGCTTTGTGGGTTTTTTAAAGTAATGTATGTTTAGAATGGGGTTTGGCTGCTTTTCCCTGCTGTGTTTATGCCGCTTTACACCCTCTTGATTCACTTGCAGAGAGATATCGATACATAGGTTTTCAGATTCTTACTAGTCAGATATATTCTTGTGCGGTGACTAGGGGGTGTCGAGTCCAGTTCACTGAGCAGGGAGTAGGCCTTGTCTATTACATATTTGGCTTATGGAGCAGTCTGTGAGCTAATTTCAAACCCTTGTTTTATGCATCACCCCACCTCACCTTTCCCGTTAAGCAGCCATAGTGTGTCTTCTAAAGGTGTGACTCTGTTCTGTTTTGTAATTCAGTTCAAGTGTAGCGATTTTGACATTCCCTCTATAAGCGATATCTTAGGATAAGTGTCTTTTTCTGTGTGACTTATTTCACTTAGAATCATCGGACCTAATCCACTAATCATGCTGCTAAGTAGCCTTATGACATTCATTTCATGGCTGAGTGATATTCCATTGTGCCAAGTATCAGCATTTCTTTATCCATTTTTCTCTTTCCTGGGATATTGAAGGTGTACCGAAGTGGAGGTTCTTGGAAACAGAGCAGCCGTAAAGTTTGGGGTGCCTTTGTCTTGTTGATTTTTAGTTTTCCCAATTCATACGCCCATGAGTGGAAGTGCCTATTCTCTCTAAGCTGTGTTTATTACTTGTTTCAGGACACACCGTACACTTCTCCAGAGTGGCTGTTGGCAATTTCCATCCCTCCCATCAGCGTAGCAAGGCTCCCATGTCTCCATGGCCTGTCGTGCTTTTCTGGTTTTTACACTTTGTTCAGCATGGCCCTTTTGACCGAGGGCAAGCGAGACTTCTTTGTAGCGCTGATTTGCCCTTCCGGTTTGCTTGGTTGGCCAAAAAGGGCGTATGCGTTTTTTCCTGAATATATTCAGGAAAAAACGCATACGCCCTTTTTGGCCAAGGGCATCATTGTCAACGTTTTGGCGCTTTTCATGTGCTTTAAAAGCGAGTCGAATCTACCTCCTGAAATCTGTTTCCTGCAAATCTGCCTTGCTTTCAAATCCTCTTCGTTGCCTTCCCTCAATATATTTGTGGACGAGAGTTCTCATTTATAACTCTGCACGTTTGTGAATTGCAGTGCCCCTGAGCTCCATTTGTCTCGTCGCTTTTTTGGGAGCTGGCCGCAAAAGCGCAGGATTACTTCAGGCCCTATTTTGGTTCTGGGGGGCAGGCTGAGCCTGTGGTTCATTCTTCTTCCTGATGGGAAAATGGAGTGACCTGTGCCTGTCCCAACACCTAGGGCTAGTCTCTCGTTGGTTCCCCGTCTTCCCGTTCATCCACAGGACAAACTGCAATCTGTACGAAACATGAGGTTAAAGGTGCTGATTCTCCAAGTAGGGAGATGGTTAGTCAAGGGGCTGGAATGGCGAACCCGAGCACAAGGAGAGCAGAAATGAGGTACGTTTTAGAAACCTTTCCCGATCTCACGGCATACTATCTTCTGGGTTTCCCACGCATGTTTTGATGTAGGAAGATGCCCTTGTTCTTGGAGATTTAAGACCCATGGGGTGGTACCCCGCGGTGTTACTTTAAAGTATTTGCGTTTGCTCACCCAACCTCACCAATCCTCTCAGCCCCAAGAGTGTCCAGCCTTATGTCTCATTCAGCTGTGGGTCTACATATGGTCAATCCAGGTTGCATCAGAGACCCTGAACGGATTTTGTAAGAATTTCTCTCTCTTTCACTGTCTTTGTTTTGTGGGTTTTTTAAAGTAATTTATGTTTAGAATGGGGCGTGGCTGCTTTTCCCTGCTGTGTTTATGCCGATTTACACCTTCTTGATTCACTTGCAGAAAGATATCGATACATAGGTTTTCAGATTCTTACTAGTCAGATATATTCTTGTGCGGTGACTAGGGGGTGTTGAGTCCAGTTCACTGAGCAGGGAGTAGGCCTTGTCTATTATATATTTGGCTTATGGAGCGGTCTCTGAGCTAATTTCAAACCCTTGTTCTATGCATCACCCCACCTCACCTTTCCCGTTAAGCAGCCATACTGTGTCTTCTAAAGGTGTGACTCTGTTCTGTTTTGTAATTCAGTTCAAGTGTAGCGATTTTGACATTCCCTCTATAAGCGATATCTTAGGTTAAGTGTCTTTTTCTGTGTGACTTATTTCACTTAGAATCATCGGACCTAAATCCACTCATCATGCTGCTAACTAGCCTTATGACATTGATTTCATGGGTGAGTGATATTCCATTGTGCCAAGTCCCAACATTTCTTTATCCATTTTTCTCTTTCCTGGGATATTGAAGGTGTCCCGAAGTGGAGGTTCTTGGAAACAGAGCAGTCGTAAAGTTTGGGGTGCCTGTGTCTTGTTGATTTTTAGTTTTCCCGATTTATATGCCCATGAGTGGAAGTGCCTACGCTCTCTAAGCTGTGTTTATTACTTGTTTCAGGACACACCGTACACTTCTCCAGAGTGGCTGTTGGCAATTTACATCCCGCCCATCAGCGTAGCAAGGCTCCCATGTCTCCATGGCCTGTCCTGCTTTTCTGGTTTTTACACTTTCTTCAGCATGGCCCTTTTGACCGAGGGCAAGCGAGACTTCTTTGTAGCACTGATTTGCCCTTCCGGCTTGCTTGGTTGGCCAAAAAGGGCGTATGCGTTTTTTCCTGAATATATTCAGGAAAAAACGCATACGCCCTTTTTGGCCAAGGGCATCATTGTCAACGTTTTGCCGCTTTTCATGTGCTTTTAAGGCGAGTCGAATCTACCTCCTGAAATGTGTTTCCTGCAAATCTGCCTTGCTTTCAAATCCTCTTTGTTGCCTTCCCTCAATATATTTGTGGACGAGAGATATCAGTTATAACTCTGCACGTTTGTGAATTGCAGTGCCCCTGAGCTCCATTTTTCTACTCGCTTTTTTGGGAGCTGGCCGCAAAAGTGCAGGATTGCTTCAGGCCCTATTTTGGTTCTAGGAGGCAGGCTGAGCCTGTGGTTCATTCTTCTTCCTGATGGGAAAATGGAGTGACCTGTGCCTGTCCCAACACCTAGGGCTAGTCTCTCGTTGGTTGCCCGTCTTCCCTTTCATCCTCAGGACAAATTGCAACCTGTACGAAACAGGAGGTTAAAGGTGCTGATTCTCCACGTAGGGAGATGGTTAGTCAAGCGGCTGGAATGGCGAACCCGAGCGCAATGAGAGGAGAAATGAGGTGCGTTTTAGAAACCTTTCCCGATCTCACGGCATACCATCTTCTGGGTTTCCCATGCATGTTTTGATGTAGGAAGATGCCCTTGTACCTGGGGATTTGAGACCCATGGGGCGTGTACCCCGCGGTGTTACTTTAAAGTATCTGCCTTTGCTCACCAAGCTCACCAATCCTCTCAGCCCCAAGAGTGTCCAGCCTTATGTCTCATCCAGCTGTGGGTCTAGATATGGTCAATCCAGGTTGCATCAGAGACCCTGAACAGATTATTTAAGAATTTCTCTCTTTCACTGTCTTTGTTTTGTGGGTTTTTTAAAGTATTTTATGTTTAGAATGGGTCTTGGCTGCTTTTCCCTGCTGTGTTTATGCCGCTTTACACCCTCTTGATTCACTTGCAGAGAGATATCGATACATAGGTTTTCAGATTCTTACTAGTCAGATATATTCTTGTGCGGTGACTAGGGGGTGTTGAGTCCAGTTCACTGAGCAGGGAGTAGGCCTTGTCTATTACATATTTGGCTTATGGAGCGGTCTCTGAGCTAATTTCAAACCCTTGTTCTATGCATCACCCCACCTCACCATTCCCGTTCAGCAGCCATAGGTTTCTTCTAAAGGTGTGACTCTGTTCTGTTTTGTAATTCAGTTCAAGTGTAGCGATTTTGACATTCCCTCTATAAGCGATATCTTAGGATAAGTGTCTTTTTCTGTGTGACTTATTTCACTTAGAATCATCGTCGCTAAATCCACTCATCATGCTGCTAACTAGCCTTATGACATTGATTTCATGGCTGAGTGATATTCCATTGTGCCAAGTACCACCATTTCTTTCTCCATTTTTCTCTTTCCTGGGATATTGAAGGTGTACCGAAGTGGAGGTTCTTGGAAACAGAGCAGCCGTAAAGTTTGGGGTGCCTGTGTCTTGTTGATTTTTAGTTTTCCCGATTTATACGCCCGTGAGTGGAAGTGCCCTATGCTCTCTACGCTGTGTTTATTACTTGATTCAGGACACACCGTACACTTCTCAAGAGTGCCTGTTGGCAATTTACATCCCGCCCATCAGCGTAGCAAGGCTCCCTTATCTCCATGGCCTGTCCTGCTTTTCTGGTTTTTACACATTTTGTAGCATGGACCTTTTGACCGAGGGCAAGCGAGACTTCTTTGTAGCGCTGATTTGCCCTTCCGGCTTGCTTGGTTGGCCAAAAAGGGCGTATGCGTTTTTTCCTGAATATATTCAGGAAAAAACGCATACGCCCTTTTTGGCCAAGGGCATCATTGTCAACGTTTTGCCGCTTTTCATGTGCTTTAAAGGCGAGTCGAATCTACCTCCTGAAATCTGTTTCCTGCAAATCTGCCTTGCTTTCA
Source organism: Eubalaena glacialis (assembly GCF_028564815.1). Taxonomy (NCBI): domain Eukaryota; kingdom Metazoa; phylum Chordata; class Mammalia; order Artiodactyla; family Balaenidae; genus Eubalaena; species Eubalaena glacialis. Next base: position 457,518 of record NW_026871218.1, read on the forward strand.
AATCCTCTTCGTTGCCTTCCCTCAATATATTTGTGGACGAGAGTTCTCATTTATAATTCTGCACGTTTGTGAATTGCAGTGCCCCTGAGCTCCATTTGTCTACTCGCTTTTTTGGGAGCTGGCCGCAAAAGCGCAGGATTGCTTCAGGCCCTATTTTGGTTCTGGGGGGCAGGCTGAGCCTGTGGTTCATTCTTCTTCCTGATGGGAAAATGGAGTGACCTGTGCCTGTCCCAACACCTAGGGCTAGTCTCTCGTTGGTTGCCCGTCTTCCCGTTCATCCTCAGGAAAATTGCAACCTGTACGAAACAGGAGGTTAAAGGTGCTGATTCTCCAAGTAGGGAGATGGTTAGTCAAGCGGCTGGAATGGCGAACCCGAGCACAAGGAGAGGAGAAATGAGGTGCGTTTTAGAAACCTTTCCCGATCTCACGGCATACCATCTTCTGGGTTTCCCATGCATGTTTTGATGTAGGAAGATGCCCTTGTACCTTGAGATTTGAGACCCATTGGGTGGGTACGCCGCGGTGTTATTTTAAAGTATCTGTATTTGCTCACCCAACCTCACCAATCCTCTCAGACCCAAGACTGTCCAGCCTTATGTCTCATCCAGCTGTGTGTCTAGCTATGGTCAATCCAGGTTGCATCAGAGACCCTGAACGGATTTTGTAAGAATTTCTCTCTCTTTCACTGTCTTTGTTTTGTGGGTTTTTTAAAGTAATTTATGTTTAGAATGGGGCTTGGCTGATTTTCCCTGCTGTGTTTATGCCGCTTTACACCCTCTTGATTCACTTGCAGAGAGATATCGATACATAGGTTTTCAGATTCTTACTAGTCAGATATATTCTTGTGCGGTGACTAGGGGGTGTTGAGTCCAGTTCACTGAGGAGGGAGTAGGCCTTGTCTATTACATATTTGGCTTATGGAGCGGTCTCTGAGCTAATTTCAAACCCTTGTTTTATGCATCACCCCATCTCACCTTTCCCGATAAGCAGCCATAGTGTGTCTTCTAAAGGTGTGACTCTGTTCTGTTTTGTAATTCAGTTCAAGTGTAGCGATTTTGACATTCCCTCTCTAAGCGATATCTTAGGATAAGTGTCTTTTTCTGTGTGACTTATTTCACTTAGAATCATCGTCGCTAAATCCACTCATCATGCTGCTAACTAGCCTTATGACATTGATTTCATGGCTGAGTGATATTCCATTGTGCCAAGTACCACCATTTGTTTATCAATTTTTCTCTTTCCTGGGATATTGAAGGTGTACCCAAATGGAGGTTCTTGGAAACAGAGCAGCCGTAAAAGTTGAGGTGCCTGTGTCTTGTTGAGTTTAATTTTCCCGATTTATACGCCCATGAGTGGAAGTGCCTACGCTCTCTAAGCTGTGTTTATTACTTGTTTCAGGACACACCGTACACTTCTCCAGAGTGGCTGTTGGCAATTTACATCCCGCCCATCAGCGTAGCAAGGCTCCCATGTCTCCATGGGCTGTCCTGCTTTTCTGGTTTTTACACTTTCTTCAGCATGGCCCTTTTGACCGAGGGCAAGCGAGACTTCTTTGTAGCACTGATTTGCCCTTCCGGCTTGCTTGGTTGGCCAAAAAGGGCGTATGCGTTTTTTCCTGAATATATTCAGGAAAAAACGCATACGCCCTTTTTGGCCAAGGGCATCATTGTCAACGTTTTGCCGCTTTTCATGTGCTTTAAAGGCGAGTCGAATCTACCTCCTGAAATCTGTTTCCTGCAAATCTGCCTTGCTTTCAAATCCTCTTCGTTGCCTTCCCTCAATATATTTGTGGACGAGAGTTCTCATTTATAACTCTGCACGTTTGTGAATTGCAGTGCCCCTGAGCTCCATTTGTCTCCTCGCTTTTTTGGGAGCTGGCCGCAAAACGCAGGATTGCTTCAGGCCCTATTTTGGTTCTGGGGGGAAGGCTGAGCCTGTGGTTCATTCTTCTTCCTGATGGGAAAATGGAGTGACCTATGCCTGTCCCAACACCTAGGGCTAGTCTCTCGTTGGTTGCCCGTCTTCCCTTTCATCCTCAGGACAAATTGCAACCTGGACGAAACAGGAGGTTAAAGGTGCTGATTCTCCAAGTAGGGAGATGGTTAGTCAAGCGGCTGGAATGGCAAACCCGAGCACAAGGAGAGGAGAAATGAGGTGCGTTTTAGAAACCTTTCCCAATCTCACGGCATACCATCTTCTGGGTTTCCCATGCATGTTTTGATGTAGGAAGATGCCCTTGTACCGGGAGATTTGAGACCCATGGGGTGGTACCCCGCGGTGTTACTTTAAAGTATCTGCGTTTGCTCACCCAACCTCACCAAACCTCTCAGCCCCAAGAGTGTTCAGCCTTATGTCTCATCCAGCTGTGGGTCTAGATATGGTCAATCCAGGTTGCATCAGAGACCCTGAACAGATTTTGTAAGAATTTCTCTCTCTTTCACTGTCTTTGTTTTGTGGGTTTTTTAAAGTAATTTATGTTTAGAATGGGTCTTGGCTGCTTTTCCCTGCTGTGTTTATGCCGCTTTACACCCTCTTGATTCACTTGCAGAGAGATATCGATACATAGGTTTTCAGATTCTTACTAGTCAGATATATTCTTGTGCGGTGACTAGGGGGTGTTGAGTCCAGTTCACTGAGCAGGGAGTAGGCCTTGTCTATTACATATTTGGCTTATGGAGCGGTCTCTGAGCTAATTTCAAACCCTTGTTTTATGCATCACCCCACCTCACCATTCCCGTTCAGCAGCCATAGTGTGTCTTCTAAAGGTGTGACTCTGTTCTGTTTTGTAATTCAGTTCAAGTGTAGCGATTTTGACATTCCCTCTCTAAGCGATATCTTAGGATAAGTGTCTTTTTCTGTGTGACTTATTTCACTTAGAATCATCGTCGCTAAATCCACTCATCATGCTGCTAACTAGCCTTATGACATTGATTTCATGGCTGAGTGATATTCCATTGTGCCAAGTACCACCATTTCTTTATCCATTTTTCTCTTTCCTGGGATATTGAAGGTATACCGAAGGGGAGGTTCTTGGAAACAGAGCAGCCGTAAAGTTTGGGGTGCCTGTGTCTTGTTGATTTTTAGTTTTCCCAATTTATACGCCCATGAGTGGAAGTGTCCTATGCTCTCTAAACTGTGTTTATTACTTGTTTCAGGACACACCGTACTCTTCTCCAGAGTGCCTGTTGGCAATTTACATCCCGCCCATCAGCGTAGCAAGGCTCCCATGTCTCCATGGCCTGTCCTGCTTTTCTGGTTTTTACACTTTTTTCAGCATGGCCCTTTTGACCGAGAGCTAGCGAGACTTCTTTGTAGCACTGATTTGCCCTTCCGGCTTGCTTGGTTGGCCAAAAAGGGCGTATGCCTTTTTTCCTGAATATATTCAGGAGAAAACGCATACGCCCTTTTTGGTGAAGGGCATTATTGTCAACGTTTTGCCTGTTTTCATGTGCTTTAAAGGCGAGTCGAATCTACCTCCTGAAATCTGTTTCCTGCAAATCTGCCTTGCTTTCAAATCCTCTTCGTTGCCTTCCCTCAATATATTTGTGGACGAGAGATATCATTTATAACTCTGCACGTTTGTGAATTACAGTGCCCCTGAGCTCCATTTGTCTACTCGCTTTTTTGGGAGCTGGCCGCAAAAGCGCAAGATTGCTTCAGGCCCTATTTTGGTTCTAGGGGGCAGGCTGAGCCTGTGGTTCATTCTTCTTCCTGATGGGAAAATGGAGTGACCTGTGCCTGTCCCAACACCTAGGGCTAGTCTCTCGTTGGTTGCCCGTCTTCCCGTTCATCCTCAGGACAAATTGCAACCTGTACAAAACAGGAGGTTAAAGGTGCTGATTCTCCAAGTAGGGAGATGGTTAGTCAAGCGGCTGGAATGGCGAACCCGAGCACAAGGAGAGGAGAAATGAGGTGCGTTTTAGAAACCTTTCCCGATCTCACGGCATACCATCTTCTGGGTTTCCCATGCATGTTTTGATGTAGGAAGATGCCCTTGTACCTGGAGATTTGAGACCCATGGTGTGTGTACCTGGCGGTGTTACTTTAAAGTATCTGCGTTTGCTCACCAAGCTCACCAATCCTCTCAGCCCCAAGAGTGTCCAGCCTTATGTCTCATCCAGCTGTGGGTCTAGATATGGTCAATCCAGGTTGCATCAGAGACCCTGAACAGATTTTGTAAGAATTTCTCTCTCTTTCACTGTCTTTGTTTTGTGGGTTTTTTAAAGTAATTTATGTTTAGAATGGGTCTTGGCTGCTTTTCCCTGCTGTGTTTATGCCGCTTTACACCCTCTTGATTCACTTGCAGAGAGATATCGATACATAGGTTTTCAGATTCTTACTAGTCAGATATATTCTTGTGCGGTGACTAGGGGGTGTTGAGTCCAGTTCACTGAGCAGGGAGTAGGCCTTGTCTATTACATATTTGGCTTATGGAGCGGTCTCTGAGCTAATTTCAAACCCTTGTTTTATGCATCACCCCACCTCACCATTCCCGTTCAGCAGCCATAGTGTGTCTTCTAAAGGTGTGACTCTGTTCTGTTTTGTAATTCAGTTCAAGTGTAGCGATTTTGACATTCCCTCTATAAGCGATATCTTAGGATAAGTGTCTTTTTCTGTGTGACTTATTTCACTTAGAATCATCGTCGCTAAATCCACTCATCATGCTGCTAACTAGCCTTATGACATTGATTTCATGGCTGAGTGATATTCCATTGTGCCAAGTACCACCATTTCTTTATCCATTTTTCTCTTTCCTGGAATATTGAAGGTGTACCGAAGTGGAGGTTCTTGGAAACAGAGCAGCCGTAAAGTTTGGGGAGCCTGTGTCTTGTTGATTTTTAGTTTTCCCAATTTATACGCCCATGAGTGGAAGTGCCCTATGCTCTCTAAGCTGTGTTTATTACTTGTTTCAGGACACACCGTACACTTCTGCAGAGTGGCTGTTGGCAATTTACATCCTGCCCATTAGCGTAGCAAGGCTCCCATGTCTCCATGGCCTGTCCTGCTTTTCTGGTCTTTACACTTTTTTCAGCATGGCCCTTTTGACCAAGGGCAAGCGACACTTCTTTGAAGCACTGATTTGCCCTTCCGGCTTGCTTGGTTGGCCAAAAAGGGCGTATGCGTTTTTTCCTGAATATATTCAGGAAAAAACGCATACTCCCTTCTTGGCCAAGGGCATCATTGTCAACGTTTTGCCGCTTTTCATGTGCTTTAAAGGCGAGTCGAATCTACCTCCTGAAATCTGTTTCCTGCAAATCTGCCTTGCTTTCAAATCCTCTTCGTTGCCTTCCCTCAATATATTTGTGGACGAGAGTTCTCATTTATAATTCTGCACGTTTGTGAATTGCAGTGCCCCTGAGCTCCATTTGTCTACTCGCTTTTTTGGGAGCTGGCCGCAAAAGCGCAGGATTGCTTCAGGCCCTATTTTGGTTCTGGGGGGCAGGCTGAGCCTGTGGTTCATTCTTCTTCCTGATGGGAAAATGGAGTGACCTGTGCCTGTCCCAACACCTAGGGCTAGTCTCTCGTTGGTTGCCCGTCTTCCCGTTCATCCTCAGGAAAATTGCAACCTGTACGAAACAGGAGGTTAAAGGTGCTGATTCTCCAAGTAGGGAGATGGTTAGTCAAGCGGCTGGAATGGCGAACCCGAGCACAAGGAGAGGAGAAATGAGGTGCGTTTTAGAAACCTTTCCCGATCTCACGGCATACCATCTTCTGGGTTTCCCATGCATGTTTTGATGTAGGAAGATGCCCTTGTACCTTGAGATTTGAGACCCATTGGGTGGGTACGCCGCGGTGTTATTTTAAAGTATCTGTATTTGCTCACCCAACCTCACCAATCCTCTCAGACCCAAGACTGTCCAGCCTTATGTCTCATCCAGCTGTGTGTCTAGCTATGGTCAATCCAGGTTGCATCAGAGACCCTGAACGGATTTTGTAAGAATTTCTCTCTCTTTCACTGTCTTTGTTTTGTGGGTTTTTTAAAGTAATTTATGTTTAGAATGGGGCTTGGCTGATTTTCCCTGCTGTGTTTATGCCGCTTTACACCCTCTTGATTCACTTGCAGAGAGATATCGATACATAGGTTTTCAGATTCTTACTAGTCAGATATATTCTTGTGCGGTGACTAGGGGGTGTTGAGTCCAGTTCACTGAGCAGGGGGTAGGCCTTGTCTATTACATATTTGGCTTATGGAGCGGTCTCTGAGCTAATTTCAAACCCTTGTTTTATGCATCACCCCATCTCACCTTTCCCGTTAAGCAGCCATAGTGTGTCTTCTAAAGGTGTGACTCTGTTCTGTTTTGTAATTCAGTTCAAGTGTAGCGATTTTGACATTCCCTCTCTAAGCGATATCTTAGGATAAGTGTCTTTTTCTGTGTGACTTATTTCACTTAGAATCATCGTTGCTAAATCCACACATCATGCTGCTAACTAGCCTTATGACATTGATTTCATGGCTGAGTGATATTCCATTGTGCCAAGTACCACCATTTGTTTATCAATTTTTCTCTTTCCTGGGATATTGAAGGTGTACCCAAATGGAGGTTCTTGGAAACAGAGCAGCCGTAAAAGTTGAGGTGCCTGTGTCTTGTTGAGTTTAATTTTCCCGATTTATACGCCCATGAGTGGAAGTGCCCTATGCTCTCTAAGCTGTGTTTATTATTTGTTGCAGGACACACCGTACACTTCTCCAGAGTGCCTGTTGACAATTTACATCCCGCCCATCAGCGTAGCAAGGCTCCCATGTCTCCATGGCCTGTCCTGCTTTTCTGGTTTTTACACTTTTTTCAGAATGGCCCTTTTGACCGAGGGCAAGCGAGACTTCTTTGTAGCGCTGATTTGCCCTTCCGGCTTGCTTGGTTGGCCAAAAAGGGCGTATGCGTTTTTTCCTGAATATATTCAGGAAAAAACGCATACGCCCTTTTTGGCCAAGGGCATCATTGTCAACGTTTTGCCGCTTTTCATGTGCTTTAAAGGCGAGTCGAATCTACCTCCTGAAATCTGTTTCCTGCAAATCTGCCTTGCTTTCAAATCCTCTTCGTTCCCTTCCCTCAATATATTTGTGGACGAGAGTTCTCATTTATAACTCTGCACGTTTGTGAATTGCAGTGCCCCTGAGCTCCATTTGTCTCCTCGCTTTTTTGGGAGCTGGCCGCAAAAGCGCAGGATTGCTTCAGGCCCTATTTTGGTTCTGGGGGGCAGGCTGAGCCTGTGGTTCATTCTTCTTCCTTATGGGAAAATGGAGTGACCTGTGCCTGTCCCAACACCTAGGGCTAGTCTCTCGTTGGTTGCCCGTCTTCCCGTTCATCCTCAGGACAAATTGCAACCTGTACGAAACAGGAGGTTAAAGGTGCTGATTCTCCAAGTAGGGAGATGGTTAGTCAAGCGGGTGGAATTGCGAATCCGAGCACAATGAGAGGAGAAATGAGGTGCGTTTTAGAAACCTTTCCCAATCTCACGGCATACCATCTTCTGGGTTTCCCATGCATGTTTTGATGTAGGAAGATGCCCTTGTACCTGGAGATTTGAGACCCATGGTGTGTGTACCCGGCGGTGTTACTTTAAAGTATCTGCGTTTGCTCACCAAGCTCACCAATCCTCTCAGCCCCAAGAGTGTCCAGCCTTATGTCTCATCCAGCTGTGGGTCTAGATATGGTCAATCCAGGTTGCATCAGAGACCCTGAACAGATTTTGTAAGAATTTCTCTCTCTTTCACTGTCTTTGTTTTGTGGGTTTTTTAAAGTAATTTATGTTTAGAATGGGTCTTGGCTGCTTTTCCCTGCTGTGTTTATGCCGCTTTACACCCTCTTGATTCACTTGCAGAGAGATATCGATACATAGGTTTTCAGATTCTTACTAGTCAGATATATTCTTGTGCGGTGACTAGGGGGTGTTGAGTCCAGTTCACTGAGCAGGGAGTAGGCCTTGTCTATTACATATTTGGCTTATGGAGCGGTCTCTGAGCTAATTTCAAACCCTTGTTTTATGCATCACCCCACCTCACCATTCCCGTTCAGCAGCCATAGTGTGTCTTCTAAAGGTGTGACTCTGTTCTGTTTTGTAATTCAGTTCAAGTGTAGCGATTTTGACATTCCCTCTCTAAGCGATATCTTAGGATAAGTGTCTTTTTCTGTGTGACTTATTTCACTTAGAATCATCGTCGCTAAATCCACTCATCATGCTGCTAACTAGCCTTATGACATTGATTTCATGGCTGAGTGATATTCCATTGTGCCAAGTACCACCATTTCTTTATCCATTTTTCTCTTTCCTGGGATATTGAAGGTATACCGAAGGGGAGGTTCTTGGAAACAGAGCAGCCGTAAAGTTTGGGTTGCCTGTGTCTTGTTGATTTTTAGTTTTCCCAATTTATACGCCCATGAGTGGAAGTGTCCTATGCTCTCTAAGCTGTGTTTATTACTTGTTTCAGGACACACCGTACACTTCTCCAGAGTGGCTGTTGGCAATTTACATCCCGCCCATCAGCGTAGCAAGGCTCCCATGTCTCCATGGCCTGTCCTGCTTTTCTGGTTTTTACACTTTTTTCAGCATGGCCCTTTTGAACGAGAGCTAGCGAGACTTCTTTGTAGCACTGATTTGCCCTTCCGGCTTGCTTGGTTGGCCAAAAAGGGCGTATGCGTTTTTTCCTGAATATATTCAGGAAAAAACGCATACGCCCTTTTTGGTGAAGGGCATTATTGTCAACGTTTTGCCGCTTTTCATGTGCTTTAAAGGCGAGTCGAATCTACCTCCTGAAATCTGTTTCCTGCAAATCTGCCTTGCTTTCAAATCCTCTTCGTTGCCTTCCCTCAATATATTTGTGGACGAGAGTTCTCATTTATAATTCTGCACGTTTGTGAATTGCAGTGCCCCTGAGCTCCATTTGTCTACTCGCTTTTTTGGGAGCTGGCCGCAAAAGCGCAGGATTGCTTCAGGCCCTATTTTGGTTCTGGGGGGCAGGCTGAGCCTGTGGTTCATTCTTCTTCCTGATGGGAAAATGGAGTGACCTGTGCCTGTCCCAACACCTAGGGCTAGTCTCTCGTTGGTTGCCCGTCTTCCCGTTCATCCTCAGGAAAATTGCAACCTGTACGAAACAGGAGGTTAAAGGTGCTGATTCTCCAAGTAGGGAGATGGTTAGTCAAGCGGCTGGAATGGCGAACCCGAGCACAAGGAGAGGAGAAATGAGGTGCGTTTTAGAAACCTTTCCCGATCTCACGGCATACCATCTTCTGGGTTTCCCATGCATGTTTTGATGTAGGAAGATGCCCTTGTACCTTGAGATTTGAGACCCATTGGGTGGGTACGCCGCGGTGTTATTTTAAAGTATCTGTATTTGCTCACCCAACCTCACCAATCCTCTCAGACCCAAGACTGTCCAGCCTTATGTCTCATCCAGCTGTGTGTCTAGCTATGGTCAATCCAGGTTGCATCAGAGACCCTGAACGGATTTTGTAAGAATTTCTCTCTCTTTCACTGTCTTTGTTTTGTGGGTTTTTTAAAGTAATTTATGTTTAGAATGGGGCTTGGCTGATTTTCCCTGCTGTGTTTATGCCGCTTTACACCCTCTTGATTCACTTGCAGAGAGATATCGATACATAGGTTTTCAGATTCTTACTAGTCAGATATATTCTTGTGCGGTGACTAGGGGGTGTTGAGTCCAGTTCACTGAGCAGGGAGTAGGCCTTGTCTATTACATATTTGGCTTATGGAGCGGTCTCTGAGCTAATTTCAAACCCTTGTTTTATGCATCACCCCACCTCACCTTTCCCGTTAAGCAGCCATAGTGTGTCTTCTAAAGGTGTGACTCTGTTCTGTTTTGTAATTCAGTTCAAGTGTAGCGATTTTGACATTCCCTCTCTAAGCGATATCTTAGGATAAGTGTCTTTTTCTGTGTGACTTATTTCACTTAGAATCATCGTTGCTAAATCGACACATCATGCTGCTAACTAGCCTTATGACATTGATTTCATGGCTGAGTGATATTCCATTGTGCCAAGTACCACCATTTGTTTATCAATTTTTCTCTTTCCTGGGATATTGAAGGTGTACCCAAATGGAGGTTCTTGGAAACAGAGCAGCCGTAAAAGTTGAGGTGCCTGTGTCTTGTTGAGTTTAATTTTCCCGATTTATACGCCCATGAGTGGAAGTGCCCTATGCTCTCTAAGCTGTGTTTATTATTTGTTGCAGGACACACCGTACACTTCTCCAGAGTGCCTGTTGACAATTTACATCCCGCCCATCAGCGTAGCAAGGCTCCCATGTCTCCATGGCCTGTCCTGCTTTTCTGGTTTTTACACTTTTTTCAGAATGGCCCTTTTGACCGAGGGCAAGCGAGACTTCTTTGTAGCGCTGATTTGCCCTTCCGGCTTGCTTGGTTGGCCAAAAAGGGCGTATGCGTTTTTTCCTGAATATATTCAGGAAAAAACGCATACGCCCTTTTTGGCCAAGGGCATCATTGTCAACGTTTTGCCGCTTTTCATGTGCTTTAAAGGCGAGTCGAATCTACCTCCTGAAATCTGTTTCCTGCAAATCTGCCTTGCTTTCAAATCCTCTTCGTTCCCTTCCCTCAATATATTTGTGGACGAGAGTTCTCATTTATAACTCTGCACGTTTGTGAATTGCAGTGCCCCTGAGCTCCATTTGTCTCCTCGCTTTTTTGGGAGCTGGCCGCAAAAGCGCAGGATTGCTTCAGGCCCTATTTTGGTTCTGGGGGGCAGGCTGAGCCTGTGGTTCATTCTTCTTCCTAATGGGAAAATGGAGTGACCTGTGCCTGTCCCAACACCTAGGGCTAGTCTCTCGTTGGTTGCCCGTCTTCCCGTTCATCCTCAGGACAAATTGCAACCTGTACGAAACAGGAGGTTAAAGGTGCTGATTCTCCAAGTAGGGAGATGGTTAGTCAAGCGGGTGGAATTGCGAATCCGAGCACAATGAGAGGAGAAATGAGGTGCGTTTTAGAAACCTTTCCCAATCTCACGGCATACCATCTTCTGGGTTTCCCATGCATGTTTTGATGTAGGAAGATGCCCTTGTACCTGGAGATTTGAGACCCATGGTGTGTGTACCCGGCGGTGTTACTTTAAAGTATCTGCGTTTGCTCACCAAGCTCACCAATCCTCTCAGCCCCAAGAGTGTCCAGCCTTATGTCTCATCCAGCTGTGGGTCTAGATATGGTCAATCCAGGTTGCATCAGAGACCCTGAACAGATTTTGTAAGAATTTCTCTCTCTTTCACTGTCTTTGTTTTGTGGGTTTTTTAAAGTAATTTATGTTTAGAATGGGTCTTGGCTGCTTTTCCCTGCTGTGTTTATGCCGCTTTACACCCTCTTGATTCACTTGCAGAGAGATATCGATACATAGGTTTTCAGATTCTTACTAGTCAGATATATTCTTGTGCGGTGACTAGGGGGTGTTGAGTCCAGTTCACTGAGCAGGGAGTAGGCCTTGTCTATTACATATTTGGCTTATGGAGCGGTCTCTGAGCTAATTTCAAACCCTTGTTTTATGCATCACCCCACCTCACCATTCCCGTTCAGCAGCCATAGTGTGTCTTCTAAAGGTGTGACTCTTCTGTTTTGTAATTCAGTTCAAGTGTAGCGATTTTGACATTCCCTCTCTAAGCGATATCTTAGGATAAGTGTCTTTTTCTGTGTGACTTATTTCACTTAGAATCATCGTCGCTAAATCCACTCATCATGCTGCTAACTAGCCTTATGACATTGATTTCATGGCTGAGTGATATTCCATTGTGCCAAGTACCACCATTTCTTTATCCATTTTTCTCTTTCCTGGGATATTGAAGGTATACCGAAGGGGAGGTTCTTGGAAACAGAGCAGCCGTAAAGTTTGGGTTGCCTGTGTCTTGTTGATTTTTAGTTTTCCCAATTTATACGCCCATGAGTGGAAGTGTCCTATGCTCTCTAAGCTGTGTTTATTACTTGTTTCAGGACACACCGTACTCTTCTCCAGAGTGCCTGTTGGCAATTTACATCCCGCCCATCAGCGTAGCAAGGCTCCCATGTCTCCATGGCCTGTCCTGCTTTTCTGGTTTTTACACTTTTTTCAGCATGGCCCTTTTGAACGAGAGCTAGCGAGACTTCTTTGTAGCACTGATTTGCCCTTCCGGCTTGCTTGGTTGGCCAAAAAGGGCGTATGCGTTTTTTCCTGAATATATTCAGGAAAAAACGCATACGCCCTTTTTGGTGAAGGGCATTATTGTCAACGTTTTGCCTGTTTTCATGTGCTTTAAAGGCGAGTCGAATCTACCTCCTGAAATCTGTTTCCTGCAAATCTGCCTTGCTTTCAAATCCTCTTCGTTGCCTTCCCTCAATATATTTGTGGACGAGAGATATCATTTATAACTCTGCACGTTTGTGAATTACAGTGCCCCTGAGCCTCCATTTGTCTACTCGCTTTTTTGGGAGCTGGCCGCAAAAGCGCAAGATTGCTTCAGGCCCTATTTTGGTTCTAGGGGGCAGGCTGAGCCTGTGGTTCATTCTTCTTCCTGATGGGAAAATGGAGTGACCTGTGCCTGTCCCAACACCTAGGGCTAGTCTCTCGTTGGTTGCCCGTCTTCCGTTCATCCTCAGGACAAATTGCAACCTGTTCGAAACAGGAGGTTAAAGGTGCTGATTCTCCAAGTAGGGAGATGGTTAGTCAAGCGGCTGGAATGGCGAACCCGAGCACAAGGAGAGGAGAAATGAGGTGCGTTCTAGAAACCTTTCCCGATCTCACGGCATACCATCTTCTGGGTTTCCCATGCATGTTTTGATGTAAGAAGATGCCCTTGTACCTGGAGATTTGAGACCCATGGGGTGTGTACCCCGCGGTGTTACTTTAAAGAATCTGCGTTTGCTCACCCAAGCTCACCAATCCTCTCAGCCCCAAGAGTGTCCAGCCTTATGTCTCATCCAGCTGTGGGTCTAGATATGGTCAATCCAGGTTGCATCAGAGACCCAGAACAGATTTTGTAAGAATTTCTCTCTCTTTCACTGTCTTTGTTTTGTGGGTTTTTTAAAGTAATTTATGTTTAGAATGGGTCTTGGCTGCTTTTCCCTGCTGTGTTTATGCCGCTTTACACCCTCTTGATTCACTTGCAGAGAGATATCGATACATAGGTTTTCAGATTCTTACTAGTCAGATATATTCTTGAGCGGTGACTAGGGGTTGTTGAGTCCAGTTCACTGAGCAGGGAGTAGGCCTTGTCTATTACATATTTGGCTTATGGAGCGGTCTCTGAGCTAATTTCAAACCCTTGTTCTATGCATCACCCCACCTCACGTTTTCCGTTAAGCAGCCATAGTGTGTCTTCTAATGGTGTGACTCTGTTCTGTTTTGTAATTCAGTTCAAGTGTAGCGATTTTGACATTCCCTCTATAAGCGATATCTTAGGATAAGTGTCTTTTTCTGTGTGTCTTATTTCACTTAGAATCATCGTCGCTAAATCCACTCATCATGCTGCTAACTAGCCTTATGACATTGATTTCATGGCTGAGTGATATTCCATTGTGCCAAGTACCACCATTTCTTTATCCATTTTTCTCTTTCCTGGGATATTGAAGGTGTTCCGAAGCGGAGGTTCTTGGAAACAGAGCAGCCGTAAAGTTTGGGGTGCCTGTGACTTGTTGATTTTTAGTTTTCCCAATTTATACGCCCATGAGTGGAAGTGTCCTATGCTCTCTAAGCTGTGTTTATTACTTGTTTCAGGACACACCGTACACTTCTCCAGAGTGCCTGTTGACAATTTACATCCCGCCCATCAGCGTAGCAAGGCTCCCATGTCTCCATGGCCTGTCCTGCTTTTCTGGTTTTTACACTTTTTTCAGAATGGCCCTTTTGACCGAGGGCAAGCGAGACTTCTTTGTAGCGCTGATTTGCCCTTCCGGCTTGCTTGGTTGGCCAAAAAGGGCGTATGCGTTTTTTCCTGAATATATTCAGGAAAAAACGCATACGCCCTTTTTGGCCAAGGGCATCATTGTCAACGTTTTGCCGCTTTTCATGTGCTTTAAAGGCGAGTCGAATCTACCTCCTGAAATCTGTTTCCTGCAAATCTGCCTTGCTTCCAAATCCTCTTCGTTCCCTTCCCTCAATATATTTGTGGACGAGAGTTCTCATTTATAACTCTGCACGTTTGTGAATTGCAGTGCCCCTGAGCTCCATTTGTCTCCTCGCTTTTTTGGGAGCTGGCCGCAAAAGCGCAGGATTGCTTCAGGCCCTATTTTGGTTCTGGGGGGCAGGCTGAGCCTGTGGTTCATTCTTCTTCCTAATGGGAAAATGGAGTGACCTGTGCCTGTCCCAACACCTAGGGCTAGTCTCTCGTTGGTTGCCCGTCTTCCCGTTCATCCTCAGGACAAATTGCAACCTGTACGAAACAGGAGGTTAAAGGTGCTGATTCTCCAAGTAGGGAGATGGTTAGTCAAGCGGGTGGAATTGCGAATCCGAGCACAATGAGAGGAGAAATGAGGTGCGTTTTAGAAACCTTTCCCAATCTCACGGCATACCATCTTCTGGGTTTCCCATGCATGTTTTGATGTAGGAAGATGCCCTTGTACCTGGAGATTTGAGACCCATGGTGTGTGTACCCGGCGGTGTTACTTTAAAGTATCTGCGTTTGCTCACCAAGCTCACCAATCCTCTCAGCCCCAAGAGTGTCCAGCCTTATGTCTCATCCAGCTGTGGGTCTAGATATGGTCAATCCAGGTTGCATCAGAGACCCTGAACAGATTTTGTAAGAATTTCTCTCTCTTTCACTGTCTTTGTTTTGTGGGTTTTTTAAAGTAATTTATGTTTAGAATGGGTCTTGGCTGCTTTTCCCTGCTGTGTTTATGCCGCTTTACACCCTCTTGATTCACTTGCAGAGAGATATCGATACATAGGTTTTCAGATTCTTACTAGTCAGATATATTCTTGTGCGGTGACTAGGGGGTGTTGAGTCCAGTTCACTGAGCAGGGAGTAGGCCTTGTCTATTACATATTTGGCTTATGGAGCGGTCTCTGAGCTAATTTCAAACCCTTGTTTTATGCATCACCCCACCTCACCATTCCCGTTCAGCAGCCATAGTGTGTCTTCTAAAGGTGTGACTCTGTTCTGTTTTGTAATTCAGTTCAAGTGTAGCGATTTTGACATTCCCTCTCTAAGCGATATCTTAGGATAAGTGTCTTTTTCTGTGTGACTTATTTCACTTAGAATCATCGTCGCTAAATCCACTCATCATGCTGCTAACTAGCCTTATGACATTGATTTCATGGCTGAGTGATATTCCATTGTGCCAAGTACCACCATTTCTTTATCCATTTTTCTCTTTCCTGGGATATTGAAGGTATACCGAAGGGGAGGTTCTTGGAAACAGAGCAGCCGTAAAGTTTGGGTTGCCTGTGTCTTGTTGATTTTTAGTTTTCCCAATTTATACGCCCATGAGTGGAAGTGTCCTATGCTCTCTAAGCTGTGTTTATTACTTGTTTCAGGACACACCGTAAGCTTCTCCAGAGTGCCTGTTGGCAATTTACATCCCGCCCATCAGCGTAGCAAGGCTCCCATGTCTCCATGGCCTGTCCTGCTTTTCTGGTTTTTACACTTTTTTCAGCATGGCCCTTTTGAACGAGAGCTAGCGAGACTTCTTTGTAGCACTGATTTGCCCTTCCGGCTTGCTTGGTTGGCCAAAAAGGGCGTATGCGTTTTTTCCTGAATATATTCAGGAAAAAACGCATACGCCCTTTTTGGTGAAGGGCATTATTGTCAACGTTTTGCCTGTTTTCATGTGCTTTAAAGGCGAGTCGAATCTACCTCCTGAAATCTGTTTCCTGCAAATCTGCCTTGCTTTCAAATCCTCTTCGTTGCCTTCCCTCAATATATTTGTGGACGAGAGATATCATTTATAACTCTGCACGTTTGTGAATTACAGTGCCCCTGAGCTCCATTTGTCTACTCGCTTTTTTGGGAGCTGGCCGCAAAAGCGCAAGATTGCTTCAGGCCCTATTTTGGTTCTAGGGGGCAGGCTGAGCCTGTGGTTCATTCTTCTTCCTGATGGGAAAATGGAGTGACCTGTGCCTGTCCCAACACCTAGGGCTAGTCTCTCGTTGGTTGCCCGTCTTCCCGTTCATCCTCAGGACAAATTGCAACCTGTTCGAAACAGGAGGTTAAAGGTGCTGATTCTCCAAGTAGGGAGATGGTTAGTCAAGCGGCTGGAATGGCGAACCCGAGCACAAGGAGAGGAGAAATGAGGTGCGTTCTAGAAACCTTTCCCGATCTCACGGCATACCATCTTCTGGGTTTCCCATGCATGTTTTGATGTAAGAAGATGCCCTTGTACCTGGAGATTTGAGACCCATGGGGTGTGTACCCCGCGGTGTTACTTTAAAGAATCTGCGTTTGCTCACCCAAGCTCACCAATCCTCTCAGCCCCAAGAGTGTCCAGCCTTATGTCTCATCCAGCTGTGGGTCTAGATATGGTCAATCCAGGTTGCATCAGAGACCCAGAACAGATTTTGTAAGAATTTCTCTCTCTTTCACTGTCTTTGTTTTGTGGGTTTTTTAAAGTAATTTATGTTTAGAATGGGTCTTGGCTGCTTTTCCCTGCTGTGTTTATGCCGCTTTACACCCTCTTGATTCACTTGCAGAGAGATATCGATACATAGGTTTTCAGATTCTTACTAGTCAGATATATTCTTGAGCGGTGACTAGGGGTTGTTGAGTCCAGTTCACTGAGCAGGGAGTAGGCCTTGTCTATTACATATTTGGCTTATGGAGCGGTCTCTGAGCTAATTTCAAACCCTTGTTCTATGCATCACCCCACCTCACGTTTTCCGTTAAGCAGCCATAGTGTGTCTTCTAATGGTGTGACTCTGTTCTGTTTTGTAATTCAGTTCAAGTGTAGCGATTTTGACATTCCCTCTATAAGCGATATCTTAGGATAAGTGTCTTTTTCTGTGTGTCTTATTTCACTTAGAATCATCGTCGCTAAATCCACTCATCATGCTGCTAACTAGCCTTATGACATTGATTTCATGGCTGAGTGATATTCCATTGTGCCAAGTACCACCATTTCTTTATCCATTTTTCTCTTTCCTGGGATATTGAAGGTGTTCCGAAGCGGAGGTTCTTGGAAACAGAGCAGCCGTAAAGTTTGGGGTGCCTGTGACTTGTTGATTTTTACTTTTCCCAATTTATACGCCCATGAGTGGAAGTGTCCTATGCTCTCTAAGCTGTGTTTATTACTTGTTTCAGGACACACCGTACACTTCTCCAGAGTGCCTGTTGGCAATTTACATCCTTCCCATCAGCGTTGCAAGGCTCCCATGTCTCCATGGCCTGTCCTGCTTTTCTGGTTTTACACATTTTTCAGCATGGCCCTTTTGACCGAGGGCAAGCGAGACTTCTTTGTAGCGCTGATTTGCCCTTCCGGCTTGCTTGGTTGGCCAAAAAGGGCGTATGCGTTTTTTCCTGAATATATTCAGGAAAAAACGTATACGCCCTTTTAGGCCAAGGGCATCATTGTCAACGTTTTGCCGCTTTTCATGTGCTTTAAAGGCGAGTCGAATCTACCTCCTGAAATCTGTTTCCTGCACATCTGCCTTGCTTTCAAATCCTCTTCGTTGCCTTCCCTCAATATATTTGTGGACGAGAGTTCTCATTTATAACTCTGCACGTTTGTGAATTGCAGTGCCCCTGAGCTCCATTTGTCTCCTTGCTTTTTTGGGAGCTGGCCGCAAAAGCGCAGGATTGCTTCAGGCCCTATTTTGGTTCTGGGGGGCAGGCTGAGCCTGTGGTTCATTCTTCTTCCTGATGGGAAAATGGAGTGACCTGTGCCTGTCCCAACACCTAGGGCTAGTCTCTCGTTGGTTGCCCGTCTTCCAGTTCATCCTCAGGACAAATTGCAACCTGTACGAAACAGGAGGTTAAAGGTGCTGATTCTCCAAGTAGGGAGATGGTTAGTCAAGCGGGTGGAATGGCGAACCCGAGCACAAGGAGAGGAGAAATGAGGTGCGTTTTAGAAACCTTTCCCGATCTCACGGCATACCATCTTCTGGGTTTCCCATGCATGTTTTGATGTAGGAAGATGCCCTTGTACCTGGAGATTTGAGACCCATGGGGTGGGTACCCCGCGGTGTTACTTTAAATTATCTGCGTTTGCTCACCCAACCTCACAAATCCTCTCAGCCCCAAGAGTGTCCAGCCTTATGTCTCATCCAGCTGTGTGTCTAGCTATTTTCAATCCAGGTTGCATCAGAGACCCTGAACGGATTTTGTAAGAATTTCTCTCTCTTTCACTGTCTTTGTTTTGTGGGTTTTTTAAAGTAATTTATGTTTAGAATGGGGCTTGGCTGCTTTTCCCTGCTGTGTTTATGCCGGTTTACACCCTCTTGACTCACTTGCAGAGAGATATCGATACATAGGTTTTCAGATTCTTACTAGTCAGATATATTCTTGTGCGGTGACTAGGGGGTGTTGAGTCCAGTTCACTGAGCAGGGAGTAGGCCTTGTCTATTACATTTTTGGCTTATGGAGCGGTTTCTGAGCTAATTTCAAACCCTTGTTTTATGCATCACCCCACCTCACCTTTCCCGTTAAGCAGCCATAGTGTGTCTTCTAAAGGTGTGACTCTGTTCTGTTTTGTAATTCAGTTCAAGTGTAGCGATTTTGACATTCCCTCTATAAGCGATATCTTAGGTTAAGTGTCTTTTTCTGTGTGACTTATTTCACTTAGAATCATCGGACCTAAATCCACTCATCATGCTGCTAACTAGCCTTATGACATTGACTTCATGGCTGAGTGATATTCCATTGTGCCAAGTATCACCATTTCTTTATCCATTTCCTCTTTCCTGGGCTATTGAAGGTGTACCGAAGTGGAGGTTCTTGGAAACAGAGCAGCCGTAAAGTTTGTGGTGCCTGTGTCTTGTTGATTTTTAGTTTTCCCGATTTATACGCCCATGAGTGGAAGTGCCCTATGCTCTCTTAGCTGTGTTTATTACTTGTTTCAGGACACACCGTACACTTCTCCAGAGTGCCTGTTGGAAATTTACATCCCGTCCATCAGCGTAGCAAGGCTCCCATGTCTCCATGGCCTCTCGTGCTTTTTTGGTTTTTACAGTTTGTTCAGCATGGCCCTTTTGACCGAGGGCAAGCGAGACTTCTTTATAGCGCTGATTTGCCCTTCCGGCTTGCTTGGTTGGCCAAAAAGGGCGTATGCGTTTTTTCCTGAATATATTCAGGAAAAAACGCATACGCCCTTTTTGGCCAAGGGCATCATTGTCAACGTTTTGCCGCTTTTCATGTCCTTTAAAGTCAAGTCGAATCTACCTCCTGAAATCTGTTTCCTGCAAATCTGCCTTGCTTTCAAATCCTCTTCGTTGCCTTCCCTCAATATGTTTGTGGACGAGAGTTCTCATTTATAACTCTGCACGTTTGTGAATTGCAGTGCCCCTGAGCTCCATTTGTCTCCTCGCTTTTTTGGGAGCTGGCCGCAAAAGCGCAGGATTGCTTCAGGCCCTATTTTGGTTCTGGGGGGCAGGCTGAGCCTGTGGTTCATTCTTCTTCCTGATGGGAAAATGGAGTGACCTGTGCCTGTCCCAACATCTAGGGCTAGTCTCTCGTTGGTTCTCCGTCTTCCCGTTCATCCTCAGGACAAATTGCAACGTGTACGAAACAGGAGGTTAAAGGTGCTGATTCTCCAAGTAGGGAGTTGGTTAGTCAAGTGGCTGGAATGGCGAACCCGAGCACAAGGAGAGGAGAAATGAGGTGCGTTTTAGAATCCTTTCCCGATCTCACGGCGTACCATTTTCTGGGTTTCCCATGCATGTTTTGATGTAGGAAGATGCCCTTGTACCTGGAGATTTGAGACCCATGGGGTGTGTACTCCGCGGTGTTACTTTTAAGTATCTGCGTTTGCTCACCCAACCTCACCAATCCTCTCAGCCCCAAGAGTGTCCAGCCTTATGTCTCATCCACCTGTGTGTCTAGCTATGGTCAATCCAGGTTGCATCAGAGACCCTGAACGGATTTTGTAAGAATTTCTCTCTCTTTCACTGTCTTTGTTTTGTGGGTTTTTTAAAGTAATTTATGTTTAGAATGGGGCTTGGCTGCTTTCCCTGCTGTGTTTATGCCGCTTTACACCCTCTTGATTCACTTGCAGAGAGATATCGATACATAGGTTTTCAGATTCTTACTAGTCAGATATATTCTTGTGCGGTGACTAGGGGGTGTTGAGTCCAGTTCAGTGAGCAGGGAGTAGGCCTTGTCTATTACATATTTGGCTTATGGAGCGGTCTCTGAGCTAATTTCAAACCCTTGTTTTATGCATCACCCCACCTCACCTTTCCCGTTAAGCAGCCATAGTGTGTCTTCTAAAGGTGTGACTCTGTTCTGTTTTGTAATTCAGTTCAAGTGTAGCGATTTTGACATTCCCTCTATAAGCGATATCTTAGGATAAGTGTCTTTTCTTTGTGACTTATTTCACTTAGAATCATCGTACCTAAATCCACTCATCATGCTGCTAACTAGCCTTATGACATTGATTTCATGGCTGAGTGATATTCCATTGTGCCAAGTACCACCATTTCTTTATCCATTTTTCTCTTTCCTGGGATATTGAAGGTGTACCGAAGTGGAGGTTCTTGGAAACAGAGCAGCCGTAAAGTTTGGGGTGCCTGTGTCTTGTTGATTTTTAGTTTTCCCAATTTATACGCCCATGAGTGGAAGTGCCCTATGCTCTCTAAGCTGTGTTTATTACTTGTTTCAGGACACACCGTACACTTCTCCAGAGTGCCTGTTGGCAATTTACATCCCGCCCATCAGCGTAGCAAGGCTCCCATATCTCCATGGCCTGTCCTGCTTTTCTGGTTTTACACATTTTTCAGCATGGCCCTTTTGACCGAGGGCAAGCGAGACTTCTTTGTAGCGCTGATTTGCCCTTCCGGCTTCCTTGGTTGGCCAAAATGGGCGTATGCGTTTTTTCCTGAATATATTCAGGAAAAAAACGCATACGCCCTTTTAGGCCAAGGGCATCATTGTCAACGTTTTGCCGCTTTTCATGTGCTTTAAAGGCGAGTCGAATCTACCTCCTGAAATCTGTTTCCTGCAAATCTGCCTTGCTTTCAAATCCTCTTTGTTGCCTTCCCTCAATAATTTGTGGACGAGAGTTATCATTTATAACTGCACGTTTGTGAATTGCAGTGCCCCTGAGCTCCATTTGTCTACTCGCTTTTTTGGGAGCTGGCCTCAAAAGCTCAGGATTGCTTCAGGCCCTATTTTGGTTCTGGGGGGCAGGCTGAGCCTGTGGTTCATTCTTCTTCCTGATGGGAAAATGGAGTGAGCTGTGCCTGTCCCAACACCTAGGGCTAGTCTCTCGTTGGTTCTCCGTCTTCCCGTTCATCCTCAGGACAAATTGCAACCTGTACGAAACAGGAGGTTAAAGGTGCTGATTCTCCAAGTAGGAAGATGGTTAGTCAAGCGGCTGGAATGGCGAACCCGAGCACAAGGAGAGGAGAAATGAGGTGCGTTTTAGAAACCTTTCCCGATCTCACGGCATACCATCTTCTGGGTTTCCCATGCATGTTTTGATGTAGGAAGATTCCCTTGTACCTGGAGATTTGTGACCCATGGGGTGGGTACCCCGCGGTGTTACTTTAAAGTATCTGCGTTTGCTCACCCAACCTCACCAATCCTCTCAGACCTGAGACTGTCCAGCCTTATGTCTCATCCAGCTGTGTGTCTAGCTATGGTCAATCCAGGTTGCATCAGAGACCCTGAACGGATTGTGTAAGAATTTCTCTCTCTTTCACTGTCTTTGTTTTGTGGGTTTTTTAAAGAAATTTATGTTTAGAATGGGGCTTGGCTGCTTTTCCCTGCTGTGTTTATGACGGTTTACACCCTCTTGACTCACTTGCAGAGAGATATCGATACATAGGTTTTCAGATTCTTACGAGTCAGATATATTCTTGTGCAGTGACGAGGGGGTGTTGAGTCCAGTTCACTGAGCAGGGAGTAGGCCTTGTCTATTACATTTTTGGCTTATGGAGCGGTTTCTGAGCTAATTTCAAACCCTTGTTTTATGCATCACCCCACCTCACCTTTCCCGTTAAGCAGCCATAGTGTGTCTTCTAAAGGTGTGACACTGTTCTGTTTTGTAATTCATTTCAAGTGTAGCGATTTTGACATTCCCTCTATAAGCGATATCTTAGGATAAGTGCCTTTTTCTAAGTGCCTTATTTCACTTAGAATCATCGTCGCTAAGTCGACTCATCATGTTGCTAACTAGCCTTATGACATTCATTTCATGGCTGAGTGATATTCCATTGTGCCAAGTATCACCATTTCTTTATCCATTTTCTCTTTCCTGGGCTATTGAAGGTGTACCGAAGTGGAGGTTCTTGGAAACAGAGCAGCCGTAAAGTTTGTGGTGCCTGTGTCTTGTTGATTTTTAGTTTTCCCGATTTATACGCCCATGAGTGGAAGTGCCCTATGCTCTCTAAGCTGTGTTTATTACTTGTTTCAGGACACACCGTACACTTCTCTAGAGTGCCTGTTGGCAATTTACATCCCATCCATCAGCGTAGCAAGGCTCCCATGTCTCCATGGCCTCTCGTGCTTTTTTGGTTTTTACAGTTTGTTCAGCATGGCCCTTTTGACCGAGGGCAAGCGAGACTTCTTTATAGCGCTGATTTGCCCTTCCGGCTTGCTTGGTTGGCCAAAAAGGGCGTATGCGTTTTTTCCTGAATATATTCAGGAAAAAACGCATACGCCCTTTTTGGCCAAGGGCATCATTGTCAACGTTTTGCCGCTTTTCATGTCCTTTAAAGTCAAGTCGAATCTACCTCCTGAAATCTGTTTCCTGCAAATCTGCCTTGCTTTCAAATCCTCTTCGTTGCCTTCCCTCAATATGTTTGTGGACGAGAGTTCTCATTTATAACTCTGCACGTTTGTGAATTGCAGTGCCCCTGAGCTCCATTTGTCTCCTCGCTTTTTTGGGAGCTGGCCGCAAAAGCGCAGGATTGCTTCAGGCCCTATTTTGGTTCTGGGGGGCAGGCTGAGCCTGTGGTTCATTCTTCTTCCTGATGGGAAAAGGGAGTGACCTGTGCCTGTCCCAACATCTAGGGCTAGTCTCTCGTTGGTTCTCCGTCTTCCCGTTCATCCTCAGGACAAATTGCAACCTGTACGAAACAGGAGGTTAAAGGTGCTGATTCTCCAAGTAGGGAGTTGGTTAGTCAAGCGGCTGGAATGGCGAACCCGAGCACAAGGAGACTAGAAATGAGGTGCGTTTTAGAATCCTTTCCCGATCTCATGGCGTACCATCTTCTGGGTTTCCCATGCATGTTTTGATGTAGGAAGATGCCCTTGTACCTGGAGATTTGAGACCCATGTGGTGGGTACCCCGCGGTGTTACTTTAAAGTATCTGCGTTTGCTCACCCAACCTCACCAATCCTCTCAGCCCCAAGAGTGTCCAGCCTTATGTCTCATCTACATGTGTGTCTAGCTATGGTCAATCCAGGTTGCATCAGAGACCCTGAACGGATTTTGTAAGAATTTCTCTCTCTTTCACTGTCTTTGTTTTGTGGGTTTTTTAAAGTAATTTATGTTTAGAATGGGGCTTGGCTGCTTTCCCTGCTGTGTTTATGCCGCTTTACACCCTCTTGATTCACTTGCAGAGAGATATCGATACATAGGTTTTCAGATTCTTACTAGTCAGATATATTCTTGTGCGGTGACTAGGGGGTGTTGAGTCCAGTTCAGTGAGCAGGGAGTAGGCCTTGTCTATTACATATTTGGCTTATGGAGCGGTCTCTGAGCTAATTTCAAACCCTTGTTTTATGCATCACCCCACCTCACCTTTCCCGTTAAGCAGCCATAGTGTGTCTTCTAAAGGTGTGACTCTGTTCTGTTTTGTAATTCAGTTCAAGTGTAGCGATTTTGACATTCCCTCTATAAGCGATATCTTAGGATAAGTGTCTTTTCTTTGTGACTTATTTCACTTAGAATCATCGTACCTAAATCCACTCATCATGCTGCTAACTAGCCTTATGACATTGATTTCATGTCTGAGTGATATTCCATTGTGCCAAGTACCACCATTTCTTTATCCATTTTTCTCTTTCCTGGGATATTGAAGGTGTACCGAAGTGGAGGTTCTTGGAAACAGAGCAGCCGTAAAGTTTGGGGTGCCTGTGTCTTGTTGATTTTTAGTTTTCCCAATTTATACACCCATGAGTGGAAGTGCCCTATGATCTCTAAGCTGTGTTTATTACTTGTTTCAGGACACACCGTACACTTCTCCAGAGTGCCTGTTCGCAATTTACATCCCGTCCATCAGCGTAGCAAGGCTCCCATGTCTCCATGGCCTGTCCTGCTTTTCTGGTTTTTACACATTTTTCAGCATGGCCCTTTTGACCGAGGGCAAGCGAGACTTCTTTGTAGCGCTGATTTGCCCTTCCGGCTTGCTTGGTTGGCCAAAATGGGCGTATGCGTTTTTTCCTGAATATATTCAGGAAAAAACGCATACGCCCATTTAGGCCAAGGGCATCATTGTCAACGTTTTGCCGCTTTTCATGTGCTTTAAAGGCGAGTCGAATCTACCTCCTGAAATCTGTTTCCTGCAAATCTGCCTTGCTTTCAAATCCTCTTTGTTGCCTTCCCTCAATAATTTGTGGACGAGAGTTATCATTTATAACTGCACGTTTGTGAATTGCAGTGCCTCTGAGCTCCATTTGTCTACTCGCTTTTTTGGGAGCTGGCCGCAAAAGCGCAGGATTGCTTCAGGCCCTATTTTGGTTCTGGGGGGCAGGCTGAGCCTGTGGTTCATTCTTCTTCCTGATGGGAAAATGGAGTGACCTGTGCCTGTCCCAACACCTAGGGCTAGTCTCTCGTTGGTTCCCCGACTTCCCGTTCATCCTCAGGACAAATTGCAACCTGTACGAAACAGGAGGTTAAAGGTGCCGATTCTCCAAGTAGAGAGATGGTTAGTCAAGTGGCTGGAATGGCGAATCCGAGCACAAGGAGAGGATAAATGAGGTGCGTTTTAGAAACCTTTCCCGATCTCACGGCATACCATCTTCTGGGTTTCCCATGCATGTTTTGATGTAGGAAGATGCCCTTGTACCTGGAGATTTGAGACCCATGGGGTGGGTACGCCGCGGTGTTACTTTAAAGTATCTGCGTTTGCTCACCCAACCTCACCAATCCTCACAGCCCCAAGAGTGTCCAGCCTTATGTCTCATCCAGCTGTGGGTCTAGATATGGTCAATACAGGTTGCATCAGAGACCCTGAACGGATTTTGTAAGAATTTCTCTCTCTTTCACTGTCTTTGTTTTGTGGGTTTTTTAAAGTAATTTATATTTAGAATGGGGCTTGGCTGCTTTTCCCTGCTGTGTTTATGCCGCTTTACACCGTCTTGATTCACTTGCAGAGAGATATCGATACATAGGTTTTCAGATTCTTACTAGTCAGATATATTCTTGTGCGGTGACTAGGGGGTGTTGAGTCCAGTTCACTGAGCAGGGAGTAGGCCTTGTCTATTACATATTTGGCTTATAGAGCGGTCTCTGAGCTAATTTCAAACCCTTGTTTTATGCATCACCCCACCTCACCTTTCCCGTTAAGCAGCCATAGTGTGTCTTCTAAAGGTGTGCCTCTGTTCTGTTTTGTAATTCAGTTCAAGTGTAACGATTTTGACATTCCCTCTATAAGCGATATCTTAGGATAAGTGCCTTTTTCTGTGTGCCTTATTTCACTTAGAATCATCGTCGCTAAGTCGACTCATCATGTTGCTAACTAGCCTTATGACATTCATTTCATGGCTGAGTGATATTCCATTGTGCCAAGTATCACCATTTCTTTATCCATTTTCTCTTTCCTGAGATATTGAAGGTGTACCGAAGTGGAGGTTCTTGGAAACAGAGCAGCCGTAAAGTTTGTGGTGCCTGTGTCTTGTTGATTTTTAGTTTTCCCGATTTATACGCCCATGAGTGGAAGTGCCCTATGCTCTCTAAGCTGTGTTTATTACTTGTTTCAGGACACACCGTACACTTCTCCAGAGTGCCTGTTGGCAATTTACATCCCGTCCATCAGCGTAGCAAGGCTCCCATGTCTCCATGGCCTCTCGTGCTTTTTTTGTTTTTACAGTTTGTTCAGCATGGCCCTTTTGACCGAGGGCAAGCGAGACTTCTTTGTAGCGCTGATTTGCCCTTCCGGCTTGCTTGGTTGGCCAAAAAGGGCGTATGCGTTTTTTCCTGAATATATTCAGGAAAAAACGCATACGCCCTTTTTGGCCAAGGGCATCATTGTCAACGTTTTGCCGCTTTTCATGTCCTTTAAAGTCAAGTGGAATCTACCTCCTGAAATCTGTTTCCTGCAAATCTGCCTTGCTTTCAAATCCTCTTCGTTGCCTTCCCTCAATATGTTTGTGGACGAGAGTTCTCATTTATAACTCTGCACGTTTGTGAATTGCAGTGCCCCTGAGCTCCATTTGTCTCCTCGCTTTTTTGGGAGCTGGCCGCAAAAGCGCAGGATTGCTTCAGGCCCTATTTTGGTTCTGGGGGGCAGGCTGAGCCTGTGGTTCATTCTTCTTCCTGATGGGAAAAGGGAGTGACCTGTGCCTGTCCCAACATCTAGGGCTAGTCTCTCGTTGGTTCTCCGTCTTCCCGTTCATCCTCAGGACAAATTGCAACCTGTACGAAACAGGAGGTTAAAGGTGCTGATTCTCCAAGTAGGGAGTTGGTTAGTCAAGCGGCTGGAATGGCGAACCCGAGCACAAGGAGAGGAGAAATGAGGTGCGTTTTAGAATCCTTTCCCGATCTCACGGCGTACCATCTTCTGGGTTTCCCATGCA
The DNA here is from genome assembly GCF_028564815.1 of Eubalaena glacialis. NCBI lineage: Eukaryota > Metazoa > Chordata > Mammalia > Artiodactyla > Balaenidae > Eubalaena > Eubalaena glacialis. The sequence continues at coordinate 484,332 of NW_026871218.1, forward strand.
TGTTTTGATGTAGGAAGATGCCCTTGTACCTGGAGATTTGAGACCCATGGGGTGGGTACCCCGCGGTGTTACTTTAAAGTATCTGCGTTTGCTCACCCAACCTCACCAATCCTCACAGCCCCAAGAGTGTCCAGCCTTATGTCTCATCCACCTGTGTGTCTAGCTATGATCAATCCAGGTTGCATCAGAGACCCTGAACGGATTTTGTAAGAATTTCTCTCTCTTTCACTGTCTTTGTTTTGTGGGTTTTTTAAAGTAATTTATGTTTAGAATGGGTCTTGGCTGCTTTTCCCTGCTGTATTTATGCCGCTTTACACCCTCTTGATTCACTTGCAGAGAGATATCGATACATAGGTTTTCAGATTCTTACTAGTCAGATATATTCTTGTGCGGTGACTAGGGGGTGTTGAGTCCAGTTCAGTGAGCAGTGAGTAGGCCTTGTCTATTACATATTTGGCTTATGGAGCGGTCTCTGAGCTAATTTCAAACCCTTGTTTTATGCATCACCCCACCTCACCTTTCCCGTTAAGCAGCCATAGTGTGTCTTCTAAAGGTGTGACTCTGTTCTGTTTTGTAATTCAGTTCAAGTGTAGCGATTTTGACATTCCCTCTATAAGCGATATCTTAGGATAAGTGTCTTTTCTTTGTGACTTATTTCACTTAGAATCATCGTACCTAAATCCACTCATCATGCTGCTAACTAGCCTTATGACATTGATTTCATGGCTGAGTGATATTCCATTGTGCCAAGTACCACCATTTCTTTATCCATTTTTCTCTTTCCTGGGATATTGAAGGTGTACCGAAGTGGAGGTTGTTCGAAACAGAGCAGCCGTAAAGTTTGGGGTGCCTGTGTCTTGTTGATTTTTAGTTTTCCCAATTTATACGCCCATGAGTGGAAGTGCCCTATGCTCTCTAAGCTGTGTTTATTACTTGTTTCAGGACACACCGTACACTTCTCCAGAGTGCCTGTTGGCAATTTACATCCCGCCCATCAGCGTAGCAAGGCTCCCATGTCTCCATGGCCTGTCCTGCTTTTCTGGTTTTTACACATTTTTCAGCATGGCCCTTTTGACCGAGGGCAAGCGAGACTTCTTTGTAGCGCTGATTTGCCCTTCCGGCTTGCTTGGTTGGCCAAAATGGGCGTATGCGTTTTTTCCTGAATATATTCAGGAAAAAACGCATACGCCCATTTAGGCCAAGGGCATCATTGTCAACGTTTTGCCGCTTTTCATGTGCTTAAAGGCGAGTCGAATCTACCTCCTGAAATCTGTTTCCTGCAAATCTGCCTTGCTTTCAAATCCTCTTTGTTGCCTTCCCTCAATAATTTGTGGACGAGAGTTATCATTTATAACTGCACGTTTGTGAATTGCAGTGCCTCTGAGCTCCATTTGTCTACTCGCTTTTTTGGGAGCTGGCCGCAAAAGCGCAGGATTGCTTCAGGCCCTATTTTGGTTCTGGGGGGCAGGCTGAGCCTGTGGTTCATTCTTCTTCCTGATGGGAAAATGGAGTGACCTGTGCCTGTCCCAACACCTAGGGCTAGTCTCTCGTTCGTTCCCCGACTTCCCGTTCATCCTCAGGACAAATTGCAACCTGTACGAAACAGGAGGTTAAAGGTGCCGATTCTCCAAGTAGAGAGATGGTTAGTCAAGTGGCTGAATGGCGAATCCGAGCACAAGGAGAGGATAAATGAGGTGCGTTTTAGAAACCTTTCCCGATCTCACGGCATACCATCTTCTGGGTTTCCCATGCATGTTTTGATGTAGGAAGATGCCCTTGTACCTGGAGATTTGAGACCCATGGGGTGGGTACGCCGCGGTGTTACTTTAAAGTATCTGCGTTTGCTCACCCAACCTCACCAATCCTCACAGCCCCAAGAGTGTCCAGCCTTATGTCTCATCCAGCTGTGGGTCTAGATATGGTCAATACAGGTTGCATCAGAGACCCTGAACGGATTTTGTAAGAATTTCTCTCTCTTTCACTGTCTTTGTTTTGTGGGTTTTTTAAAGTAATTTATATTTAGAATGGGGCTTGGCTGCTTTTCCCTGCTGTGTTTATGCCGCTTTACACCATCTTGATTCACTTGCAGAGAGATATCGATACATAGGTTTTCAGATTCTTACTAGTCAGATATATTCTTGTGCGGTGACTAGGGGGTGTTGAGTCCAGTTCACTGAGCAGGGAGTAGGCCTTGTCTATTACATATTTGGCTTATAGAGCGGTCTCTGAGCTAATTTCAAACCCTTGTTTTATGCATCACCCCACCTCACCTTTCCCGTTAAGCAGCCATAGTGTGTCTTCTAAAGGTGTGCCTCTGTTCTGTTTTGTAATTCAGTTCAAGTGTAACGATTTTGACATTCCCTCTATAAGCGATATCTTAGGATAAGTGCCTTTTTCTGTGTGCCTTATTTCACTTAGAATCATCGTCGCTAAGTCGACTCATCATGTTGCTAACTAGCCTTATGACATTCATTTCATGGCTGAGTGATATTCCATTGTGCCAAGTATCACCATTTCTTTATCCATTTTCTCTTTCCTGGGATATTGAAGGTGTACCGAAGTGGAGGTTCTTGGAAACAGAGCAGCCGTAAAGTTTGTGGTGCCTGTGTCTTGTTGATTTTTAGTTTTCCCGATTTATACGCCCATGAGTGGAAGTGCCCTATGCTCTCTAAGCTGTGTTTATTACTTGTTTCAGGACACACCGTACACTTCTCCAGAGTGCCTGTTGGCAATTTACATCCCGTCCATCAGCGTAGCAAGGCTCCCATGTCTCCATGGCCTCTCGTGCTTTTTTTGTTTTTACAGTTTGTTCAGCATGGCCCTTTTGACCGAGGGCAAGCGAGACTTCTTTGTAGCGCTGATTTGCCCTTCCGGCTTGCTTGGTTGGCCAAAAAGGGCGTATGCGTTTTTTCCTGAATATATTCAGGAAAAAACGCATACGCCCTTTTTGGCCAAGGGCATCATTGTCAACGTTTTGCCGCTTTTCATGTCCTTTAAAGTCAAGTCGAATCTACCTCCTGAAATCTGTTTCCTGCAAATCTGCCTTGCTTTCAAATCCTCTTCGTTGCCTTCCCTCAATATGTTTGTGGACGAGAGTTCTCATTTATAACTCTGCACGTTTGTGAATTGCAGTGCCCCTGAGCTCCATTTGTCTCCTCGCTTTTTTGGGAGCTGGCCGCAAAAGCGCAGGATTGCTTCAGGCCCTATTTTGGTTCTGGGGGGCAGGCTGAGCCTGTGGTTCATTCTTCTTCCTGATGGGAAAAGGGAGTGACCTGTGCCTGTCCCAACATCTAGGGCTAGTCTCTCGTTGGTTCTCCGTCTTCCCGTTCATCCTCAGGACAAATTGCAACCTGTACGAAACAGGAGGTTAAAGGTGCTGATTCTCCAAGTAGGGAGTTGGTTAGTCAAGCGGCTGGAATGGCGAACCCGAGCACAAGGAGAGGAGAAATGAGGTGCGTTTTAGAATCCTTTCCCGATCTCACGGCGTACCATCTTCTGGGTTTCCCATGCATGTTTTGATGTAGGAAGATGCCCTTGTACCTGGAGATTTGAGACCCATGGGGTGGGTACCCCGCGGTGTTACTTTAAAGTATCTGCGTTTGCTCACCCAACCTCACCAATCCTCTCAGCCCCAAGAGTGTCCAGCCTTATGTCTCATCCACCTGTGTGTCTAGCTATGATCAATCCAGGTTGCATCAGAGACCCTGAACGGATTTTGTAAGAATTTCTCTCTCTTTCACTGTCTTTGTTTTGTGGGTTTTTTAAAGTAATTTATGTTTAGAATGGGTCTTGGCTGCTTTTCCCTGCTGTATTTATGCCGCTTTACACCCTCTTGATTCACTTGCAGAGAGATATCGATACATAGGTTTTCAGATTCTTACTAGTCAGATATATTCTTGTGCGGTGACTAGGGGGTGTTGAGTCCAGTTCAGTGAGCAGTGAGTAGGCCTTGTCTATTACATATTTGGCTTATGGAGCGGTCTCTGAGCTAATTTCAAACCCTTGTTTTATGCATCACCCCACCTCACCTTTCCCGTTAAGCAGCCATAGTGTGTCTTCTAAAGGTGTGACTCTGTTCTGTTTTGTAATTCAGTTCAAGTGTAGCGATTTTGACATTCCCTCTATAAGCGATATCTTAGGATAAGTGTCTTTTCTTTGTGACTTATTTCACTTAGAATCATCGTACCTAAATCCACTCATCATGCTGCTAACTAGCCTTATGACATTGATTTCATGGCTGAGTGATACTCCATTGTGCCAAGTACCACCATTTCTTTATCCATTTTTCTCTTTCCTGGGATATTGAAGGTGTACCGAAGTGGAGGTTGTTCGAAACAGAGCAGCCGTAAAGTTTGGGGTGCCTGTGTCTTGTTGATTTTTAGTTTTCCCAATTTATACGCCCATGAGTGGAAGTGCCCTATGCTCTCTAAGCTGTGTTTATTACTTGTTTCAGGACACACCGTACACTTCTCCAGAGTGCCTGTTGGCAATTTACATCCCGCCCATCAGCGTAGCAAGGCTCCCATGTCTCCATGGCCTGTCCTGCTTTTCTGGTTTTTACACATTTTTCAGCATGGCCCTTTTGACCGAGGGCAAGCGAGACTTCTTTGTAGCGCTGATTTGCCCTTCCGGCTTGCTTGGTTGGCCAAAATGGGCGTATGCGTTTTTTCCTGAATCTATTCAGGAAAAAACGCACACGCCCTTTTAGGCCAAGGGCATCATTGTCAACGTTTTGCCGCTTTTCATGTGCTTTAAAGGCGAGTCGAATCTACCTCCTGAAATCTGTTTCCTGCAAATCTGCCTTGCTTTCAAATCCTCTTTGTTGCCTTCCCTCAATAATTTGTGGACGAGAGTTATCATTTATAACTGCACGTTTGTGAATTGCAGTGCCCCTGAGCTCCATTTGTCTACTCGCTTTTTTGGGAGCTGGCCGCAAAAGCGCAGGATTGCTTCAGGCCCTATTTTGGTTCTGGGGGGCAGGCTGAGCCTGTGGTTCATTCTTCTTCCTGATGGGAAAATGGAGTGACCTGTACCTGTCCCAACACCTAGGGCTAGTCTCTCGTTGGTTCCCCGACTTCCCGTTCATCCTCAGGACAAATTGCAACCTGTACGAAACAGGAGGTTAAAGGTGCCGATTCTCCAAGTAGAGAGATGGTTAGTCAAGTGGCTGGAATGGCGAATCCGAGCACAAGGAGAGGATAAATGAGGTGCGTTTTAGAAACCTTTCCCGATCTCACGGCATACCATCTTCTGGGTTTCCCATGCATGTTTTGATGTAGGAAGATGCCCTTGTACCTGGAGATTTGAGACCCATGGGGTGGGTACGCCGCGGTGTTACTTTAAAGTATCTGCGTTTGCTCACCCAACCTCACCAATCCTCGCAGCCCCAAGAGTGTCCAGCCTTATGTCTCATCCAGCTGTGGGTCTAGATATGGTCAATCCAGGTTGCATCAGAGACCCTGAACGGATTTTGTAAGAATTTCTCTCTCTTTCACTGTCTTTGTTTTGTGGGTTTTTTAAAGTATTTTATGTTTAGAATGGGTCTTGGCTGCTTTTCCCTGCTGTGTTGATGCCGCTTTACACCCTCTTGATTCACTTGCAGAGAGATATCGATACATAGGTTTTCAGATTCTTACTAGTCAGATATATTCTTGTGCGGTGACTAGGGGGTGTTGAGTCCAGTTCACTGAGCAGGGAGTAGGCCTTGTCTATTACATATTTGGCTTATGGAGCGGTCTCTGAGCTAATTTCAAACCCTTGTTTTATGCATCACCCCACCTCACCTTTCCCGTTAAGCAGCCATAGTGTGTCTTCTAAAGGTGTGACTCTGTTCTGTTTTGTAATTCAGTTCAAGTGTAGCGATTTTGACATTCCCTCTATAAGCGATATCTTAGGATAAGTGTCTTTTCTTTGTGACTTATTTCACTTAGAATCATCGTACCTAAATCCACTCATCATGCTGCTAACTAGCCTTATGACATTGATTTCATGTCTGAGTGATATTCCATTGTGCCAAGTACCACCATTTCTTTATCCATTTTTCTCTTTCCTGGGATATTGAAGGTGTACCGAAGTGGAGGTTCTTGGAAACAGAGCAGCCGTAAAGTTTGGGGTGCCTGTGTCTTGTTGATTTTTAGTTTTCCCAATTTATACACCCATGAGTGGAAGTGCCCTATGATCTCTAAGCTGTGTTTATTACTTGTTTCAGGACACACCGTACACTTCTCCAGAGTGCCTGTTCGCAATTTACATCCCGTCCATCAGCGTAGCAAGGCTCCCATGTCTCCATGGCCTGTCCTACTTTTCTGGTTTTTACACATTTTTCAGCATGGCCCTTTTGACCGAGGGCAAGCGAGACTTCTTTGTAGTGCTGATTTGCCCTTCCGGCTTGCTTGGTTGGCCAAAATGGGCGTATGCGTTTTTTCCTGAATATATTCAGGAAAAAACGCATACGCCCATTTAGGCCAAGGGCATCATTGTCAACGTTTTGCCGCTTTTCATGTGCTTTAAAGGCGAGTCGAATCTACCTCCTGAAATCTGTTTCCTGCAAATCTGCCTTGCTTTCAAATCCTCTTTGTTGCCTTCCCTCAATAATTTGTGGACGAGAGTTATCATTTATAACTGCACGTTTGTGAATTGCAGTGCCCCTGAGCTCCATTTGTCTACTCGCTTTTTTGGGAGCTGGCCGCAAAAGCGCAGGATTGCTTCAGGCCCTATTTTGGTTCTGGGGGGCAGGCTGAGCCTGTGGTTCATTCTTCTTCCTGATGGGAAAATGGAGTGACCTGTGCCTGTCCCAACACCTAGGGCTAGTCTCTCGTTGGTTCCCCGACTTCCCGTTCATCCTCAGGACAAATTGCAACCTGTACGAAACAGGAGGTTAAAGGTGCCGATTCTCCAAGTAGAGAGATGGTTAGTCAAGTGGCTGGAATGGCGAATCCGAGCACAAGGAGAGGATAAATGAGGTGCGTTTTAGAAACCTTTCCCGATCTCACGGCATACCATCTTCTGGGTTTCCCATGCATGTTTTGATGTAGGAAGATGCCCTTGTACCTGGAGATTTGAGACCCATGGGGTGGGTACGCCGCGGTGTTACTTTAAAGTATCTGCGTTTGCTCACCCAACCTCACCAATCCTCACAGCCCCAAGAGTGTCCAGCCTTATGTCTCATCCAGCTGTGGGTCTAGATATGGTCAATACAGGTTGCATCACAGACCCTGAACGGATTTTGTAAGAATTTCTCTCTCTTTCACTGTCTTTGTTTTGTGGGTTTTTTAAAGTAATTTATATTTAGAATGGGGCTTGGCTGCTTTTCCCTGCTGTGTTGATGCCGCTTTACACCCTCTTGATTCACTTGCAGAGAGATATCGATACATAGGTTTTCAGATTCTTACTAGTCAGATATATTCTTGTGCGGTGACTAGGGGGTGTTGAGTCCAGTTCACTGAGCAGGGAGTAGGCCTTGTCTATTACATATTTGGCTTATAGAGCGGTCTCTGAGCTAATTTCAAACCCTTGTTTTATGCATCACCCCACCTCACCTTTCCCGTTAAGCAGCCATAGTGTGTCTTCTAAAGGTGTGCCTCTGTTCTGTTTTGTAATTCAGTTCAAGTGTAGCGATTTTGACATTCCCTCTATAAGCGATATCTTAGGATAAGTGCCTTTTTCTGTGTGCCTTATTTCACTTAGAATCATCGTCGCTAAGTCGACTCATCATGTTGCTAACTAGCCTTATGACATTCATTTCATGGCTGAGTGATATTCCATTGTGCCAAGTATCACCATTTCTTTATCCATTTTCTCTTTCCTGGGATATTGAAGGTGTACTGAAGTGGAGGTTCTTGGAAACAGAGCAGCCGTAAAGTTTGTGGTGCCTGTGTCTTGTTGATTTTTAGTTTTCCCGATTTATACGCCCATGAGTGGAAGTGCCCTATGCTCTCTAAGCTGTGTTTATTACTTGTTTCAGGACACACCGTACACTTCTCCAGAGTGCCTGTTGGCAATTTACATCCCGTCCATCAGCGTAGCAAGGCTCCCATGTCTCCATGGCCTCTCGTGCTTTTTTGGTTTTTACAGTTTGTTCAGCATGGCCCTTTTGACCGAGGGCAAGCGAGACTTCTTTATAGCGCTGATTTGCCCTTCCGGCTTGCTTGGTTGGCTAAAAAGGGCGTATGCGTTTTTTCCTGAATATATTCAGGAAAAAACGCATACGCCCTTTTTGGCCAAGGGCATCATTGTCAACGTTTTGCCGCTTTTCATGTCCTTTAAAGTCAAGTCGAATCTACCTCCTGAAATCTGTTTCCTGCAAATCTGCCTTGCTTTCAAATCCTCTTCGTTGCCTTCCCTCAATATGTTTGTGGACGAGAGTTCTCATTTATAACTCTGCACGTTTGTGAATTGCAGTGCCCCTGAGCTCCATTTGTCTGCTCGCTTTTTTGGGAGCTGGCCGCAAAAGCGTAGGATTGCTTCAGGCCCTATTTTGGTTCTGGGGGGCAGGCTGAGCCTGTGGTTCATTCTTCTTCCTGATGGGAAAAGGGAGTGACCTGTGCCTGTCCCAACATCTAGGGCTAGTCTCTCGTTGGTTCTCCGTCTTCCCGTTCATCCTCAGGACAAATTGCAACCTGTACGAAACAGGAGGTTAAAGGTGCTGATTCTCCAAGTAGGGAGTTGGTTAGTCAAGCGGCTGGAATGGCGAACCCGAGCACAAGGAGAGGAGAAATGAGGTGCGTTTTAGAATCCTTTCCCGATCTCACGGCGTACCATCTTCTGGGTTTCCCATGCATGTTTTGATGTAGGAAGATGCCCTTGTACCTGGAGATTTGAGACCCATGGGGTGGGTACCCCGCGGTGTTACTTTAAAGTATCTGCGTTTGCTCACCCAACCTCACCAATCCTCTCAGGCCCAAGAGTGTCCAGCCTTATGTCTCATCCACCTGTGTGTCTAGCTATGGTCAATCCAGGTTGCATCAGAGACCCTGAACGGATTTTGTAAGAATTTCTCTCTCTTTCACTGTCTTTGTTTTGTGGGTTTTTTAAAGTAATTTATGTTTAGAATGGGGCTTGGCTGCTTTCCCTGCTGTGTTTATGCCGCTTTACACCGTCTTGATTCACTTGCAGAGAGATATCGATACATAGGTTTTCAGATTCTTACTAGTCAGATATATTCTTGTGCGGTGACTAGGGGGTGTTGAGTCCAGTTCACTGAGCAGGGAGTAGGCTTTGTCTATTACATATTTGGCTTATAGAGCGGTCTCTGAGCTAATTTCAAACCCTTGTTTTATGCATCACCCCACCTCACCTTTCCCGTTAAGCAGCCATAGTGTGTCTTCTAAAGGTGTGCCTCTGTTCTGTTTTGTAATTCAGTTCAAGTGTAGCGATTTTGACATTCCCTCTATAAGCGATATCTTAGGATAAGTGCCTTTTTCTGTGTGCCTTATTTCACTTAGAATCATCGTCGCTAAGTCGACTCATCATGTTGCTAACTAGCCTTATGACATTCATTTCATGGCTGAGTGATATTCCATTGTGCCAAGTATCACCATTTCTTTATCCATTTTCTCTTTCCTGGGATATTGAAGGTGTACTGAAGTGGAGGTTCTTGGAAACAGAGCAGCCGTAAAGTTTGTGGTGCCTGTGTCTTGTTGATTTTTAGTTTTCCCGATTTATACGCCCATGAGTGGAAGTGCCCTATGCTCTCTAAGCTGTGTTTATTACTTGTTTCAGGACACACCGTACACTTCTCCAGAGTGCCTGTTGGCAATTTACATCCCGTCCATCAGCGTAGCAAGGCTCCCATGTCTCCATGGCCTCTCGTGCTTTTTTGGTTTTTACAGTTTGTTCAGCATGGCCCTTTTGACCGAGGGCAAGCGAGACTTCTTTATAGCGCTGATTTGCCCTTCCGGCTTGCTTGGTTGGCCAAAAAGGGCGTATGCGTTTTTTCCTGAATATATTCAGGAAAAAACGCATACGCCCTTTTTGGCCAAGGGCATCATTGTCAACGTTTTGCCGCTTTTCATGTCCTTTAAAGTCAAGTCGAATCTACCTCCTGAAATCTGTTTCCTGCAAATCTGCCTTGCTTTCAAATCCTCTTCGTTGCCTTCCCTCAATATGTTTGTGGACGAGAGTTCTCATTTATAACTCTGCACGTTTGTGAATTGCAGTGCCCCTGAGCTCCATTTGTCTACTCGCTTTTTTGGGAGCTGGCCGCAAAAGCGTAGGATTGCTTCAGGCCCTATTTTGGTTCTGGGGGGCAGGCTGAGCCTGTGGTTCATTCTTCTTCCTGATGGGAAAAGGGAGTGACCTGTGCCTGTCCCAACATCTAGGGCTAGTCTCTCGTTGGTTCTCCGTCTTCCCGTTCATCCTCAGGACAAATTGCAACCTGTACGAAACAGGAGGTTAAAGGTGCTGATTCTCCAAGTAGGGAGTTGGTTAGTCAAGCGGCTGGAATGGCGAACCCGAGCACAAGGAGAGGAGAAATGAGGTGCGTTTTAGAATCCTTTCCCGATCTCACGGCGTACCATCTTCTGGGTTTCCCATGCATGTTTTGATGTAGGAAGATGCCCTTGTACCTGGAGATTTGAGACCCATGGGGTGGGTACCCCGCGGTGTTACTTTAAAGTATCTGCGTTTGCTCACCCAACCTCACCAATCCTCTCAGGCCCAAGAGTGTCCAGCCTTATGTCTCATCCACCTGTGTGTCTAGCTATGGTCAATCCAGGTTGCATCAGAGACCCTGAACGGATTTTGTAAGAATTTCTCTCTCTTTCACTGTCTTTGTTTTGTGGGTTTTTTAAAGTAATTTATGTTTAGAATGGGGCTTGGCTGCTTTCCCTGCTGTGTTTATGCCGCTTTACACCCTCTTGATTCACTTGCAGAGAGATATCGATACATAGGTTTTCAGATTCTTACTAGTCAGATATATTCTTGTGCGGTGACTAGGGGGTGTTGAGTCCAGTTCATTGAGCAGGGAGTAGGCCTTGTCTATTACATATTTGGCTTATGGAGTGGTCTCTGAGCTAATTTCAAACCCTTGTTTTATGCATCACCCCACCTCACCTTTCCCGTTAAGCAGCCATAGTGTGTCTTCTAAAGGTGTGACTCTGTTCTGTTTTGTAATTCAGTTCAAGTGTAGCGATTTTGACATTCCCTCTATAAGCGATATCTTAGGATAAGTGTCTTTTTCTGTGTGACTTATTTCACTTAGAATCATCGTACCTAAATCCACTCATCATGCTGCTAACTAGCCTTATGACATTGATTTCATGGCTGAGTGATATTCCATTGTGCCAAGTACCACCATTTCTTTATCCATTTTTCTCTTTCCTGGGATATTGAAGGTGTACCGAAGTGGAGGTTCTTGGAAACAGAGCAGCCGTAAAGTTTGGGGTGCCTGTGTCTTGTTGATTTTTAGTTTTCCCAATTTATACGCCCATGAGTGGAAGTGCCCTATGCTCTCTAAGCTGTGTTTATTACTTGTTTCAGGACACACCGTACACTTCTCCAGAGTGCCTGTTGGCAATTTACATCCCGCCCATCAGCGTAGCAAGGCTCCCATGTCTCCATGGCCTGTCCTGCTTTTCTGGTTTTTACACATTTTTCAGCATGGCCCTTTTGACCGAGGGCAAGCGAGACTTCTTTGTAGCGCTGATTTGCCCTTCCGGCTTGCTTGGTTGGCCAAAATGGGCGTATGCGTTTTTTCCTGAATATATTCAGGAAAAAACGCACACGCCCTTTTAGGCCAAGGGCATCATTGTCAACGTTTTGCCGCTTTTCATGTGCTTTAAAGGCGAGTCGAATCTACCTCCTGAAATCTGTTTCCTGCAAATCTGCCTTGCTTTCAAATCCTCTTTGTTGCCTTCCCTCAATAATTTGTGGACGAGAGTTATCATTTATAACTGCACGTTTGTGAATTGCAGTGCCCCTGAGCTCCATTTGTCTACTCGCATTTATGGGGGCTGGCCGCAAAAGCGCAGGATTGCTTCAGGCCCTATTTTGGTTCTGGGGGGCAGGCTGAGCCTGTGGTTCATTCTTCTTCCTGATGGGAAAATGGAGTGACCTGTGCCTGTCCCAACACCTAGGGCTAGTCTCTCGTTGGTTCCCCGACTTCCCGTTCATCCTCAGGACAAATTGCAACCTGTACGAAACAGGAGGTTAAAGGTGCCGATTCTCCAAGTAGAGAGATGGTTAGTCAAGTGGCTGGAATGGCGAATCCGAGCACAAGGAGAGGATAAATGAGGTGCGTTTTAGAAACCTTTCCCGATCTCACGGCATACCATCTTCTGGCTTTCCCATGCATGTTTTGATGTAGGAAGATGCCCTTGTACCTGGAGATTTGAGACCCATGGGGTGGGTACGCCGCGGTGTTACTTTAAAGTATCTGCGTTTGCTCACCCAACCTCACCAATCCTCGCAGCCCCAAGAGTGTCCAGCCTTATGTCTCATCCAGCTGTGGGTCTAGATATGGTCAATACAGGTTGCATCACAGACCCTGAACGGATTTTGTAAGAATTTCTCTCTCTTTCACTGTCTTTGTTTTGTGGGTTTTTTAAAGTAATTTATGTTTAGAATGGGTCTTGGCTGCTTTTCCCTGCTGTGTTGATGCCGCTTTAAACCCTCTTGATTCACTTGCAGAGAGATATCGATACATAGGTTTTCAGATTCTTACTAGTCAGATATATTCTTGTGCGGTGACTAGGGGGTGTTGAGTCCAGTTCACTGAGCAGGGAGTAGGCCTTGTCTATTACATATTTGGCTTATGGAGCGGTCTTTGAGCTAATTTCAAACCCTTGTTTTATGCATCACCCCACCTCACCTTTCCCGTTAAGCAGCCATAGTGTGTCTTCTAAAGGTGTGCCTCTGTTCTGTTTTGTAATTCAGTTCAAGTGTAGCGATTTTGACATTCCCTCTATAAGCGATATCTTAGGATAAGTGACTTTTTCTGTGTGCCTTATTTCACTTAGAATCATCGTCGCTATGTCGACTCATCATGTTGCTAACTAGCCTTATGACATTCATTTCATGGCTGAGTGATATTCCATTGTGCCAAGTATCACCATTTCTTTATCCATTTTCTCTTTCCTGGGATATTGAAGGTGTACCGAAGTGGAGGTTCTTGGAAACAGAGCAGCCGTAAAGTTTGTGGTGCCTGTGTCTTGTTGATTTTTAGTTTTCCCGATTTATACGCCCATGAGTGGAAGTGCCCTATGCTCTCTAAGCTGTGTTTATTACTTGTTTCAGGACACACCGTACACTTCTCCAGAGTGCCTGTTGGCAATTTACATCCCGTCCATCAGCGTAGCAAGGCTCCCATGTCTCCATGGCCTCTCGTGCTTTTTTGGTTTTTACAGTTTGTTCAGCATGGCCCTTTTGACCGAGGGCAAGCGAGACTTCTTTATAGCGCTGATTTGCCCTTCCGGCTTGCTTGGTTGGCCAAAAAGGGCGTATGCGTTTTTTCCTGAATATATTCAGGAAAAAACGCATACGCCCTTTTTGGCCAAGGGCATCATTGTCAACGTTTTGCCGCTTTTCATGTCCTTTAAAGTCAAGTCGAATCTACCTCCTGAAATCTGTTTCCTGCAAATCTGCCTTGCTTTCAAATCTTCTTCGTTGCCTTCCCTCAATATGTTTGTGGACGAGAGTTCTCATTTATAACTCTGCATGTTTGTGAATTGCAGTGCCCCTGAGCTCCATTTGTCTACTCGCATTTTTGGGGGCTGGCCGCAAAAGCGCAGGATTGCTTCAGGCCCTATTTTGGTTCTGGGGGGCAGGCTGAGCCTGTGGTTCATTCTTCTTCCTGATGGGAAAAGGGAGTGACCTGTGCCTGTCCCAACACCTAGGGCTAGTCTCTCGTTGGTTCCCCGACTTCCCGTTCATCCTCAGGACAAATTGCAACCTGTACGAAACAGGAGGTTAAAGGTGCCGATTCTCCAAGTAGAGAGATGGTTAGTCAAGTGGCTGGAATGGCGAATCCGAGCACAAGGAGAGGATAAATGAGGTGCGTTTTAGAAACCTTTCCCGATCTCACGGCGTACCATCTTCTGGGTTTCCCATGCATGTTTTGATGTAGGAAGATGCCCTTGTACCTGGAGATTTGAGACCCATGGGGTGGGTACGCCGCGGTGTTACTTTAAAGTATCTGCGTTTGCTCACCCAACCTCACCAATCCTCGCAGCCCCAAGAGTGTCCAGCCTTATGTCTCATCCAGCTGTGGGTCTAGATATGGTCAATACAGGTTGCATCACAGACCCTGAACGGATTTTGTAAGAATTTCTCTCTCTTTCACTGTCTTTGTTTTGTGGGTTTTTTAAAGTAATTTATGTTTAGAATGGGTCTTGGCTGCTTTTCCCTGCTGTGTTGATGCCGCTTTACACCCTCTTGATTCACTTGCAGAGAGATATCGATACATAGGTTTTCAGATTCTTACTAGTCAGATATATTCTTGTGCGGTGACTAGGGGGTGTTGAGTCCAGTTCACTGAGCAGGGAGTAGGCCTTGTCTATTACATATTTGGCTTATGGAGCGGTCTTTGAGCTAATTTCAAACCCTTGTTTTATGCATCACCCCACCTCACCTTTCCCGTTAAGCAGCCATAGTGTGTCTTCTAAAGGTGTGCCTCTGTTCTGTTTTGTAATTCAGTTCAAGTGTAGCGATTTTGACATTCCCTCTATAAGCGATATCTTAGGATAAGTGACTTTTTCTGTGTGCCTTATTTCACTTAGAATCATCGTCGCTATGTCGACTCATCATGTTGCTAACTAGCCTTATGACATTCATTTCATGGCTGAGTGATATTCCATTGTGCCAAGTATCACCATTTCTTTATCCATTTTCTCTTTCCTGGGATATTGAAGGTGTACCGAAGTGGAGGTTCTTGGAAACAGAGCAGCCGTAAAGTTTGTGGTGCCTGTGTCTTGTTGATTTTTAGTTTTCCCGATTTATACGCCCATGAGTGGAAGTGCCCTATGCTCTCTAAGCTGTGTTTATTACTTGTTTCAGGACACACCGTACACTTCTCCAGAGTGCCTGTTGGCAATTTACATCCCGTCCATCAGCGTAGCAAGGCTCCCATGTCTCCATGGCCTCTCGTGCTTTTTTGGTTTTTACAGTTTGTTCAGCATGGCCCTTTTGACCGAGGGCAAGCGAGACTTCTTTATAGCGCTGATTTGCCCTTCCGGCTTGCTTGGTTGGCCAAAAAGGGCGTATGCGTTTTTTCCTGAATATATTCAGGAAAAAACGCATACGCCCTTTTTGGCCAAGGGCATCATTGTCAACGTTTTGCCGCTTTTCATGTCCTTTAAAGTCAAGTCGAATCTACCTCCTGAAATCTGTTTCCTGCAAATCTGCCTTGCTTTCAAATCTTCTTCGATGCCTTCCCTCAATATGTTTGTGGACGAGAGTTCTCATTTATAACTCTGCACGTTTGTGAATTGCAGTGCCCCTGAGCTCCATTTGTCTACTCGCTTTTTTGGGAGCTGGCCGCAAAAGCGTAGGATTGCTTCAGGCCCTATTTTGGTTCTGGGGGGCAGGCTGAGCCTGTGGTTCATTCTTCTTCCTGATGGGAAAAGGGAGTGACCTGTGCCTGTCCCAACATCTACGGCTAGTCTCTCGTTGGTTCTCCGTCTTCCCGTTCATCCTCAGGACAAATTGCAACCTGTACGAAACAGGAGGTTAAAGGTGCTGATTCTCCAAGTAGGGAGTTGGTTAGTCAAGCGGCTGGAATGGCGAACCCGAGCACAAGGAGAGGAGAAATGAGGTGCGTTTTAGAATCCTTTCCCGATCTCACGGCGTACCATCTTCTGGGTTTCCCATGCATTTTTTGATGTAGGAAGATGCCCTTGTACCTGGAGATTTGAGACCCATGGGGTGGGTACCCCGCGGTGTTACTTTAAAGTATCTGCGTTTGCTCACCCAACCTCACCAATCCTCTCAGGCCCAAGAGTGTCCAGCCTTATGTCTCATCCACCTGTGTGTCTAGCTATGGTCAATCCAGGTTGCATCAGAGACCCTGAACGGATTTTGTAAGAATTTCTCTCTCTTTCACTGTCTTTGTTTTGTGGGTTTTTTAAAGTAATTTATGTTTAGAATGGGGCTTGGCTGCTTTCCCTGCTGTGTTTATGCCGCTTTACACCCTCTTGATTCACTTGCAGAGAGATATCGATACATAGGTTTTCAGATTCTTACTAGTCAGATATATTCTTGTGCGGTGACTAGGGGGTGTTGAGTCCAGTTCATTGAGCAGGGAGTAGGCCTTGTCTATTACATATTTGGCTTATGGAGTGGTCTCTGAGCTAATTTCAAACCCTTGTTTTATGCATCACCCCACCTCACCTTTCCCGTTAAGCAGCCATAGTGTGTCTTCTAAAGGTGTGACTCTGTTCTGTTTTGTAATTCAGTTCAAGTGTAGCGATTTTGACATTCCCTCTATAAGCGATATCTTAGGATAAGTGTCTTTTTCTGTGTGACTTATTTCACTTAGAATCATCGTAGCTAAATCCACTCATCATGCTGCTAACTAGCCTTATGACATTGATTTCATGGCTGAGTGATATTGCATTGTGCCAAGTACCACCATTTCTTTATCCATTTTTCTCTTTCCTGGGATATTGAAGGTGTACCGAAGTGGAGGTTCTTGGAAACAGAGCAGCCGTAAAGTTTGGGGTGCCTGTGTCTTGTTGATTTTTAGTTTTCCCAATTTATACGCCCATGAGTGGAAGTGCCCTATGCTCTCTAAGCTGTGTTTATTACTTGTTTCAGGACACACCGTACACTTCTCCAGAGTGCCTGTTGGCAATTTACATCCCGCCCATCAGCGTAGCAAGGCTCCCATGTCTCCATGGCCTGTCCTGCTTTTCTGGTTTTTACACAGTTTTCAGCATGGCCCTTTTGACCGAGGGCAAGCGAGACTTCTTTGTAGCGCTGATTTGCCCTTCCGGCTTGCTTGGTTGGCCAAAATGGGCGTATGCGTTTTTTCCTGAATATATTCAGGAAAAAACGCACACGCCCTTTTAGGCCAAGGGCATCATTGTCAACGTTTTGCCGCTTTTCATGTGCTTTAAAGGCGAGTCGAATCTACCTCCTGAAATCTGTTTCCTGCAAATCTGCCTTGCTTTCAAATCCTCTTTGTTGCCTTCCCTCAATAATTTGTGGACGAGAGTTATCATTTATAACTGCACGTTTGTGAATTGCAGTGCCCCTGAGCTCCATTTGTCTACTCGCATTTTTGGGGGCTGGCCGCAAAAGCGCAGGATTGCTTCAGGCCCTATTTTGGTTCTGGGGGGCAGGCTGAGCCTGTGGTTCATTCTTCTTCCTGATGGGAAAATGGAGTGACCTGTGCCTGTCCCAACACCTAGGGCTAGTCTCTCGTTGGTTCCCCGACTTCCCGTTCATCCTCAGGACAAATTGCAACCTGTACGAAACAGGAGGTTAAAGGTGCCGATTCTCCAAGTAGAGAGATGGTTAGTCATGTGGCTGGAATGGCGAATCCGAGCACAAGGAGAGGATAAATGAGGTGCGTTTTAGAAACCTTTCCCGATCTCACGGCATACCATCTTCTGGGTTTCCCATGCATGTTTTGATGTAGGAAGATGCCCTTGTACCTGGAGATTTGAGACCCATGGGGTGGGTACGCCGCGGTGTTACTTTAAAGTATCTGCGTTTGCTCACCCAACCTCACCAATCCTCGCAGCCCCAAGAGTGTCCAGCCTTATGTCTCATCCAGCTGTGGGTCTAGATATGGTCAATACAGGTTGCATCACAGACCCTGAACGGATTTTGTAAGAATTTCTCTCTCTTTCACTGTCTTTGTTTTGTGGGTTTTTTAAAGTAATTTATGTTTAGAATGGGTCTTGGCTGCTTTTCCCTGCTGTGTTGATGCCGCTTTACACCCTCTTGATTCACTTGCAGAGAGATATCGATACATAGGTTTTCAGATTCTTACTAGTCAGATATATTCTTGTGCGGTGACTAGGGGGTGTTGAGTCCAGTTCACTGAGCAGGGAGTAGGCCTTGTCTATTACATATTTGGCTTATGGAGCGGTCTTTGAGCTAAATTCAAACCCTTGTTTTATGCATCACCCCACCTCACCTTTCCCGTTAAGCAGCCATAGTGTGTCTTCTAAAGGTGTGCCTCTGTTCTGTTTTGTAATTCAGTTCAAGTGTAGCGATTTTGACATTCCCTCTATAAGCGATATCTTAGGATAAGTGACTTTTTCTGTGTGCCTTATTTCACTTAGAATCATCGTCGCTATGTCGACTCATCATGTTGCTAACTAGCCTTATGACATTCATTTCATGGCTGAGTGATATTCCATTGTGCCAAGTATCACCATTTCTTTATCCATTTTCTCTTTCCTGGGATATTGAAGGTGTACCGAAGTGGAGGTTCTTGGAAACAGAGCAGCCGTAAAGTTTGTGGTGCCTGTGTCTTGTTGATTTTTAGTTTTCCCGATTTATACGCCCATGAGTGGAAGTGCCCTATGCTCTCTAAGCTGTGTTTATTACTTGTTTCAGGACACACCGTACACTTCTCCAGAGTGCCTGTTGGCAATTTACATCCCGTCCATCAGCGTAGCAAGGCTCCCATGTCTCCATGGCCTCTCGTGCTTTTTTGGTTTTTACAGTTTGTTCAGCATGGCCCTTTTGACCGAGGGCAAGCGAGACTTCTTTATAGCGCTGATTTGCCCTTCCGGCTTGCTTGGTTGGCCAAAAAGGGCGTATGCGTTTTTTCCTGAATATATTCAGGAAAAAACGCATACGCCCTTTTTGGCCAAGGGCATCATTGTCAACGTTTTGCCGCTTTTCATGTCCTTTAAAGTCAAGTCGAATCTACCTCCTGAAATCTGTTTCCTGCAAATCTGCCTTGCTTTCAAATCTTCTTCGTTGCCTTCCCTCAATAGGTTTGTGGACGAGAGTTCTCATTTATAACTCTGCACGTTTGTGAATTGCAGTGCCCCTGAGCTCCATTTGTCTACTCGCTTTTTTGGGAGCTGGCCGCAAAAGCGTAGGATTGCTTCAGGCCCTATTTTGGTTCTGGGGGGCAGGCTGAGCCTGTGGTTCATTCTTCTTCCTGATGGGAAAAGGGAGTGACCTGTGCCTGTCCCAACATCTAGGGCTAGTCTCTCGTTGGTTCTCCGTCTTCCCGTTCATCCTCAGGACAAATTGCAACCTGTACGAAACAGGAGGTTAAAGGTGCTGATTCTCCAAGTAGGGAGTTGGTTAGTCAAGCGGCTGGAATGGCGAACCCGAGCACAAGGAGAGGAGAAATGAGGTGCGTTTTAGAATCCTTTCCCGATCTCACGGCGTACCATCTTCTGGGTTTCCCATGCATGTTTTGATGTAGGAAGATGCCCTTGTACCTGGAGATTTGAGACCCATGGGGTGGGTACCCCGCGGTGTTACTTTAAAGTATCTGCGTTTGCTCACCCAACCTCACCAATCCTCTCAGGCCCAAGAGTGTCCAGCCTTATGTCTCATCCACCTGTGTGTCTAGCTATGGTCAATCCAGGTTGCATCAGAGACCCTGAACGGATTTTGTAAGAATTTCTCTCTCTTTCACTGTCTTTGTTTTGTGGGTTTTTTAAAGTAATTTATGTTTAGAATGGGGCTTGGCTGCTTTCCCTGCTGTGTTTATGCCGCTTTACACCCTCTTGATTCACTTGCAGAGAGATATCGATACATAGGTTTTCAGATTCTTACTAGTCAGATATATTCTTGTGCGGTGACTAGGGGGTGTTGAGTCCAGTTCATTGAGCAGGGAGTAGGCCTTGTCTATTACATATTTGGCTTATGGAGTGGTCTCTGAGCTAATTTCAAACCCTTGTTTTATGCATCACCCCACCTCACCTTTCCCGTTAAGCAGCCATAGTGTGTCTTCTAAAGGTGTGACTCTGTTCTGTTTTGTAATTCAGTTCAAGTGTAGCGATTTTGACATTCCCTCTATAAGCGATATCTTAGGATAAGTGTCTTTTTCTGTGTGACTTATTTCACTTAGAATCATCGTACCTAAATCCACTCATCATGCTGCTAACTAGCCTTATGACATTGATTTCATGGCTGAGTGATATTGCATTGTGCCAAGTACCACCATTTCTTTATCCATTTTTCTCTTTCCTGGGATATTGAAGGTGTACCGAAGTGGAGGTTCTTGGAAACAGAGCAGCCGTAAAGTTTGGGGTGCCTGTGTCTTGTTGATTTTTAGTTTTCCCAATTTATACGCCCATGAGTGGAAGTGCCCTATGCTCTCTAAGCTGTGTTTATTACTTGTTTCAGGACACACCGTACACTTCTCCAGAGTGCCTGTTGGAAATTTACATCCCGCCCATCAGCGTAGCAAGGCTCCCATGTCTCCATGGCCTGTCCTGCTTTTCTGGTTTTTACACATTTTTCAGCATGGCCCTTTTGACCGAGGGCAAGCGAGACTTCTTTGTAGCGCTGATTTGCCCTTCCGGCTTGCTTGGTTGGCCAAAATGGGCGTATGCGTTTTTTCCTGAATATATTCAGGAAAAAACGCACACGCCCTTTTAGGCCAAGGGCATCATTGTCAACGTTTTGCCGCTTTTCATGTGCTTTAAAGGCGAGTCGAATCTACCTCCTGAAATCTGTTTCCTGCAAATCTGCCTTGCTTTCAAATCCTCTTTGTTGCCTTCCCTCAATAATTTGTGGACGAGAGTTATCATTTATAACTGCACGTTTGTGAATTGCAGTGCCCCTGAGCTCCATTTGTCTACTCGCATTTTTGGGGGCTGGCCGCAAAAGCGCAGGATTGCTTCAGGCCCTATTTTGGTTCTGGGGGGCAGGCTGAGCCTGTGGTTCATTCTTCTTCCTGATGGGAAAATGGAGTGACCTGTGCCTGTCCCAACACCTAGGGCTAGTCTCTCGTTGGTTCCCCGACTTCCCGTTCATCCTCAGGACAAATTGCAACCTGTACGAAACAGGAGGTTAAAGGTGCCGATTCTCCAAGTAGAGAGATGGTTAGTCAAGTGGCTGGAATGGCGAATCCGAGCACAAGGAGAGGATAAATGAGGTGCGTTTTAGAAACCTTTCCCGATCTCACGGCATACCATCTTCTGGGTTTCCCATGCATGTTTTGATGTAGGAAGATGCCCTTGTACCTGGAGATTTGAGACCCATGGGGTGGGTACGCCGCGGTGTTACTTTAAAGTATCTGCGTTTGCTCACCCAACCTCACCAATCCTCGCAGCCCCAAGAGTGTCCAGCCTTATGTCTCATCCAGCTGTGGGTCTAGATATGGTCAATACAGGTTGCATCACAGACCCTGAACGGATTTTGTAAGAATTTCTCTCTCTTTCACTGTCTTTGTTTTGTGGGTTTTTTAAAGTAATTTATGTTTAGAATGGGTCTTGGCTGCTTTTCCCTGCTGTGTTGATGCCGCTTTACACCCTCTTGATTCACTTGCAGAGAGATATCGATACATAGGTTTTCAGATTCTTACTAGTCAGATATATTCTTGTGCGGTGACTAGGGGGTGTTGAGTCCAGTTCACTGAGCAGGGAGTAGGCCTTGTCTATTACATATTTGGCTTATGGAGCGGTCTTTGAGCTAATTTCAAACCCTTGTTTTATGCATCACCCCACCTCACCTTTCCCGTTAAGCAGCCATAGTGTGTCTTCTAAAGGTGTGCCTCTGTTCTGTTTTGTAATTCAGTTCAAGTGTAGCGATTTTGACATTCCCTCTATAAGCGATATCTTAGGATAAGTGACTTTTTCTGTGTGCCTTATTTCACTTAGAATCATCGTCGCTATGTCGACTCATCATGTTGCTAACTAGCCTTATGACATTCATTTCATGGCTGAGTGATATTCCATTGTGCCAAGTATCACCATTTCTTTATCCATTTTCTCTTTCCTGGGATATTGAAGGTGTACCGAAGTGGAGGTTCTTGGAAACAGAGCAGCCGTAAAGTTTGTGGTGCCTGTGTCTTGTTGATTTTTAGTTTTCCCGATTTATACGCCCATGAGTGGAAGTGCCCTATGCTCTCTAAGCTGTGTTTATTACTTGTTTCAGGACACACCGTACACTTCTCCAGAGTGCCTGTTGGCAATTTACATCCCGTCCATCAGCGTAGCAAGGCTCCCATGTCTCCATGGCCTCTCGTGCTTTTTTGGTTTTTACAGTTTGTTCAGCATGGCCCTTTTGACCGAGGGCAAGCGAGACTTCTTTATAGCGCTGATTTGCCCTTCCGGCTTGCTTGGTTGGCCAAAAAGGGCGTATGCGTTTTTTCCTGAATATATTCAGGAAAAAACGCATACGCCCTTTTTGGCCAAGGGCATCATTGTCAACGTTTTGCCGCTTTTCATGTCCTTTAAAGTCAAGTCGAATCTACCTCCTGAAATCTGTTTCCTGCAAATCTGCCTTGCTTTCAAATCTTCTTCGATGCCTTCCCTCAATATGTTTGTGGACGAGAGTTCTCATTTATAACTCTGCACGTTTGTGAATTGCAGTGCCCCTGAGCTCCATTTGTCTACTCGCTTTTTTGGGAGCTGGCCGCAAAAGCGTAGGATTGCTTCAGGCCCTATTTTGGTTCTGGGGGGCAGGCTGAGCCTGTGGTTCATTCTTCTTCCTGATGGGAAAAGGGAGTGACCTGTGCCTGTCCCAACATCTACGGCTAGTCTCTCGTTGGTTCTCCGTCTTCCCGTTCATCCTCAGGACAAATTGCAACCTGTACGAAACAGGAGGTTAAAGGTGCTGATTCTCCAAGTAGGGAGTTGGTTAGTCAAGCGGCTGGAATGGCGAACCCGAGCACAAGGAGAGGAGAAATGAGGTGCGTTTTAGAATCCTTTCCCGATCTCACGGCGTACCATCTTCTGGGTTTCCCATGCATGTTTTGATGTAGGAAGATGCCCTTGTACCTGGAGATTTGAGACCCATGGGGTGGGTACCCCGCGGTGTTACTTTAAAGTATCTGCGTTTGCTCACCCAACCTCACCAATCCTCTCAGGCCCAAGAGTGTCCAGCCTTATGTCTCATCCACCTGTGTGTCTAGCTATGGTCAATCCAGGTTGCATCAGAGACCCTGAACGGATTTTGTAAGAATTTCTCTCTCTTTCACTGTCTTTGTTTTGTGGGTTTTTTAAAGTAATTTATGTTTAGAATGGGGCTTGGCTGCTTTCCCTGCTGTGTTTATGCCGCTTTACACCCTCTTGATTCACTTGCAGAGAGATATCGATACATAGGTTTTCAGATTCTTACTAGTCAGATATATTCTTGTGCGGTGACTAGGGGGTGTTGAGTCCAGTTCATTGAGCAGGGAGTAGGCCTTGTCTATTACATATTTGGCTTATGGAGTGGTCTCTGAGCTAATTTCAAACCCTTGTTTTATGCATCACCCCACCTCACCTTTCCCGTTAAGCAGCCATAGTGTGTCTTCTAAAGGTGTGACTCTGTTCTGTTTTGTAATTCAGTTCAAGTGTAGCGATTTTGACATTCCCTCTATAAGCGATATCTTAGGATAAGTGTCTTTTTCTGTGTGACTTATTTCACTTAGAATCATCGTAGCTAAATCCACTCATCATGCTGCTAACTAGCCTTATGACATTGATTTCATGGCTGAGTGATATTGCATTGTGCCAAGTACCACCATTTCTTTATCCATTTTTCTCTTTCCTGGGATATTGAAGGTGTACCGAAGTGGAGGTTCTTGGAAACAGAGCAGCCGTAAAGTTTGGGGTGCCTGTGTCTTGTTGATTTTTAGTTTTCCCAATTTATACGCCCATGAGTGGAAGTGCCCTATGCTCTCTAAGCTGTGTTTATTACTTGTTTCAGGACACACCGTACACTTCTCCAGAGTGCCTGTTGGAAATTTACATCCCGCCCATCAGCGTAGCAAGGCTCCCATGTCTCCATGGCCTGTCCTGCTTTTCTGGTTTTTACACATTTTTCAGCATGGCCCTTTTGACCGAGGGCAAGCGAGACTTCTTTGTAGCGCTGATTTGCCCTTCCGGCTTGCTTGGTTGGCCAAAATGGGCGTATGCGTTTTTTCCTGAATATATTCAGGAAAAAACGCACACGCCCTTTTAGGCCAAGGGCATCATTGTCAACGTTTTGCCGCTTTTCATGTGCTTTAAAGGCGAGTCGAATCTACCTCCTGAAATCTGTTTCCTGCAAATCTGCCTTGCTTTCAAATCCTCTTTGTTGCCTTCCCTCAATAATTTGTGGACGAGAGTTATCATTTATAACTGCACGTTTGTGAATTGCAGTGCCCCTGAGCTCCATTTGTCTACTCGCTTTTTTGGGGGCTGGCCGCAAAAGCGCAGGATTGCTTCAGGCCCTATTTTGGTTCTGGGGGGCAGGCTGAGCCTGTGGTTCATTCTTCTTCCTGATGGGAAAATGGAGTGACCTGTGCCTGTCCCAACACCTAGGGCTAGTCTCTCGTTGGTTCCCCGACTTCCCGTTCATCCTCAGGACAAATTGCAACCTGTACGAAACAGGAGGTTAAAGGTGCCGATTCTCCAAGTAGAGAGATGGTTAGTCAAGTGGCTGGAATGGCGAATCCGAGCACAAGGAGAGGATAAATGAGGTGCGTTTTAGAAACCTTTCCCGATCTCACGGCATACCATCTTCTGGGTTTCCCATGCATGTTTTGATGTAGGAAGATGCCCTTGTACCTGGAGATTTGAGACCCATGGGGTGGGTACGCCGCGGTGTTACTTTAAAGTATCTGCGTTTGCTCACCCAACCTCACCAATCCTCGCAGCCCCAAGAGTGTCCAGCCTTATGTCTCATCCAGCTGTGGGTCTAGATATGGTCAATACAGGTTGCATCACAGACCCTGAACGGATTTTGTAAGAATTTCTCTCTCTTTCACTGTCTTTGTTTTGTGGGTTTTTTAAAGTAATTTATGTTTAGAATGGGTCTTGGCTGCTTTTCCCTGCTGTGTTGATGCCGCTTTACACCCTCTTGATTCACTTGCAGAGAGATATCGATACATAGGTTTTCAGATTCTTACTAGTCAGATATATTCTTGTGCGGTGACTAGGGGGTGTTGAGTCCAGTTCACTGAGCAGGGAGTAGGCCTTGTCTATTACATATTTGGCTTATGGAGCGGTCTTTGAGCTAATTTCAAACCCTTGTTTTATGCATCACCCCACCTCACCTTTCCCGTTAAGCAGCCATAGTGTGTCTTCTAAAGGTGTGCCTCTGTTCTGTTTTGTAATTCAGTTCAAGTGTAGCGATTTTGACATTCCCTCTATAAGCGATATCTTAGGATAAGTGACTTTTTCTGTGTGCCTTATTTCACTTAGAATCATCGTCGCTATGTCGACTCATCATGTTGCTAACTAGCCTTATGACATTCATTTCATGGCTGAGTGATATTCCATTGTGCCAAGTATCACCATTTCTTTATCCATTTTCTCTTTCCTGGGATATTGAAGGTGTACCGAAGTGGAGGTTCTTGGAAACAGAGCAGCCGTAAAGTTTGTGGTGCCTGTGTCTTGTTGATTTTTAGTTTTCCCGATTTATACGCCCATGAGTGGAAGTGCCCTATGCTCTCTAAGCTGTGTTTATTACTTGTTTCAGGACACACCGTACACTTCTCCAGAGTGCCTGTTGGCAATTTACATCCCGTCCATCAGCGTAGCAAGGCTCCCATGTCTCCATGGCCTCTCGTGCTTTTTTGGTTTTTACAGTTTGTTCAGCATGGCCCTTTTGACCGAGGGCAAGCGAGACTTCTTTATAGCGCTGATTTGCCCTTCCGGCTTGCTTGGTTGGCCAAAAAGGGCGTATGCGTTTTTTCCTGAATATATTCAGGAAAAAACGCATACGCCCTTTTTGGCCAAGGGCATCATTGTCAACGTTTTGCCGCTTTTCATGTCCTTTAAAGTCAAGTCGAATCTACCTCCTGAAATCTGTTTCCTGCAAATCTGCCTTGCTTTCAAATCTTCTTCGATGCCTTCCCTCAATATGTTTGTGGACGAGAGTTCTCATTTATAACTCTGCACGTTTGTGAATTGCAGTGCCCCTGAGCTCCATTTGTCTACTCGCTTTTTTGGGAGCTGGCCGCAAAAGCGTAGGATTGCTTCAGGCCCTATTTTGGTTCTGGGGGGCAGGCTGAGCCTGTGGTTCATTCTTCTTCCTGATGGGAAAAGGGAGTGACCTGTGCCTGTCCCAACATCTACGGCTAGTCTCTCGTTGGTTCTCCGTCTTCCCGTTCATCCTCAGGACAAATTGCAACCTGTACGAAACAGGAGGTTAAAGGTGCTGATTCTCCAAGTAGGGAGTTGGTTAGTCAAGCGGCTGGAATGGCGAACCCGAGCACAAGGAGAGGAGAAATGAGGTGCGTTTTAGAATCCTTTCCCGATCTCACGGCGTACCATCTTCTGGGTTTCCCATGCATTTTTTGATGTAGGAAGATGCCCTTGTACCTGGAGATTTGAGACCCATGGGGTGGGTACCCCGCGGTGTTACTTTAAAGTATCTGCGTTTGCTCACCCAACCTCACCAATCCTCTCAGGCCCAAGAGTGTCCAGCCTTATGTCTCATCCACCTGTGTGTCTAGCTATGGTCAATCCAGGTTGCATCAGAGACCCTGAACGGATTTTGTAAGAATTTCTCTCTCTTTCACTGTCTTTGTTTTGTGGGTTTTTTAAAGTAATTTATGTTTAGAATGGGGCTTGGCTGCTTTCCCTGCTGTGTTTATGCCGCTTTACACCCTCTTGATTCACTTGCAGAGAGATATCGATACATAGGTTTTCAGATTCTTACTAGTCAGATATATTCTTGTGCGGTGACTAGGGGGTGTTGAGTCCAGTTCATTGAGCAGGGAGTAGGCCTTGTCTATTACATATTTGGCTTATGGAGTGGTCTCTGAGCTAATTTCAAACCCTTGTTTTATGCATCACCCCACCTCACCTTTCCCGTTAAGCAGCCATAGTGTGTCTTCTAAAGGTGTGACTCTGTTCTGTTTTGTAATTCAGTTCAAGTGTAGCGATTTTGACATTCCCTCTATAAGCGATATCTTAGGATAAGTGTCTTTTTCTGTGTGACTTATTTCACTTAGAATCATCGTAGCTAAATCCACTCATCATGCTGCTAACTAGCCTTATGACATTGATTTCATGGCTGAGTGATATTCCATTGTGCCAAGTACCACCATTTCTTTATCCATTTTTCTCTTTCCTGGGATATTGAAGGTGTACCGAAGTGGAGGTTCTTGGAAACAGAGCAGCCGTAAAGTTTGGGGTGCCTGTGTCTTGTTGATTTTTAGTTTTCCCAATTTATACGCCCATGAGTGGAAGTGCCCTATGCTCTCTAAGCTGTGTTTATTACTTGTTTCAGGACACACCGTACACTTCTCCAGAGTGCCTGTTGGAAATTTACATCCCGCCCATCAGCGTAGCAAGGCTCCCATGTCTCCATGGCCTGTCCTGCTTTTCTGGTTTTTACACATTTTTCAGCATGGCCCTTTTGACCGAGGGCAAGCGAGACTTCTTTGTAGCGCTGATTTGCCCTTCCGGCTTGCTTGGTTGGCCAAAATGGGCGTATGCGTTTTTTCCTGAATATATTCAGGAAAAAACGCACACGCCCTTTTAGGCCAAGGGCATCATTGTCAACGTTTTGCCGCTTTTCATGTGCTTTAAAGGCGAGTCGAATCTACCTCCTGAAATCTGTTTCCTGCAAATCTGCCTTGCTTTCAAATCCTCTTTGTTGCCTTCCCTCAATAATTTGTGGACGAGAGTTATCATTTATAACTGCACGTTTGTGAATTGCAGTGCCCCTGAGCTCCATTTGTCTACTCGCTTTTTTGGGGGCTGGCCGCAAAAGCGCAGGATTGCTTCAGGCCCTATTTTGGTTCTGG
This sequence comes from Eubalaena glacialis, assembly GCF_028564815.1. NCBI lineage: Eukaryota > Metazoa > Chordata > Mammalia > Artiodactyla > Balaenidae > Eubalaena > Eubalaena glacialis. The sequence continues at coordinate 512,140 of NW_026871218.1, forward strand.
GGGGCAGGCTGAGCCTGTGGTTCATTCTTCTTCCTGATGGGAAAATGGAGTGACCTGTGCCTGTCCCAACACCTAGGGCTAGTCTCTCGTTGGTTCCCCGACTTCCCGTTCATCCTCAGGACAAATTGCAACCTGTACGAAACAGGAGGTTAAAGGTGCCGATTCTCCAAGTAGAGAGATGGTTAGTCAAGTGGCTGGAATGGCGAATCCGAGCACAAGGAGAGGATAAATGAGGTGCGTTTTAGAAACCTTTCCCGATCTCACGGCATACCATCTTCTGGGTTTCCCATGCATGTTTTGATGTAGGAAGATGCCCTTGTACCTGGAGATTTGAGACCCATGGGGTGGGTACGCCGCGGTGTTACTTTAAAGTATCTGCGTTTGCTCACCCAACCTCACCAATCCTCGCAGCCCCAAGAGTGTCCAGCCTTATGTCTCATCCAGCTGTGGGTCTAGATATGGTCAATACAGGTTGCATCACAGACCCTGAACGGATTTTGTAAGAATTTCTCTCTCTTTCACTGTCTTTGTTTTGTGGGTTTTTTAAAGTAATTTATGTTTAGAATGGGTCTTGGCTGCTTTTCCCTGCTGTGTTGATGCCGCTTTACACCCTCTTGATTCACTTGCAGAGAGATATCGATACATAGGTTTTCAGATTCTTACTAGTCAGATATATTCTTGTGCGGTGACTAGGGGGTGTTGAGTCCAGTTCACTGAGCAGGGAGTAGGCCTTGTCTATTACATATTTGGCTTATGGAGCGGTCTTTGAGCTAATTTCAAACCCTTGTTTTATGCATCACCCCACCTCACCTTTCCCGTTAAGCAGCCATAGTGTGTCTTCTAAAGGTGTGCCTCTGTTCTGTTTTGTAATTCAGTTCAAGTGTAGCGATTTTGACATTCCCTCTATAAGCGATATCTTAGGATAAGTGACTTTTTCTGTGTGCCTTATTTCACTTAGAATCATCGTCGCTATGTCGACTCATCATGTTGCTAACTAGCCTTATGACATTCATTTCATGGCTGAGTGATATTCCATTGTGCCAAGTATCACCATTTCTTTATCCATTTTCTCTTTCCTGGGATATTGAAGGTGTACCGAAGTGGAGGTTCTTGGAAACAGAGCAGCCGTAAAGTTTGTGGTGCCTGTGTCTTGTTGATTTTTAGTTTTCCCGATTTATACGCCCATGAGTGGAAGTGCCCTATGCTCTCTAAGCTGTGTTTATTACTTGTTTCAGGACACACCGTACACTTCTCCAGAGTGCCTGTTGGCAATTTACATCCCGTCCATCAGCGTAGCAAGGCTCCCATGTCTCCATGGCCTCTCGTGCTTTTTTGGTTTTTACAGTTTGTTCAGCATGGCCCTTTTGACCGAGGGCAAGCGAGACTTCTTTATAGCGCTGATTTGCCCTTCCGGCTTGCTTGGTTGGCCAAAAAGGGCGTATGCGTTTTTTCCTGAATATATTCAGGAAAAAACGCATACGCCCTTTTTGGCCAAGGGCATCATTGTCAACGTTTTGCCGCTTTTCATGTCCTTTAAAGTCAAGTCGAATCTACCTCCTGAAATCTGTTTCCTGCAAATCTGCCTTGCTTTCAAATCTTCTTCGATGCCTTCCCTCAATATGTTTGTGGACGAGAGTTCTCATTTATAACTCTGCACGTTTGTGAATTGCAGTGCCCCTGAGCTCCATTTGTCTACTCGCTTTTTTGGGAGCTGGCCGCAAAAGCGTAGGATTGCTTCAGGCCCTATTTTGGTTCTGGGGGGCAGGCTGAGCCTGTGGTTCATTCTTCTTCCTGATGGGAAAAGGGAGTGACCTGTGCCTGTCCCAACATCTACGGCTAGTCTCTCGTTGGTTCTCCGTCTTCCCGTTCATCCTCAGGACAAATTGCAACCTGTACGAAACAGGAGGTTAAAGGTGCTGATTCTCCAAGTAGGGAGTTGGTTAGTCAAGCGGCTGGAATGGCGAACCCGAGCACAAGGAGAGGAGAAATGAGGTGCGTTTTAGAATCCTTTCCCGATCTCACGGCGTACCATCTTCTGGGTTTCCCATGCATTTTTTGATGTAGGAAGATGCCCTTGTACCTGGAGATTTGAGACCCATGGGGTGGGTACCCCGCGGTGTTACTTTAAAGTATCTGCGTTTGCTCACCCAACCTCACCAATCCTCTCAGGCCCAAGAGTGTCCAGCCTTATGTCTCATCCACCTGTGTGTCTAGCTATGGTCAATCCAGGTTGCATCAGAGACCCTGAACGGATTTTGTAAGAATTTCTCTCTCTTTCACTGTCTTTGTTTTGTGGGTTTTTTAAAGTAATTTATGTTTAGAATGGGGCTTGGCTGCTTTCCCTGCTGTGTTTATGCCGCTTTACACCCTCTTGATTCACTTGCAGAGAGATATCGATACATAGGTTTTCAGATTCTTACTAGTCAGATATATTCTTGTGCGGTGACTAGGGGGTGTTGAGTCCAGTTCATTGAGCAGGGAGTAGGCCTTGTCTATTACATATTTGGCTTATGGAGTGGTCTCTGAGCTAATTTCAAACCCTTGTTTTATGCATCACCCCACCTCACCTTTCCCGTTAAGCAGCCATAGTGTGTCTTCTAAAGGTGTGACTCTGTTCTGTTTTGTAATTCAGTTCAAGTGTAGCGATTTTGACATTCCCTCTATAAGCGATATCTTAGGATAAGTGTCTTTTTCTGTGTGACTTATTTCACTTAGAATCATCGTAGCTAAATCCACTCATCATGCTGCTAACTAGCCTTATGACATTGATTTCATGGCTGAGTGATATTGCATTGTGCCAAGTACCACCATTTCTTTATCCATTTTTCTCTTTCCTGGGATATTGAAGGTGTACCGAAGTGGAGGTTCTTGGAAACAGAGCAGCCGTAAAGTTTGGGGTGCCTGTGTCTTGTTGATTTTTAGTTTTCCCAATTTATACGCCCATGAGTGGAAGTGCCCTATGCTCTCTAAGCTGTGTTTATTACTTGTTTCAGGACACACCGTACACTTCTCCAGAGTGCCTGTTGGAAATTTACATCCCGCCCATCAGCGTAGCAAGGCTCCCATGTCTCCATGGCCTGTCCTGCTTTTCTGGTTTTTACACATTTTTCAGCATGGCCCTTTTGACCGAGGGCAAGCGAGACTTCTTTGTAGCGCTGATTTGCCCTTCCGGCTTGCTTGGTTGGCCAAAATGGGCGTATGCGTTTTTTCCTGAATATATTCAGGAAAAAACGCACACGCCCTTTTAGGCCAAGGGCATCATTGTCAACGTTTTGCCGCTTTTCATGTGCTTTAAAGGCGAGTCGAATCTACCTCCTGAAATCTGTTTCCTGCAAATCTGCCTTGCTTTCAAATCCTCTTTGTTGCCTTCCCTCAATAATTTGTGGACGAGAGTTATCATTTATAACTGCACGTTTGTGAATTGCAGTGCCCCTGAGCTCCATTTGTCTACTCGCTTTTTTGGGGGCTGGCCGCAAAAGCGCAGGATTGCTTCAGGCCCTATTTTGGTTCTGGGGGGCAGGCTGAGCCTGTGGTTCATTCTTCTTCCTGATGGGAAAATGGAGTGACCTGTGCCTGTCCCAACACCTAGGGCTAGTCTCTCGTTGGTTCCCCGACTTCCCGTTCATCCTCAGGACAAATTGCAACCTGTACGAAACAGGAGGTTAAAGGTGCCGATTCTCCAAGTAGAGAGATGGTTAGTCAAGTGGCTGGAATGGCGAATCCGAGCACAAGGAGAGGATAAATGAGGTGCGTTTTAGAAACCTTTCCCGATCTCACGGCATACCATCTTCTGGGTTTCCCATGCATGTTTTGATGTAGGAAGATGCCCTTGTACCTGGAGATTTGAGACCCATGGGGTGGGTACGCCGCGGTGTTACTTTAAAGTATCTGCGTTTGCTCACCCAACCTCACCAATCCTCGCAGCCCCAAGAGTGTCCAGCCTTATGTCTCATCCAGCTGTGGGTCTAGATATGGTCAATACAGGTTGCATCACAGACCCTGAACGGATTTTGTAAGAATTTCTCTCTCTTTCACTGTCTTTGTTTTGTGGGTTTTTTAAAGTAATTTATGTTTAGAATGGGTCTTGGCTGCTTTTCCCTGCTGTGTTGATGCCGCTTTACACCCTCTTGATTCACTTGCAGAGAGATATCGATACATAGGTTTTCAGATTCTTACTAGTCAGATATATTCTTGTGCGGTGACTAGGGGGTGTTGAGTCCAGTTCACTGAGCAGGGAGTAGGCCTTGTCTATTACATATTTGGCTTATGGAGCGGTCTTTGAGCTAATTTCAAACCCTTGTTTTATGCATCACCCCACCTCACCTTTCCCGTTAAGCAGCCATAGTGTGTCTTCTAAAGGTGTGCCTCTGTTCTGTTTTGTAATTCAGTTCAAGTGTAGCGATTTTGACATTCCCTCTATAAGCGATATCTTAGGATAAGTGACTTTTTCTGTGTGCCTTATTTCACTTAGAATCATCGTCGCTATGTCGACTCATCATGTTGCTAACTAGCCTTATGACATTCATTTCATGGCTGAGTGATATTCCATTGTGCCAAGTATCACCATTTCTTTATCCATTTTCTCTTTCCTGGGATATTGAAGGTGTACCGAAGTGGAGGTTCTTGGAAACAGAGCAGCCGTAAAGTTTGTGGTGCCTGTGTCTTGTTGATTTTTAGTTTTCCCGATTTATACGCCCATGAGTGGAAGTGCCCTATGCTCTCTAAGCTGTGTTTATTACTTGTTTCAGGACACACCGTACACTTCTCCAGAGTGCCTGTTGGCAATTTACATCCCGTCCATCAGCGTAGCAAGGCTCCCATGTCTCCATGGCCTCTCGTGCTTTTTTGGTTTTTACAGTTTGTTCAGCATGGCCCTTTTGACCGAGGGCAAGCGAGACTTCTTTATAGCGCTGATTTGCCCTTCCGGCTTGCTTGGTTGGCCAAAAAGGGCGTATGCGTTTTTTCCTGAATATATTCAGGAAAAAACGCATACGCCCTTTTTGGCCAAGGGCATCATTGTCAACGTTTTGCCGCTTTTCATGTCCTTTAAAGTCAAGTCGAATCTACCTCCTGAAATCTGTTTCCTGCAAATCTGCCTTGCTTTCAAATCTTCTTCGATGCCTTCCCTCAATATGTTTGTGGACGAGAGTTCTCATTTATAACTCTGCACGTTTGTGAATTGCAGTGCCCCTGAGCTCCATTTGTCTACTCGCTTTTTTGGGAGCTGGCCGCAAAAGCGTAGGATTGCTTCAGGCCCTATTTTGGTTCTGGGGGGCAGGCTGAGCCTGTGGTTCATTCTTCTTCCTGATGGGAAAAGGGAGTGACCTGTGCCTGTCCCAACATCTACGGCTAGTCTCTCGTTGGTTCTCCGTCTTCCCGTTCATCCTCAGGACAAATTGCAACCTGTACGAAACAGGAGGTTAAAGGTGCTGATTCTCCAAGTAGGGAGTTGGTTAGTCAAGCGGCTGGAATGGCGAACCCGAGCACAAGGAGAGGAGAAATGAGGTGCGTTTTAGAATCCTTTCCCGATCTCACGGCGTACCATCTTCTGGGTTTCCCATGCATTTTTTGATGTAGGAAGATGCCCTTGTACCTGGAGATTTGAGACCCATGGGGTGGGTACCCCGCGGTGTTACTTTAAAGTATCTGCGTTTGCTCACCCAACCTCACCAATCCTCTCAGGCCCAAGAGTGTCCAGCCTTATGTCTCATCCACCTGTGTGTCTAGCTATGGTCAATCCAGGTTGCATCAGAGACCCTGAACGGATTTTGTAAGAATTTCTCTCTCTTTCACTGTCTTTGTTTTGTGGGTTTTTTAAAGTAATTTATGTTTAGAATGGGGCTTGGCTGCTTTCCCTGCTGTGTTTATGCCGCTTTACACCCTCTTGATTCACTTGCAGAGAGATATCGATACATAGGTTTTCAGATTCTTACTAGTCAGATATATTCTTGTGCGGTGACTAGGGGGTGTTGAGTCCAGTTCATTGAGCAGGGAGTAGGCCTTGTCTATTACATATTTGGCTTATGGAGTGGTCTCTGAGCTAATTTCAAACCCTTGTTTTATGCATCACCCCACCTCACCTTTCCCGTTAAGCAGCCATAGTGTGTCTTCTAAAGGTGTGACTCTGTTCTGTTTTGTAATTCAGTTCAAGTGTAGCGATTTTGACATTCCCTCTATAAGCGATATCTTAGGATAAGTGTCTTTTTCTGTGTGACTTATTTCACTTAGAATCATCGTAGCTAAATCCACTCATCATGCTGCTAACTAGCCTTATGACATTGATTTCATGGCTGAGTGATATTGCATTGTGCCAAGTACCACCATTTCTTTATCCATTTTTCTCTTTCCTGGGATATTGAAGGTGTACCGAAGTGGAGGTTCTTGGAAACAGAGCAGCCGTAAAGTTTGGGGTGCCTGTGTCTTGTTGATTTTTAGTTTTCCCAATTTATACGCCCATGAGTGGAAGTGCCCTATGCTCTCTAAGCTGTGTTTATTACTTGTTTCAGGACACACCGTACACTTCTCCAGAGTGCCTGTTGGAAATTTACATCCCGCCCATCAGCGTAGCAAGGCTCCCATGTCTCCATGGCCTGTCCTGCTTTTCTGGTTTTTACACATTTTTCAGCATGGCCCTTTTGACCGAGGGCAAGCGAGACTTCTTTGTAGCGCTGATTTGCCCTTCCGGCTTGCTTGGTTGGCCAAAATGGGCGTATGCGTTTTTTCCTGAATATATTCAGGAAAAAACGCACACGCCCTTTTAGGCCAAGGGCATCATTGTCAACGTTTTGCCGCTTTTCATGTGCTTTAAAGGCGAGTCGAATCTACCTCCTGAAATCTGTTTCCTGCAAATCTGCCTTGCTTTCAAATCCTCTTTGTTGCCTTCCCTCAATAATTTGTGGACGAGAGTTATCATTTATAACTGCACGTTTGTGAATTGCAGTGCCCCTGAGCTCCATTTGTCTACTCGCTTTTTTGGGGGCTGGCCGCAAAAGCGCAGGATTGCTTCAGGCCCTATTTTGGTTCTGGGGGGCAGGCTGAGCCTGTGGTTCATTCTTCTTCCTGATGGGAAAATGGAGTGACCTGTGCCTGTCCCAACACCTAGGGCTAGTCTCTCGTTGGTTCCCCGACTTCCCGTTCATCCTCAGGACAAATTGCAACCTGTACGAAACAGGAGGTTAAAGGTGCCGATTCTCCAAGTAGAGAGATGGTTAGTCAAGTGGCTGGAATGGCGAATCCGAGCACAAGGAGAGGATAAATGAGGTGCGTTTTAGAAACCTTTCCCGATCTCACGGCATACCATCTTCTGGGTTTCCCATGCATGTTTTGATGTAGGAAGATGCCCTTGTACCTGGAGATTTGAGACCCATGGGGTGGGTACGCCGCGGTGTTACTTTAAAGTATCTGCGTTTGCTCACCCAACCTCACCAATCCTCGCAGCCCCAAGAGTGTCCAGCCTTATGTCTCATCCAGCTGTGGGTCTAGATATGGTCAATACAGGTTGCATCACAGACCCTGAACGGATTTTGTAAGAATTTCTCTCTCTTTCACTGTCTTTGTTTTGTGGGTTTTTTAAAGTAATTTATGTTTAGAATGGGTCTTGGCTGCTTTTCCCTGCTGTGTTGATGCCGCTTTACACCCTCTTGATTCACTTGCAGAGAGATATCGATACATAGGTTTTCAGATTCTTACTAGTCAGATATATTCTTGTGCGGTGACTAGGGGGTGTTGAGTCCAGTTCACTGAGCAGGGAGTAGGCCTTGTCTATTACATATTTGGCTTATGGAGCGGTCTTTGAGCTAATTTCAAACCCTTGTTTTATGCATCACCCCACCTCACCTTTCCCGTTAAGCAGCCATAGTGTGTCTTCTAAAGGTGTGCCTCTGTTCTGTTTTGTAATTCAGTTCAAGTGTAGCGATTTTGACATTCCCTCTATAAGCGATATCTTAGGATAAGTGACTTTTTCTGTGTGCCTTATTTCACTTAGAATCATCGTCGCTATGTCGACTCATCATGTTGCTAACTAGCCTTATGACATTCATTTCATGGCTGAGTGATATTCCATTGTGCCAAGTATCACCATTTCTTTATCCATTTTCTCTTTCCTGGGATATTGAAGGTGTACCGAAGTGGAGGTTCTTGGAAACAGAGCAGCCGTAAAGTTTGTGGTGCCTGTGTCTTGTTGATTTTTAGTTTTCCCGATTTATACGCCCATGAGTGGAAGTGCCCTATGCTCTCTAAGCTGTGTTTATTACTTGTTTCAGGACACACCGTACACTTCTCCAGAGTGCCTGTTGGCAATTTACATCCCGTCCATCAGCGTAGCAAGGCTCCCATGTCTCCATGGCCTCTCGTGCTTTTTTGGTTTTTACAGTTTGTTCAGCATGGCCCTTTTGACCGAGGGCAAGCGAGACTTCTTTATAGCGCTGATTTGCCCTTCCGGCTTGCTTGGTTGGCCAAAAAGGGCGTATGCGTTTTTTCCTGAATATATTCAGGAAAAAACGCATACGCCCTTTTTGGCCAAGGGCATCATTGTCAACGTTTTGCCGCTTTTCATGTCCTTTAAAGTCAAGTCGAATCTACCTCCTGAAATCTGTTTCCTGCAAATCTGCCTTGCTTTCAAATCTTCTTCGATGCCTTCCCTCAATATGTTTGTGGACGAGAGTTCTCATTTATAACTCTGCACGTTTGTGAATTGCAGTGCCCCTGAGCTCCATTTGTCTACTCGCTTTTTTGGGAGCTGGCCGCAAAAGCGTAGGATTGCTTCAGGCCCTATTTTGGTTCTGGGGGGCAGGCTGAGCCTGTGGTTCATTCTTCTTCCTGATGGGAAAAGGGAGTGACCTGTGCCTGTCCCAACATCTACGGCTAGTCTCTCGTTGGTTCTCCGTCTTCCCGTTCATCCTCAGGACAAATTGCAACCTGTACGAAACAGGAGGTTAAAGGTGCTGATTCTCCAAGTAGGGAGTTGGTTAGTCAAGCGGCTGGAATGGCGAACCCGAGCACAAGGAGAGGAGAAATGAGGTGCGTTTTAGAATCCTTTCCCGATCTCACGGCGTACCATCTTCTGGGTTTCCCATGCATTTTTTGATGTAGGAAGATGCCCTTGTACCTGGAGATTTGAGACCCATGGGGTGGGTACCCCGCGGTGTTACTTTAAAGTATCTGCGTTTGCTCACCCAACCTCACCAATCCTCTCAGGCCCAAGAGTGTCCAGCCTTATGTCTCATCCACCTGTGTGTCTAGCTATGGTCAATCCAGGTTGCATCAGAGACCCTGAACGGATTTTGTAAGAATTTCTCTCTCTTTCACTGTCTTTGTTTTGTGGGTTTTTTAAAGTAATTTATGTTTAGAATGGGGCTTGGCTGCTTTCCCTGCTGTGTTTATGCCGCTTTACACCCTCTTGATTCACTTGCAGAGAGATATCGATACATAGGTTTTCAGATTCTTACTAGTCAGATATATTCTTGTGCGGTGACTAGGGGGTGTTGAGTCCAGTTCATTGAGCAGGGAGTAGGCCTTGTCTATTACATATTTGGCTTATGGAGTGGTCTCTGAGCTAATTTCAAACCCTTGTTTTATGCATCACCCCACCTCACCTTTCCCGTTAAGCAGCCATAGTGTGTCTTCTAAAGGTGTGACTCTGTTCTGTTTTGTAATTCAGTTCAAGTGTAGCGATTTTGACATTCCCTCTATAAGCGATATCTTAGGATAAGTGTCTTTTTCTGTGTGACTTATTTCACTTAGAATCATCGTAGCTAAATCCACTCATCATGCTGCTAACTAGCCTTATGACATTGATTTCATGGCTGAGTGATATTGCATTGTGCCAAGTACCACCATTTCTTTATCCATTTTTCTCTTTCCTGGGATATTGAAGGTGTACCGAAGTGGAGGTTCTTGGAAACAGAGCAGCCGTAAAGTTTGGGGTGCCTGTGTCTTGTTGATTTTTAGTTTTCCCAATTTATACGCCCATGAGTGGAAGTGCCCTATGCTCTCTAAGCTGTGTTTATTACTTGTTTCAGGACACACCGTACACTTCTCCAGAGTGCCTGTTGGAAATTTACATCCCGCCCATCAGCGTAGCAAGGCTCCCATGTCTCCATGGCCTGTCCTGCTTTTCTGGTTTTTACACATTTTTCAGCATGGCCCTTTTGACCGAGGGCAAGCGAGACTTCTTTGTAGCGCTGATTTGCCCTTCCGGCTTGCTTGGTTGGCCAAAATGGGCGTATGCGTTTTTTCCTGAATATATTCAGGAAAAAACGCACACGCCCTTTTAGGCCAAGGGCATCATTGTCAACGTTTTGCCGCTTTTCATGTGCTTTAAAGGCGAGTCGAATCTACCTCCTGAAATCTGTTTCCTGCAAATCTGCCTTGCTTTCAAATCCTCTTTGTTGCCTTCCCTCAATAATTTGTGGACGAGAGTTATCATTTATAACTGCACGTTTGTGAATTGCAGTGCCCCTGAGCTCCATTTGTCTACTCGCTTTTTTGGGGGCTGGCCGCAAAAGCGCAGGATTGCTTCAGGCCCTATTTTGGTTCTGGGGGGCAGGCTGAGCCTGTGGTTCATTCTTCTTCCTGATGGGAAAATGGAGTGACCTGTGCCTGTCCCAACACCTAGGGCTAGTCTCTCGTTGGTTCCCCGACTTCCCGTTCATCCTCAGGACAAATTGCAACCTGTACGAAACAGGAGGTTAAAGGTGCCGATTCTCCAAGTAGAGAGATGGTTAGTCAAGTGGCTGGAATGGCGAATCCGAGCACAAGGAGAGGATAAATGAGGTGCGTTTTAGAAACCTTTCCCGATCTCACGGCATACCATCTTCTGGGTTTCCCATGCATGTTTTGATGTAGGAAGATGCCCTTGTACCTGGAGATTTGAGACCCATGGGGTGGGTACGCCGCGGTGTTACTTTAAAGTATCTGCATTTGCTCACCCAACCTCACCAATCCTCGCAGCCCCAAGAGTGTCCAGCCTTATGTCTCATCCAGCTGTGGGTCTAGATATGGTCAATACAGGTTGCATCACAGACCCTGAACGGATTTTGTAAGAATTTCTCTCTCTTTCACTGTCTTTGTTTTGTGGGTTTTTTAAAGTAATTTATGTTTAGAATGGGTCTTGGCTGCTTTTCCCTGCTGTGTTGATGCCGCTTTACACCCTCTTGATTCACTTGCAGAGAGATATCGATACATAGGTTTTCAGATTCTTACTAGTCAGATATATTCTTGGGCGGTGACTAGGGGGTTTTGAGTCCAGTTCACTGAGCAGGGAGTAGGCCTTGTCTATTACATATTTGGCTTATGGAGCGGTCTCTGAGCTAATTTCAAACCCTTGTTTTATGCATCACCCCACCTCACCTTTCCCGTTAAGCAGCCATAGTGTGTCTTCTAAAGGTGTGCCTCTGTTCTGTTTTGTAATTCAGTTCAAGTGTAGCGATTTTGACATTCCCTCTATAAGCGATATCTTAGGATAAGTGCCTTTTTCTGTGTGCCTTATTTCACTTAGAATCATCGTCGCTATGTCGACTCATCATGTTGCTAACTAGCCTTATGACATTCATTTCATGGCTGAGTGATATTCCATTGTGCCAAGTATCACCATTTCTTTATCCATTTTCTCTTTCCTGGGATATTGAAGGTGTACCGAAGTGGAGGTTCTTGGAAACAGAGCAGCCGTAAAGTTTGTGGTGCCTGTGTCTTGTTGATTTTTAGTTTTCCCGATTTATACGCCCATGAGTGGAAGTGCCCTATGCTCTCTAAGCTGTGTTTATTACTTGTTTCAGGACACACCGTACACTTCTCCAGAGTGCCTGTTGGCAATTTACATCCCGTCCATCAGCGTAGCAAGGCTCCCATGTCTCCATGGCCTCTCGTGCTTTTTTGGTTTTTACAGTTTGTTCAGCATGGCCCTTTTGACCGAGGGCAAGCGAGAGTTCTTTGTAGCGCTGATTTGCCCTTCCGGCTTGCTTGGTTGGCCAAAAAGGGCGTATGCGTTTTTTCCTGAATATATTCAGGAAAAAACGCATACGCCCTTTTTGGCCAAGGGCATCATTGTCAACGTTTTGCCGCTTTTCATGTCCTTTAAAGTCAAGTCGAATCTACCTCCTGAAATCTGTTTCCTGCAAATCTGCCTTGCTTTCAAATCCTCTTCGTTGCCTTCCCTCAATATGTTTGTGGACGAGAGTTCTCATTTATAACTCTGCACGTTTGTGAATTGCAGTGCCCCTGAGCTCCATTTGTCTACTCGCTTTTTTGGGAGCTGGCCGCAAAAGCGTAGGATTGCTTCAGGCCCTATTTTGGTTCTGGGGGGCAGGCTGAGCGTGTGGTTCATTCTTCTTCCTGATGGGAAAATGGAGTGACCTGTGCCTGTCCCAAAACCTAGGGCTAGTCTCTCATTGGTTCCCCGTCTTCCCGTTCATCCTCAGGACAAATTGCAACCTGTACAAAACAGGAGGTTAAAGGTGCTGATTCTCCAAGTAGGGGGGTGGTTAGTCAAGCGGCTGGAATGGCGAACCCGAGCACAAGGAGACGAGAAATGAGGTGCGTTTTAGAAGCCTTTCCCAATCTCACGGCATACCATCTTCTGGGTTTCCCATGCATGTGTTGATGTAGGAAGATGCCCTTGTACCTGGAGATTTGAGACCCATGGGGTGGGTACCCCGCGGTGTTACTTTAAAGTATCTGCGTTTGCTCACCAAACCTCACCAATCCTCTCAGCCCCAAGAGTGTCCAGCCTTATGTCTCATCCAGCTGTGGGTCTAGATATGTTCAATCCAGGTTGCATCAGAGAGGCTGAACGGATTTTGTAAGAATTTCTCTCTCTTTCACTGTCTTTGTTTTCTGGGTTTTTTAAAGTAATTTATGTTTAGAATCGGGCTTGACTGCTTTTCCCTGCTGTGTTGATGCCGCTTTACACCCTCTTGATTCACTTGCAGAGAGATATCGATACATAGGTTTTCAGATTCTTACTAGTCAGATATATTCTTGTGCGGTGACTAGGGGGTGTTGAGTCCAGTTCACTGAGCAGGGAGTAGGCCTTGTCTATTACATATTTGGCTTATGGAGCGGTCTCTGAGCTAATTTCAAACCCTTGTTTTATGCATCACCCCACCTCACCTTTCCCGTTAAGCAGCCATACTGTGTCTTCTAAAGGTATGACTCTGTTCTGTTTTGTAATTCAGTTCAAGTGTAGCGATTTTGACATTCCCTCTATAAGCGATATCTTAGGATAAGTGTCTTTTTCTGTGTGACTTATTTCACTTAGAATCATCGTACCTAAATCCACTCATCATGCTGCTAACTAGGCTTATGACATTGATTTCATGGCTGAGTGATATTCCATTGTGCCACGTACCACCATTTCTTTATCCATTTTTCTCTTTCTGAGATATTGAAGGTGTACCGAAGTGGAGGTTCTTGGAAACAGAGCAGCCGTAAAGTTTGGGGTGCCTGTGTCTTGTTGATTTTTAGTTTTCCCAATTTATACGCCCATGAGTGGAAGTGCCCTATGCTCTCTAAGCTGTGTTTATTACTTGTTTCTGGACACACCGTACACTTCTCCAGAGTGCCTGTTGGCAATTTACATCCTGCCCATCAGCGTAGCAAGGCTCCCATGTCTCCGTGGCCTGTCCTGCTTTTCTGGTTTTTACGCTTTTTTCAGCATGGCCCTTTTGACCGAGGGCAAGCGAGACTTCTTTGTAGCGCTGATTTGCCCTTCCAGGTTGCCTGGTTGGCCAAAAACGGCGTATGCGTTTTTTCCTGAATATATTCAGGAAAAAACGCATACGCCCTTTTTGGCCAAGGGCATCATTGTCAACGTTTTCCGCTTTTCATGTGCTTTAAAGGCGAGTCGAATCTACCTCCTGAAATCTGTTTCCTGCAAATCTGCCTTGCTTTCAAATCCTCTTCGTTGCCTTCCCTCAATATATTTGTGGACGCGAGTTCTCATTTATAACTCTGCAGGTTTGTGAATTGCAGTGCCCCTGAGCTCCATTTGTCTACTCGCTTTTTTGGGAGCTGGCCACAAAAGCGCAGGATTGCTTCAGGCCCTATTCGGCTTCCAGGGGGCAGGCTGAGCCTGTGGTTAATTCTTCTTCCTGATGGGAAAATGGAGTGACCTGTGCCTGTCCCAACACCTAGGGCTAGTCTCTCGTTGGTTCCCCGACTTCCCGTTCATCCTCAGGACAAATTGCAACCTGTACGAAACAGGAGGTTAAAGGTGCCGATTCTCCAAGTAGAGAGATGGTTAGTCAAGTGGCTGGAATGGCGAATCCGAGCACAAGGAGAGGATAAATGAGGTGCGTTTTAGAAACCTTTCCCGATCTCACGGCATACCATCTTCTGGGTTTCCCATGCATGTTTTGATGTAGGAAGATGCCCTTGTACCTGGAGATTTGAGACCCATGGGGTGGGTACGCCGCGGTGTTACTTTAAAGTATCTGCGTTTGCTCACCCAACCTCACCAAACCTCGCAGTCCCAAGAGTGTCCAGCCTTATGTCTCATCCAGCTGTGGGTCTAGATATGGTCAATACAGGTTGCATCACAGACCCTGAACGGATTTTGTAAGAATTTCTCTCTCTTTCACTGTCTTTGTTTTGTGGGTTTTTTAAAGTAATTTATGTTTAGAATGGGTCTTGGCTGCTTTTCCCTGCTGTGTTGATGCCGCTTTACACCCTCTTGATTCACTTGCAGAGAGATATCGATACATAGGTTTTCAGATTCTTACTAGTCAGATATATTCTTGTGCGGTGACTAGGGGGTGTTGAGTCCAGTTCACTGAGCAGGGAGTAGGCCTTGTCTATTACATATTTGGCTTATGGAGCGGTCTCTGAGCTAATTTCAAACCCTTGTTTTATGCATCACCTCACCTCACCTTTCCCGTTAAGCAGCCATAGTGTGTCTTCTAAAGGTGTGACTCTGTTCTGTTTTGTAATTCAGTTCAAGTGTTGCGATTTTGACACTCCCTCTATAAGCGATATCTTAGGATAAGTGTCTTTTTCTGTGTGACTTATTTCACTTAGAATCATCGTCGCTAAATCCACTCATCATGCCGCTAACTAGCCTTATGACATTGATTTCATGGCTGAGTGATATTCCATAGTGCCAAGTACCACCATTTGTTTATCCATTTTTCTCTTTCCTGGGATATTGAAGGTGTACCGAAGTGGAGGTTCTTGGAAACAGAGCAGCCATAAAGTTTGGGGTGCCTGTGTCTTGTTGAGTTTAATTCTCCCGATTTATACGCCCATGAGTGGAAGTGCCCTATGCTCTCTAAGCTGTGTTTATTATTTGTTTCAGGACACACCGTACACTTCTCCAGAGTGCCTGTTGGCAATTTACATCCCGCCCATCAGCGTAGCAAGGCTCCCATGTCTCCATGGCCTGTCCTGGTTTTCTGGTTTTTACGCTTATTTCAGCATGGCCCTTTTGACCGAGGGCAAGCGAGACTTCTTTGTAGCGCTGATTTGCACTTCCGGCTTGCTTGGTTGGCCAAAAAGGGCGTATGCGTTTTTTCCTGAATATATTCAGGAAAAAACGCATACGCCCTTTTTGGCCAAGGGCATCATTGTCAACGTTTTGCCGCTTTTCATGTGCTTTAAAGGCGAGTCGAATCTACCTCCTGAAATCTGTTTCCTGCAAATCTGCCTTGCTTTCAAATCCTCTTCGTTGCCTTCCCTCAATATATTTGTGGACGAAAGTTATCATTTATAACTCTGCACGTTTGTGAATTGCAGTGCCCCTGAGCTCCATTTGTCTACTCGCTTTTTTCAGAGCTGGCCGCAAAAGCACAGGATTGCTTCAGGCCCTATTTTGGTTCTGGGGGGCAGGCTGAGCCTGTGGTTCATTCTTCTTCCTGATGGGAAAATGGAGTGACCTGTGCCTGTCCCAACACCTAGGGCTAGTCTCTCGTTGGTTGCCCGTCTTCCCGTTCATCCTCAGGACAAATTGCAACCTGTACGAAACAGGAGGTTAAAGGTGCTGATTCTCCAAGTAGGGAGATGGTTAGTCAAGCGGGTGGAATGGCGAACCCGAGCACAATGAGAGGAGAAATGAGAGTGCGTTTTAGAAACCTTTCCCTATCTCATGGCATACCATCTTCTGGGTTTCCCATGCATGTTTTGATGTAGGAAGATGCCCTTGTACCTGGAGATTTGAGACCCATGGGGTGGGTACCCCACGGTGTTACTTTAAAGTATCTGCGTTCGCTCACCCAACCTCACCAATCCTCTCAGCCCCAAGAGTGTCCAGCCTTATGTCTCATCCAGCTGTGGGTCTAGATATGGTCAATCCAGGTTGCATCAGAGACCCTGAACGGATTTTGTAAGAATTTCTCTCTCTTTCACTGTCTTTGTTTTGTGGGTTTTTTAAAGTAATTTATGTTTAGAATGGGTCTTGGCTGCTTTTCCCTGCTGTGTTTATGCCGCTTTACACCCTCTTGATTCACTTGCAGAGAGATATCGATACATAGGTTTTCAGATTCTTACTAGTCAGATATATTCTTGTGCGGTGACTAGGGGGTGTTGAGTCCAGTTCACTGAGCAGGGAGTAGGCCTTGTCTATTACATATTTTGCTTATGGAGTGGTCTCTGAGCTAATTTCAAACCCTTGTTCTATGCATCACCCCACCTCACCTTTCCCGTTAAGCAGCCATAGTGTGTCTTCTAAAGGTGTGACTCTGTTCTGTTTTGTAATTCAGTTCAAGTGTAGCGATTTTGACATTCCCTCTCTAAGCGATATCTTAGGATAAGTGTCTTTTTCTGTGTGACTTATTTCACTTAGAATCATCGTCGCTAAATCCAGTCATCATGCTGCTAACTAGCCTTATGACATTGATTTCATGGCTGAGTGATATTCCATTGTGCCAAGTACCACCATTTCTTTATCCATTTTTCTCTTTCCTGGGATATTGAAGGTGTACCGAAGGGGAGGTTTTTGGAAACAGAGCAGCCGTAATGTTTGGGGTGCCTGTGTCTTGTTGATTTTTAGTTTTCCCAATTTATACGCCCATGAGTGGAAGTGCCCTATGCTCTCTAAGCTGTGTTTATTACTTGTTTCAGGACACACCGTACACTTCTCCAGAGTGGCTGTTGGCAATTTACATCCTGCCCATTAGCATAGCAAGGATCCCATGTCTCCATGGCCTGTCCTGCTTTTCTGGTTTTTACACTTTTTTCAGCATGGCCCTTTTGACCGAGGGCAAGCGAGACTTCTTTGTAGCACTGATTTGCACTTCCGGCTTGCTTGGTTGGCCAAAAAGGGCGTATGCGTTTTTTCCTGAATATATTCAGGAAAAAACGCATACGCCCTTTTTGGCCAAGGGCATCATTGTCAACGTTTTGCCGCTTTTCATGTGCTTTAAAGGCGAGTCGAATCTACCTCCTGAAATCTGTTTCCTGCAAATCTGCCTTGCTTTCAAATCCTCTTCGTTGCCTTCCCTCAATATATTTGTGGACGAGAGTTCTCATTTATAACTCTGCACGTTTGTGAATTGCAGTGCCCCTGAGCTCCATTTGTCTCCTCGCTTTTTTGGGAGCTGGCCGCAAAAGGGCAGGATTGCTTCAGGCCCTATTTTGGTTCTGGGGGTCAGGCTGAGCCTGTGGTTCATTCTTCTTCCTGATGGGAAAATGGAGTGGCCTGTGCCTGTCCCAAAACCTAGGGCTAGTCTCTCGTTGGTTCCCCGTCTTCCCGTTCATCCTCAGGAGAAATTGCAACCTGTACGAAACAGGAAGTTAAAGGTGCTGATTCTCCAAGTAGGGAGATGGTTAGTCAAGCGGCTGGAATGGCGAACCCGAGCCCACGGAGAGGAGAAATGAGGTGCGTTTTAGAAACCTTTCCCGATCTCACAGCATACCATCTTCTGGGTTTCCCATGCATGTTTTGATATAGGAAGATGCCCTTGTACCTGGAGATTTGAGACCCATGGGGTGGGTACCCTGCGGTGTTACTTTAAAGTATCTGTGTTTGCTCACCCAACCTCACCAATCCTCTCAGTCCCAAGAGTGTCCCGCCTTATGTCTTATCCAGCTGTGGGTCTAGATATGGTCAATCCAGGTTGCATCAGAGACCCTGAACGGATTTTGTAAGAATTTCTCTCTCTTTCACTGTGTTTGTTTTGTGGGTTTTTCAAAGTAATTTATGTTTAGAATGGGGCTTGGCTGCTTTTCCCTGCTGTGTTTATGCCCCTTTACACCCTCTTGATTCACTTGCAGAGAGATATCGATACATAGGTTTTCAGATTCTTACTAGTCAGATATATTCTTGTGTGGTGACTAGGAGGTGTTGAGTCCAGTTCACTGAGCAGGGAGTAGGCCTTGTCTATTATATATTTGGCTTATGGAGCGGTCTCTGAGCTAATTTCAAACCCTTGTTTTATGCATCACCCCACCTCACCTTTCCCGTTAAGCAGCCATAGTGTGTCTTCTAAAGGTGTGACTCTGTTCTGTTTTGTAATTCAGTTCAAGTGTAGCGATTTTGACATTCCCTCTCTAAGCGATATCTTAGGATAAGTGTCTTCTTCTGTGTGACTTATTGCACTTAGAATCATCGTCGCTAAATCCACTCATCATGCTGCTAACTAGCCTTATGACATTGATTTCATGGCTGAGTGATATTCCATTGTGCCAAGTCCCACCATTTCTTTATCCATTTTTCTCTTTCCTGGGATATTGAAGGTGTACCGAAGTGGAGGTTCTTGGAAACAGAGCAGCCGTAAAGTTTGGGTTGCCTGTGTCTTGTTGATTTTTAGTTTTCCCAATTTATACGCCCATGAGTGGAAGTGCCCTATGCTCTCTAAGCTGTGTTTATTACTTGTTTCAGGACACACCGTACACTTCTCCAGAGTGCCTGTTGGCAATTTACATCCTGCCCATCAGCGTAGCAAGGCTCCCATGTCTCCGTGGCCTGTCCTGCTTTTCTGGTTTTTACACTTTTGTCAGCATGGCCCTTTTGACCGAGGGCAAGCGAGACTTCTTTGTAGCGCTGATTTGCCCTTCCAGCTTGCCTGGTTGGCCAAAAAGGGCGTATGCGTTTTTTCCTGAATATATTCAGGAAAAAACGCATACGCCCTTTTTGGCCAAGGGCATCATTGTCAACGTTTTCCGCTTTTCATGTGCTTTAAAGGCGAGTCGAATCTACCTCCTGAAATCTGTTTCCTGCAAATCTGCCTTGCTTTCAAATCCTCTTCGTTGCCTTCCCTCAATATATTTGTTGACGCGAGTTCTCATTTATAACTCTGCAGGTTTGTGAATTGCAGTGCCCCTGAGCTTCATTTGTCTACTCGCTTTTTTGGGAGCTGGCCACAAAAGCGCAGAATTGCTTCAGGCCCTATACGGCTTCCAGGGGGCAGGCTGAGCCTGTGGTTCATTCTTCTTCCTGATGGGAAAATGGAGTGACCTGTGCCTGTCCCAACACCTAGGGCTAGTCTCTCGTTGGTTCCCCGTCTTCCCATTCATCCTCAGGACAATTTACAACCTATACGAAACAGGAGGTTAAAGGTGCTGATTTTCCAATTAGGGAGATGGTTAGTCAAGCGTCTGGAATGACGAACCCGAACACAAGGAGAGGAGAAATGAGGTGCGTTTTAGAAACCTTTCCCGATCTAACGGCATACCATTTTCTGGGTTTCCCATGCATGTTTTGTTTTAGGAAGATGCCCTTGTACCTGGAGATTTGAGACCCATGGGGTGGGTACCCCGTGGTGTTACTTTAAAGTATCTGCGTTTGCTCACCCAACCTCACCAATCCTCTCAGCCCCAAGAGGACCAGGCTTATGTCTCATCCAGCTGTGGGTCTAGATATGGTCAATCCAGGTTGCATCAGAGACCCTGAACGGATTTTGTAAGAATTTCTCTCTCTTTCACTGTCTTCGTTTTGTGGGTTTTTTTAAGTAATTTATGTTTAGAATGGGGCTTGGCTGCTTTTCCCTGCTGTGTTTATGCCGCTTTACACCCTCTTGATTCTCTTGCAGAGAGATATCGATACATAGGTTTTCAGATTCTTACTAGTCAGATATATTCTTGTGCAGTGACTAGGGGGTGTTGAGTCCAGTTCACTGAGCAGGTAGTAGGCCTTCTCTATTACATATTTGGCTTATGGAGCGGTCTCAGAGCTAATTTCAAACCCTTGTTCTATGCATCACCCCACCTCACCTTTCCCGTTAAGCAGCCATAGTGTGTCTTCTAATGGTGTGACTCTGTTCTGTTTTGTAATTCAGTTCAAGTGTTGCGATTTTGACACTCCCTCTATAAGCGATATCTTAGGATAAGTGTCTTTTTCTGTGTGACTTATTTCACTTAGAATCATCGTCGCTAAATCCACTCATCATGCTGCTAACTAGCCTTATGACATTGATTTCATGGCTGAGTGATATTCCATTGTGCCAGGTACCACCATTTCTTTATCCATTTTTCTCTTTCCTGGGATATTGAAGGTGTACCGAAGTGGAGGTTCTTGGAAACAGAGCAGCCGTAAAGTTTGGGGTGCCTGTGTCTTGTTCATTTTTACTTTTCCTAATTTGTACGCCCTTGAGTGTAAGTGCCCTATGCTCTCTAAGCTGTGTTTATTACTTGTTTCAGGACACACCGTACACTTCTCCAGAGTGCTTGTTGGCAATTTACATCCCGCCCATCAGCGTAGCAAGGCTCCCATGTCTCCATGGCCTGTCCTGCTTTTCTGGTTTTTACACTTTGTTCAGCATGGCCCTTTTGACCGAGGGCAAGCGAGACTTCTTTGTAGCACTGATTTGCCCTTCCGGCTTGCTTGGTTGGCCAAAAAGGGCGTATGCGTTTTTTCCTGAATATATTCAGGAAAAAACGCATACGCCCTTTTTGGCCAAGGGCATCATTGTCAACGTTTTGCCGCTTTTCATTTTCTTTAAAGCCGAGTCGAATCTACCTCCTGAAATCTGTTTCCTGCAAATCTGCCTTGCTTTCAAATCCTCTTCGTTGCCTTCCCTCAAAATATTTGTGGACGAGAGTTCTCATTTATAACTCTGCACGTTTGTGAATTGCAGTGCCCCTGAGCCCCATTTGTCTACTCGCTTTTTTGGGAGCTGGCCGCAAAAGCGCAGGATTGCTTCAGGCCTTATTTTGGTTCTGGGGGGCAGGCTGAGCCTGTGGTTCATTCTTCTTCCTGATGGGAATATGGAGTGACCTGTGCCTGTCCAAACACCTAGGGCTAGTCTCTCGTTGGTTCCACGTCTTCCCGTTCATCCTCAGGACAAATTGCAACCTGTACGAAACAGGAGTTTAAAGGTGCTGATTCTCCAAGTAGGCAGATGGTTAGTCAAGCGGCTGGAATGGCGAACCCGAGCACAAGGAGAGGAGAAATGAGGTGCGTTTTAGAAGCCTTTCCCGATCTCACGGCATACCGTCTTCTAGGTTTCCCATGCATGTTTTGATGTAGGAAGATGCCCTTGTACCTGGAGATTTGAGACCCATGGGGTGTGTACCCCGCGGTGTTACTTTAAAGTATCTGCGTTTGCTCACCCAACCTCACCAATCCTCTCAGCCCCAAGAGTGTCCAGCCTTATGTCTCATCCAGCTGTGGGTCTAGATATGGTCAATCCAGGTTGCATCAGAGACCCTGAACGGATGTTGTAAGAATTTCTCTCTCTTTCACTGTCTTTGTTTTGTGGGTTTTTTAAAGTAATTTATGTTTAGAATGGGGCTTGGCTGCTTTTCCCTGCTGTGTTTATGCCGCTTTACACCCTCTTGATTCACTTGCAGAGAGATATCGATACATAGGTTTTCAGATTCTTACTAGTCAGATATAGTCTTGTGCGGTGACTAGGGGGTGTTCAGTCCAGTTCACTGAGCAGGGAGTAGGCCTTGTCTATTACATATTTGGCTTATGGAGCGGTCTCTGAGCTAATTTCAAACCCTTGTTTTATGCATCACCCCACCTCACGTTTCCCGTTAAGCAGCCATAGTGTGTCTTCTAAAGGTGTGCCTCTGTTCTGTTTTGTAATTCAGTTCAAGTGCAGCGATTTTGACATTCCCTCTATAAGCGATATCTTAGGATAAGTGGCTTTTTCTGTGTGACTTATTTCACTTAGAATCATCGTCGCTAAATCCACTCATCATGCCGCTAACTAGCCTTATGACATTGATTTCATGGCTGAGTGATATTCCATAGTGCCAAGTACCACCATTTGTTTATCCATTTTTCTCTTTCCTGGGATATTGAAGGTGTACCGAAGTGGAGGTTCTTGGAAACAGAGCAGCCATAAAGTTTGGGGTGCCTGTGTCTTGTTGAGTTTAATTCTCCCGATTTATACGCCCATGAGTGGAAGTGCCCTATGCTCTCTAAGCTGTGTTTATTATTTGTTTCAGGACACACCGTACACTTCTCCAGAGTGCCTGTTGGCAATTTACATCCCGCCCATCAGCGTAGCAAGGCTCCCATGTCTCCATGGCCTGTCCTGGTTTTCTGGTTTTTACGCTTATTTCAGCATGGCCCTTTTGACCGAGGGCAAGCGAGACTTCTTTGTAGCGCTGATTTGCACTTCCGGCTTGCTTGGTTGGCCAAAAAGGGCGTATGCGTTTTTTCCTGAATATATTCAGGAAAAAACGCATACGCCCTTTTTGGCCAAGGGCATCATTGTCAACGTTTTGCCGCTTTTCATGTGCTTTAAAGGCGAGTCGAATCTACCTCCTGAAATCTGTTTCCTGCAAATCTGCCTTGCTTTCAAATCCTCTTCGTTGCCTTCCCTCAATATGTTTGTGGACGAGAGTTCTCATTTATAACTCTGCACGTTTGTGAATTGCAGTGCCCCTGAGCTCCATTTGTCTCCTCGCTTTTTTGGGAGCTGGCCGCAAAAGCGCAGGATTGCTTCAGGCCCTATTTTGGTTCTGGGGGGCAGGCTGAGCCTGTGGTTCATTCTTCTTCCTGATGGGAAAAGGGAGTGACCTGTGCCTGTCCCAACATCTAGGGCTAGTCTCTCGTTGGTTCTCCGTCTTCCCGTTCATCCTCAGGACAAATTGCAACCTGTACGAAACAGGAGGTTAAAGTTGCTGATTCTCCAAGTAGGGAGTTGGTTAGTCAAGCGGCTGGAATGGCGAACCCGAGCACAAGGAGAGGAGAAATGAGGTGCGTTTTAGAATCCTTTCCCGATCTCACGGCGTACCATCTTCTGGGTTTCCCATGCATGTTTTGATGTAGGAAGATGCCCTTGTACCTGGAGATTTGACACCCATGGGGTGGGTACCCCGCGGTGTTACTTTAAAGTATCTGCGTTTGCTCACCCAACCTCACCAATCCTCTCAGCCCCAAGAGTGTCCAGCCTTATGTCTCATCCACCTGTGTGTCTAGCTATGGTCAATCCAGGTTGCATCAGAGACCCTGAACGGATTTTGTAAGAATTTCTCTCTCCTTCATTGTCTTTGTTTTGCGGGTTTTTTAAAGTAATTTATGTTTAGAATGGGGCTTGGCTGCTTTCCCTGCTGTGTTTATGCCGTTTTACACCCTCTTGATTCACTTGCAGAGAGATATCGATACATAGGTTTTCAGATTCTTACTAGTCAGATATATTCTTGTGCGGTGACTAGGGGGTGTTGAGTCCAGTTCACTGAGCAGGGAGTAGGCCTTGTCTATTACATATTTGGCTTATGGAGAGGTCTCTGAGCTAATTTCAAACACTTGTTTTATGCATCACCCCACCTCACCTTTCCCGTTCAGCAGCCATAGTGTGTCTTCTAAAGGTGTGACTCTGTTCTGTTTTGTAATTCAGTTCAAGTGTAGCGATTTTGACATTCCCTCTATAAGCGATATCTTAGGATAAGTGCCTTTTTCTGTGTGCCTTATTTCACTTAGAATCATCGTCGCTAAGTCGACTCATCATGTTGCTAACTAGCCTTATGACATTGATTTCATGGCTGAGTGATATTCCATTGTGCCAAGTACCACCATTTGTTTATCCATTTTTCTCTTTCCTGGGATATTGAAGGTGTACCGAAGTGGAGGTTCTTGGAAACAGAGCAGCCGTAAAGTTTGTGGTGCCTGTGTCTTGTTGATTTTTAGTTTTCCCGATTTATACGCCCATGAGTGGAAGTGCCCTATGCTCTCTAAGCTGTGTTTATTACTTGTTTCAGGACACACCGTACACTTCTCCAGAGTGCCTGTTGGCAATTTACATCCCGTCCATCAGCGTAGCAAGGCTCCCATGTCTCCATGGCCTCTCGTGCTTTTTTGGTTTTTACAGTTTGTTCAGCATGGCCCTTTTGACCGAGGGCAAGCGAGAGTTCTTTGTAGCGCTGATTTGCCCTTCCGGCTTGCTTGGTTGGCCAAAAAGGGCGTATGCGTTTTTTCTTGAATATATTCAGGAAAAAACGCATACGCCCTTTTTGGCCAAGGGCATCATTGTCAACGTTTTGCCGCTTTTCATGTCCTTTAAAGTCAAGTCGAATCTACCTCCTGAAATCTGTTTCCTGCAAATCTGCCTTGCTTTCAAATCCTCTTCGTTGCCTTCCCTCAATATGTTTGTGGACGAGAGTTCTCATTTATAACTCTGCACGTTTGTGAATTGCAGTGCCCCTGAGCTCCATTTGTCTACTCGCTTTTTTGGGAGCTGGCCGCAAAAGCGTAGGATTGCTTCAGGCCCTATTTTGGTTCTGGGGGGCAGGCTGAGCGTGTGGTTCATTCTTCTTCCTGATGGGAAAATGGAGTGACCTGTGCCTGTCCCAAAACCTAGGGCTAGTCTCTCATTGGTTCCCCGTCTTCCCGTTCATCCTCAGGACAAATTGCAACCTGTACAAAACAGGAGGTTAAAGGTGCTGATTCTCCAAGTAGGGGGGTGGTTAGTCAAGCGGCTGGAATGGCGAACCCGAGCACAAGGAGACGAGAAATGAGGTGCGTTTTAGAAGCCTTTCCCAATCTCACGGCATACCATCTTCTGGGTTTCCCATGCATGTGTTGATGTAGGAAGATGCCCTTGTACCTGGAGATTTGAGACCCATGGGGTGGGTACCCCGCGGTGTTACTTTAAAGTATCTGCGTTTGCTCACCAAACCTCACCAATCCTCTCAGCCCCAAGAGTGTCCAGCCTTATGTCTCATCCAGCTGTGGGTCTAGATATGTTCAATCCAGGTTGCATCAGAGAGGCTGAACGGATTTTGTAAGAATTTCTCTCTCTTTCACTGTCTTTGTTTTCTGGGTTTTTTAAAGTAATTTATGTTTAGAATCGGGCTTGACTGCTTTTCCCTGCTGTGTTGATGCCGCTTTACACCCTCTTGATTCACTTGCAGAGAGATATCGATACATAGGTTTTCAGATTCTTACTAGTCAGATATATTCTTGTGCGGTGACTAGGGGGTGTTGAGTCCAGTTCACTGAGCAGGGAGTAGGCCTTGTCTATTACATATTTGGCTTATGGAGCGGTCTCTGAGCTAATTTCAAACCCTTGTTTTATGCATCACCCCACCTCACCTTTCCCGTTAAGCAGCCATACTGTGTCTTCTAAAGGTATGACTCTGTTCTGTTTTGTAATTCAGTTCAAGTGTAGCGATTTTGACATTCCCTCTATAAGCGATATCTTAGGATAAGTGTCTTTTTCTGTGTGACTTATTTCACTTAGAATCATCGTACCTAAATCCACTCATCATGCTGCTAACTAGGCTTATGACATTGATTTCATGGCTGAGTGATATTCCATTGTGCCACGTACCACCATTTCTTTATCCATTTTTCTCTTTCTGAGATATTGAAGGTGTACCGAAGTGGAGGTTCTTGGAAACAGAGCAGCCGTAAAGTTTGGGGTGCCTGTGTCTTGTTGATTTTTAGTTTTCCCAATTTATACGCCCATGAGTGGAAGTGCCCTATGCTCTCTAAGCTGTGTTTATTACTTGTTTCAGGACACACCGTACACTTCTCCAGAGTGCCTGTTGGCAATTTACATCCTGCCCATCAGCGTAGCAAGGCTCCCATGTCTCCGTGGCCTGTCCTGCTTTTCTGGTTTTTACGCTTTTTTCAGCATGGCCCTTTTGACCGAGGGCAAGCGAGACTTCTTTGTAGCGCTGATTTGCCCTTCCAGGTTGCCTGGTTGGCCAAAAACGGCGTATGCGTTTTTTCCTGAATATATTCAGGAAAAAACGCATACGCCCTTTTTGGCCAAGGGCATCATTGTCAACGTTTTCCGCTTTTCATGTGCTTTAAAGGCGAGTCGAATCTACCTCCTGAAATCTGTTTCCTGCAAATCTGCCTTGCTTTCAAATCCTCTTCGTTGCCTTCCCTCAATATATTTGTGGACGCGAGTTCTCATTTATAACTCTGCAGGTTTGTGAATTGCAGTGCCCCTGAGCTCCATTTGTCTACTCGCTTTTTTGGGAGCTGGCCACAAAAGCGCAGGATTGCTTCAGGCCCTATTCGGCTTCCAGGGGGCAGGCTGAGCCTGTGGTTAATTCTTCTTCCTGATGGGAAAATGGAGTGACCTGTGCCTGTCCCAACACCTAGGGCTAGTCTCTCGTTGGTTCCCCGACTTCCCGTTCATCCTCAGGACAAATTGCAACCTGTACGAAACAGGAGGTTAAAGGTGCCGATTCTCCAAGTAGAGAGATGGTTAGTCAAGTGGCTGGAATGGCGAATCCGAGCACAAGGAGAGGATAAATGAGGTGCGTTTTAGAAACCTTTCCCGATCTCACGGCATACCATCTTCTGGGTTTCCCATGCATGTTTTGATGTAGGAAGATGCCCTTGTACCTGGAGATTTGAGACCCATGGGGTGGGTACGCCGCGGTGTTACTTTAAAGTATCTGCGTTTGCTCACCCAACCTCACCAAACCTCGCAGTCCCAAGAGTGTCCAGCCTTATGTCTCATCCAGCTGTGGGTCTAGATATGGTCAATACAGGTTGCATCACAGACCCTGAACGGATTTTGTAAGAATTTCTCTCTCTTTCACTGTCTTTGTTTTGTGGGTTTTTTAAAGTAATTTATGTTTAGAATGGGGCTTGGCTGCTTTTCCCTGCTGTGTTGATGCCGCTTTACACCCTCTTGATTCACTTGCAGAGAGATATCGATACATAGGTTTTCAGATTCTTACTAGTCAGATATATTCTTCTGCGGTGACTAGGGGGTGTTGAGTCCAGTTCACTGAGCAGGGAGTAGGCCTTGTCTATTACATATTTGGCTTATGGAGCGGTCTCTGAGCTAATTTCAAACCCTTGTTTTATGCATCACCTCACCTCACCTTTCCCGTTAAGCAGCCATAGTGTGTCTTCTAAAGGTGTGACTCTGTTCTGTTTTGTAATTCAGTTCAAGTGTTGCGATTTTGACACTCCCTCTATAAGCGATATCTTAGGATAAGTGTCTTTTTCTGTGTGACTTATTTCACTTAGAATCATCGTCGCTAAATCCACTCATCATGCCGCTAACTAGCCTTATGACATTGATTTCATGGCTGAGTGATATTCCATAGTGCCAAGTACCACCATTTGTTTATCCATTTTTCTCTTTCCTGGGATATTGAAGGTGTACCGAAGTGGAGGTTCTTGGAAACAGAGCAGCCATAAAGTTTGGGGTGCCTGTGTCTTGTTGAGTTTAATTCTCCCGATTTATACGCCCATGAGTGGAAGTGCCCTATGCTCTCTAAGCTGTGTTTATTATTTGTTTCAGGACACACCGTACACTTCTCCAGAGTGCCTGTTGGCAATTTACATCCCGCCCATCAGCGTAGCAAGGCTCCCATGTCTCCATGGCCTGTCCTGGTTTTCTGGTTTTTACGCTTATTTCAGCATGGCCCTTTTGACCGAGGGCAAGCGAGACTTCTTTGTAGCGCTGATTTGCACTTCCGGCTTGCTTGGTTGGCCAAAAAGGGCGTATGCGTTTTTTCCTGAATATATTCAGGAAAAAACGCATACGCCCTTTTTGGCCAAGGGCATCATTGTCAACGTTTTGCCGCTTTTCATGTGCTTTAAAGGCGAGTCGAATCTACCTCCTGAAATCTGTTTCCTGCAAATCTGCCTTGCTTTCAAATCCTCTTCGTTGCCTTCCCTCAATATATTTGTGGACGAAAGTTATCATTTATAACTCTGCACGTTTGTGAATTGCAGTGCCCCTGAGCTCCATTTGTCTACTCGCTTTTTTCAGAGCTGGCCGCAAAAGCACAGGATTGCTTCAGGCCCTATTTTGGTTCTGGGGGGCAGGCTGAGCCTGTGGTTCATTCTTCTTCCTGATGGGAAAATGGAGTGACCTGTGCCTGTCCCAACACCTAGGGCTAGTCTCTCGTTGGTTGCCCGTCTTCCCGTTCATCCTCAGGACAAATTGCAACCTGTACGAAACAGGAGGTTAAAGGTGCTGATTCTCCAAGTAGGGAGATGGTTAGTCAAGCGGGTGGAATGGCGAACCCGAGCACAATGAGAGGAGAAATGAGAGTGCGTTTTAGAAACCTTTCCCTATCTCATGGCATACCATCTTCTGGGTTTCCCATGCATGTTTTGATGTAGGAAGATGCCCTTGTACCTGGAGATTTGAGACCCATGGGGTGGGTACCCCACGGTGTTACTTTAAAGTATCTGCGTTCGCTCACCCAACCTCACCAATCCTCTCAGCCCCAAGAGTGTCCAGCCTTATGTCTCATCCAGCTGTGGGTCTAGATATGGTCAATCCAGGTTGCATCAGAGACCCTGAACGGATTTTGTAAGAATTTCTCTCTCTTTCACTGTCTTTGTTTTGTGGGTTTTTTAAAGTAATTTATGTTTAGAATGGGTCTTGGCTGCTTTTCCCTGCTGTGTTTATGCCGCTTTACACCCTCTTGATTCACTTGCAGAGAGATATCGATACATAGGTTTTCAGATTCTTACTAGTCAGATATATTCTTGTGCGGTGACTAGGGGGTGTTGAGTCCAGTTCACTGAGCAGGGAGTAGGCCTTGTCTATTACATATTTTGCTTATGGAGTGGTCTCTGAGCTAATTTCAAACCCTTGTTCTATGCATCACCCCACCTCACCTTTCCCGTTAAGCAGCCATAGTGTGTCTTCTAAAGGTGTGACTCTGTTCTGTTTTGTAATTCAGTTCAAGTGTAGCGATTTTGACATTCCCTCTCTAAGCGATATCTTAGGATAAGTGTCTTTTTCTGTGTGACTTATTTCACTTAGAATCATCGTCGCTAAATCCAGTCATCATGCTGCTAACTAGCCTTATGACATTGATTTCATGGCTGAGTGATATTCCATTGTGCCAAGTACCACCATTTCTTTATCCATTTTTCTCTTTCCTGGGATATTGAAGGTGTACCGAAGGGGAGGTTTTTGGAAACAGAGCAGCCGTAATGTTTGGGGTGCCTGTGTCTTGTTGATTTTTAGTTTTCCCAATTTATACGCCCATGAGTGGAAGTGCCCTATGCTCTCTAAGCTGTGTTTATTACTTGTTTCAGGACACACCGTACACTTCTCCAGAGTGGCTGTTGGCAATTTACATCCTGCCCATTAGCATAGCAAGGATCCCATGTCTCCATGGCCTGTCCTGCTTTTCTGGTTTTTACACTTTTTTCAGCATGGCCCTTTTGACCGAGGGCAAGCGAGACTTCTTTGTAGCACTGATTTGCACTTCCGGCTTGCTTGGTTGGCCAAAAAGGGCGTATGCGTTTTTTCCTGAATATATTCAGGAAAAAACGCATACGCCCTTTTTGGCCAAGGGCATCATTGTCAACGTTTTGCCGCTTTTCATGTGCTTTAAAGGCGAGTCGAATCTACCTCCTGAAATCTGTTTCCTGCAAATCTGCCTTGCTTTCAAATCCTCTTCGTTGCCTTCCCTCAATATATTTGTGGACGAGAGTTCTCATTTATAACTCTGCACGTTTGTGAATTGCAGTGCCCCTGAGCTCCATTTGTCTCCTCGCTTTTTTGGGAGCTGGCCGCAAAAGGGCAGGATTGCTTCAGGCCCTATTTTGGTTCTGGGGGTCAGGCTGAGCCTGTGGTTCATTCTTCTTCCTGATGGGAAAATGGAGTGGCCTGTGCCTGTCCCAAAACCTAGGGCTAGTCTCTCGTTGGTTCCCCGTCTTCCCGTTCATCCTCAGGAGAAATTGCAACCTGTACGAAACAGGAAGTTAAAGGTGCTGATTCTCCAAGTAGGGAGATGGTTAGTCAAGCGGCTGGAATGGCGAACCCGAGCCCACGGAGAGGAGAAATGAGGTGCGTTTTAGAAACCTTTCCCGATCTCACAGCATACCATCTTCTGGGTTTCCCATGCATGTTTTGATATAGGAAGATGCCCTTGTACCTGGAGATTTGAGACCCATGGGGTGGGTACCCTGCGGTGTTACTTTAAAGTATCTGTGTTTGCTCACCCAACCTCACCAATCCTCTCAGTCCCAAGAGTGTCCCGCCTTATGTCTTATCCAGCTGTGGGTCTAGATATGGTCAATCCAGGTTGCATCAGAGACCCTGAACGGATTTTGTAAGAATTTCTCTCTCTTTCACTGTGTTTGTTTTGTGGGTTTTTCAAAGTAATTTATGTTTAGAATGGGGCTTGGCTGCTTTTCCCTGCTGTGTTTATGCCCCTTTACACCCTCTTGATTCACTTGCAGAGAGATATCGATACATAGGTTTTCAGATTCTTACTAGTCAGATATATTCTTGTGTGGTGACTAGGAGGTGTTGAGTCCAGTTCACTGAGCAGGGAGTAGGCCTTGTCTATTATATATTTGGCTTATGGAGCGGTCTCTGAGCTAATTTCAAACCCTTGTTTTATGCATCACCCCACCTCACCTTTCCCGTTAAGCAGCCATAGTGTGTCTTCTAAAGGTGTGACTCTGTTCTGTTTTGTAATTCAGTTCAAGTGTAGCGATTTTGACATTCCCTCTCTAAGCGATATCTTAGGATAAGTGTCTTCTTCTGTGTGACTTATTGCACTTAGAATCATCGTCGCTAAATCCACTCATCATGCTGCTAACTAGCCTTATGACATTGATTTCATGGCTGAGTGATATTCCATTGTGCCAAGTCCCACCATTTCTTTATCCATTTTTCTCTTTCCTGGGATATTGAAGGTGTACCGAAGTGGAGGTTCTTGGAAACAGAGCAGCCGTAAAGTTTGGGTTGCCTGTGTCTTGTTGATTTTTAGTTTTCCCAATTTATACGCCCATGAGTGGAAGTGCCCTATGCTCTCTAAGCTGTGTTTATTACTTGTTTCAGGACACACCGTACACTTCTCCAGAGTGCCTGTTGGCAATTTACATCCTGCCCATCAGCGTAGCAAGGCTCCCATGTCTCCGTGGCCTGTCCTGCTTTTCTGGTTTTTACACTTTTGTCAGCATGGCCCTTTTGACCGAGGGCAAGCGAGACTTCTTTGTAGCGCTGATTTGCCCTTCCAGCTTGCCTGGTTGGCCAAAAAGGGCGTATGCGTTTTTTCCTGAATATATTCAGGAAAAAACGCATACGCCCTTTTTGGCCAAGGGCATCATTGTCAACGTTTTCCGCTTTTCATGTGCTTTAAAGGCGAGTCGAATCTACCTCCTGAAATCTGTTTCCTGCAAATCTGCCTTGCTTTCAAATCCTCTTCGTTGCCTTCCCTCAATATATTTGTTGACGCGAGTTCTCATTTATAACTCTGCAGGTTTGTGAATTGCAGTGCCCCTGAGCTTCATTTGTCTACTCGCTTTTTTGGGAGCTGGCCACAAAAGCGCAGAATTGCTTCAGGCCCTATACGGCTTCCAGGGGGCAGGCTGAGCCTGTGGTTCATTCTTCTTCCTGATGGGAAAATGGAGTGACCTGTGCCTGTCCCAACACCTAGGGCTAGTCTCTCGTTGGTTCCCCGTCTTCCCATTCATCCTCAGGACAATTTACAACCTATACGAAACAGGAGGTTAAAGGTGCTGATTTTCCAATTAGGGAGATGGTTAGTCAAGCGTCTGGAATGACGAACCCGAACACAAGGAGAGGAGAAATGAGGTGCGTTTTAGAAACCTTTCCCGATCTAACGGCATACCATTTTCTGGGTTTCCCATGCATGTTTTGTTTTAGGAAGATGCCCTTGTACCTGGAGATTTGAGACCCATGGGGTGGGTACCCCGTGGTGTTACTTTAAAGTATCTGCGTTTGCTCACCCAACCTCACCAATCCTCTCAGCCCCAAGAGGACCAGGCTTATGTCTCATCCAGCTGTGGGTCTAGATATGGTCAATCCAGGTTGCATCAGAGACCCTGAACGGATTTTGTAAGAATTTCTCTCTCTTTCACTGTCTTCGTTTTGTGGGTTTTTTTAAGTAATTTATGTTTAGAATGGGGCTTGGCTGCTTTTCCCTGCTGTGTTTATGCCGCTTTACACCCTCTTGATTCTCTTGCAGAGAGATATCGATACATAGGTTTTCAGATTCTTACTAGTCAGATATATTCTTGTGCAGTGACTAGGGGGTGTTGAGTCCAGTTCACTGAGCAGGTAGTAGGCCTTCTCTATTACATATTTGGCTTATGGAGCGGTCTCAGAGCTAATTTCAAACCCTTGTTCTATGCATCACCCCACCTCACCTTTCCCGTTAAGCAGCCATAGTGTGTCTTCTAATGGTGTGACTCTGTTCTGTTTTGTAATTCAGTTCAAGTGTTGCGATTTTGACACTCCCTCTATAAGCGATATCTTAGGATAAGTGTCTTTTTCTGTGTGACTTATTTCACTTAGAATCATCGTCGCTAAATCCACTCATCATGCTGCTAACTAGCCTTATGACATTGATTTCATGGCTGAGTGATATTCCATTGTGCCAGGTACCACCATTTCTTTATCCATTTTTCTCTTTCCTGGGATATTGAAGGTGTACCGAAGTGGAGGTTCTTGGAAACAGAGCAGCCGTAAAGTTTGGGGTGCCTGTGTCTTGTTCATTTTTACTTTTCCTAATTTGTACGCCCTTGAGTGTAAGTGCCCTATGCTCTCTAAGCTGTGTTTATTACTTGTTTCAGGACACACCGTACACTTCTCCAGAGTGCTTGTTGGCAATTTACATCCCGCCCATCAGCGTAGCAAGGCTCCCATGTCTCCATGGCCTGTCCTGCTTTTCTGGTTTTTACACTTTGTTCAGCATGGCCCTTTTGACCGAGGGCAAGCGAGACTTCTTTGTAGCACTGATTTGCCCTTCCGGCTTGCTTGGTTGGCCAAAAAGGGCGTATGCGTTTTTTCCTGAATATATTCAGGAAAAAACGCATACGCCCTTTTTGGCCAAGGGCATCATTGTCAACGTTTTGCCGCTTTTCATTTTCTTTAAAGCCGAGTCGAATCTACCTCCTGAAATCTGTTTCCTGCAAATCTGCCTTGCTTTCAAATCCTCTTCGTTGCCTTCCCTCAAAATATTTGTGGACGAGAGTTCTCATTTATAACTCTGCACGTTTGTGAATTGCAGTGCCCCTGAGCCCCATTTGTCTACTCGCTTTTTTGGGAGCTGGCCGCAAAAGCGCAGGATTGCTTCAGGCCTTATTTTGGTTCTGGGGGGCAGGCTGAGCCTGTGGTTCATTCTTCTTCCTGATGGGAATATGGAGTGACCTGTGCCTGTCCAAACACCTAGGGCTAGTCTCTCGTTGGTTCCACGTCTTCCCGTTCATCCTCAGGACAAATTGCAACCTGTACGAAACAGGAGTTTAAAGGTGCTGATTCTCCAAGTAGGCAGATGGTTAGTCAAGCGGCTGGAATGGCGAACCCGAGCACAAGGAGAGGAGAAATGAGGTGCGTTTTAGAAGCCTTTCCCGATCTCACGGCATACCGTCTTCTAGGTTTCCCATGCATGTTTTGATGTAGGAAGATGCCCTTGTACCTGGAGATTTGAGACCCATGGGGTGTGTACCCCGCGGTGTTACTTTAAAGTATCTGCGTTTGCTCACCCAACCTCACCAATCCTCTCAGCCCCAAGAGTGTCCAGCCTTATGTCTCATCCAGCTGTGGGTCTAGATATGGTCAATCCAGGTTGCATCAGAGACCCTGAACGGATGTTGTAAGAATTTCTCTCTCTTTCACTGTCTTTGTTTTGTGGGTTTTTTAAAGTAATTTATGTTTAGAATGGGGCTTGGCTGCTTTTCCCTGCTGTGTTTATGCCGCTTTACACCCTCTTGATTCACTTGCAGAGAGATATCGATACATAGGTTTTCAGATTCTTACTAGTCAGATATAGTCTTGTGCGGTGACTAGGGGGTGTTCAGTCCAGTTCACTGAGCAGGGAGTAGGCCTTGTCTATTACATATTTGGCTTATGGAGCGGTCTCTGAGCTAATTTCAAACCCTTGTTTTATGCATCACCCCACCTCACGTTTCCCGTTAAGCAGCCATAGTGTGTCTTCTAAAGGTGTGCCTCTGTTCTGTTTTGTAATTCAGTTCAAGTGCAGCGATTTTGACATTCCCTCTATAAGCGATATCTTAGGATAAGTGGCTTTTTCTGTGTGACTTATTTCACTTAGAATCATCGTCGCTAAATCCACTCATCATGCCGCTAACTAGCCTTATGACATTGATTTCATGGCTGAGTGATATTCCATAGTGCCAAGTACCACCATTTGTTTATCCATTTTTCTCTTTCCTGGGATATTGAAGGTGTACCGAAGTGGAGGTTCTTGGAAACAGAGCAGCCATAAAGTTTGGGGTGCCTGTGTCTTGTTGAGTTTAATTCTCCCGATTTATACGCCCATGAGTGGAAGTGCCCTATGCTCTCTAAGCTGTGTTTATTATTTGTTTCAGGACACACCGTACACTTCTCCAGAGTGCCTGTTGGCAATTTACATCCCGCCCATCAGCGTAGCAAGGCTCCCATGTCTCCATGGCCTGTCCTGGTTTTCTGGTTTTTACGCTTATTTCAGCATGGCCCTTTTGACCGAGGGCAAGCGAGACTTCTTTGTAGCGCTGATTTGCACTTCCGGCTTGCTTGGTTGGCCAAAAAGGGCGTATGCGTTTTTTCCTGAATATATTCAGGAAAAAACGCATACGCCCTTTTTGGCCAAGGGCATCATTGTCAACGTTTTGCCGCTTTTCATGTGCTTTAAAGGCGAGTCGAATCTACCTCCTGAAATCTGTTTCCTGCAAATCTGCCTTGCTTTCAAATCCTCTTCGTTGCCTTCCCTCAATATGTTTGTGGACGAGAGTTCTCATTTATAACTCTGCACGTTTGTGAATTGCAGTGCCCCTGAGCTCCATTTGTCTCCTCGCTTTTTTGGGAGCTGGCCGCAAAAGCGCAGGATTGCTTCAGGCCCTATTTTGGTTCTGGGGGGCAGGCTGAGCCTGTGGTTCATTCTTCTTCCTGATGGGAAAAGGGAGTGACCTGTGCCTGTCCCAACATCTAGGGCTAGTCTCTCGTTGGTTCTCCGTCTTCCCGTTCATCCTCAGGACAAATTGCAACCTGTACGAAACAGGAGGTTAAAGTTGCTGATTCTCCAAGTAGGGAGTTGGTTAGTCAAGCGGCTGGAATGGCGAACCCGAGCACAAGGAGAGGAGAAATGAGGTGCGTTTTAGAATCCTTTCCCGATCTCACGGCGTACCATCTTCTGGGTTTCCCATGCATGTTTTGATGTAGGAAGATGCCCTTGTACCTGGAGATTTGACACCCATGGGGTGGGTACCCCGCGGTGTTACTTTAAAGTATCTGCGTTTGCTCACCCAACCTCACCAATCCTCTCAGCCCCAAGAGTGTCCAGCCTTATGTCTCATCCACCTGTGTGTCTAGCTATGGTCAATCCAGGTTGCATCAGAGACCCTGAACGGATTTTGTAAGAATTTCTCTCTCCTTCATTGTCTTTGTTTTGCGGGTTTTTTAAAGTAATTTATGTTTAGAATGGGGCTTGGCTGCTTTCCCTGCTGTGTTTATGCCGTTTTACACCCTCTTGATTCACTTGCAGAGAGATATCGATACATAGGTTTTCAGATTCTTACTAGTCAGATATATTCTTGTGCGGTGACTAGGGGGTGTTGAGTCCAGTTCACTGAGCAGGGAGTAGGCCTTGTCTATTACATATTTGGCTTATGGAGAGGTCTCTGAGCTAATTTCAAACACTTGTTTTATGCATCACCCCACCTCACCTTTCCCGTTCAGCAGCCATAGTGTGTCTTCTAAAGGTGTGACTCTGTTCTGTTTTGTAATTCAGTTCAAGTGTAGCGATTTTGACATTCCCTCTATAAGCGATATCTTAGGATAAGTGTCTTTTCTTTGTGACTTATTTCACTTAGAATCATCGTCGCTAAATCCAGTCATCATGCTGCTAACTAGCCTTATGACATTGATTTCATGGCTGAGTGATATTCCATTGTGCCAAGTACCACCATTTCTTTATCCATTTTTCTCTTTCCTGGGATATTGAAGGTGTACCGAAGTGGAGGTTCTTGGAAACAGAGCAGCCGTAATGTTTGGGGTTCCTGTGTCTTGTTGATATTTAGTTT
This sequence comes from Eubalaena glacialis, assembly GCF_028564815.1. NCBI lineage: Eukaryota > Metazoa > Chordata > Mammalia > Artiodactyla > Balaenidae > Eubalaena > Eubalaena glacialis. The sequence goes on from NW_026871218.1 coordinate 548,459, forward strand.
TCCCAATTTATACGCCCATGAGTGGAAGTGCCCTATGCTCTCTAAGCTGTGTTTATGAATTGTTTCAGGACACACCGTACACTTCTCCAGAGTGCCTGTTGGCAATTTACATCCAGCCCATCAGCGTAGCAAGGCTCCCATGTCTCCATGGCCTGTCCTGCTTTTCTGGTTTTTACACATTTTTCAGCATGGCCCTTTTGACCGAGGGCAAGCGAGACTTCTTTGTAGCGCTGATTTGCCCTTCCGGCTTGCTTGGTTGGCCAAAATGGGCGTATGCGTTTTTTCCTGAATATATTCAGGAAAAAACGCATACGCCCTTTTAGGCCAAGGGCATCATTGTAAACGTTTTGCCGCTTTTCATGTGCTTTAAAGGCGAGTCGAATCTACCTCCTGAAATCTGTTTCCTGCAAATCTGCCTTGCTTTCAAATCCTCTTTGTTGCCTTCCCTCAATAATTTGTGGACGAGAGTTATCATTTATAACTGCACGTTTGTGAATTGCAGTGCCCCTGAGCTCCATTTGTCTCCTCGCTTTTTTGGGAGCTGGCCGCAAAAGCGCAGGATTGCTTCAGGCACTATTTTGGTTCTGGGGGGCAGGCTGAGCCTGTGGTTCATTCTTCTTCCTGATGGGAAAATGGAGTGACCTGTGCCTGTCCCAACACCTAGGGCTAGTCTCTCGTTGGTTGCCCATCTTCCCGTTCATCCTCAGGACAAATTGCAACCTGTACGCAACAGTAGGTTAAAGGTGCTGATTCTCCGAGTAGGGAGATGGTTAGTCAAGCGGCTGGAATGGCGAACCCGAGCACAAGGAGAGGAGAAATGAGGTGCGTTTTAGAAACCTTTCCCGATCTCACGGCATACCATCTTCTGGGTTTCCCATGCATGTTTTGATGTAGGAAGATTCCCTTGTACCTTGAGATTTGAGACCCATGGGGTGGGTACCCCGCGGTATTACTTTAAACTATCTGCATTTGCTCACCCAACCTCACCAATCCTCTCAGCCCCATGAGTGTCCAGCCTTATGTCTCATCCAGCTGTGGGTCTAGATATGGTCAATCCAGGTTGCATCACAGACCCTGAACGGATTTTGTAAGACTTTCTCTCTCTTTCACTGTCTTTGCTTTGTGGGTTTTTTAAAGTAATGTATGTTTAGAATGGGGTTTGGCTGCTTTTCCCTGCTGTGTTGATGCCGCTTTACACCCTCTTGATTCACTTGCAGAGAGATATCAATACATAGGTTTTCAGATTCATACTAGTCAGATATATTCTTGTGCGGTGACTAGGGGGTGTTGAGTCCAGTTCACTGAGCAGGGAGTAGGCCTTCTCTATTACATATTTGGCTTATGGAGCGGTCTCTGAGCTAATTTCAAACCCTTGTTTTATGCATCACCCCACCTCACCTTTCCCGTTCAGCAGCCATAGTGTGTCTTCTACAGGTGTGACTCTGTTCTGTTTTGTAATTCAGTTCAAGTGTAGCGATTTTGATATTCCCTCTATAAGCGATATATTAGGATAAGTGTCTTTTTCTGTGTGACTTATTTCACTTAGAATCATCGTACCTAAATCCACTCATAATGCTGCTAACTAGCATTATGACATTGATTTCATGGCTGAGTGATATTCCATTGTGCCAAGTCCCACCATTTCCTTATCCATTTTTCTCTTTCCTGGGATATTGAAGGTGTTCCGAAGCGGAGGTTCTTGGAAACAGAGCAGCCGTAAACTTTAGGGTGCCTGTGTCTTGTTTATTTTTAGTTTTCCCAATTTATACGCCCATGAGTGGAAGTGCCCTATGCTCTCTACGCTGTGTTTATTACTTGTTTCAGGACACACCGTACTCTTCTCCAGAGTGCCTCTTGGCAATTTATATCCCGCCCATCAGCGTAGCAAGGCTCCCATGTCTCCATGGCCTGTCCTGCTTTTCTGGTTTTTACTGTTTCTTCAGCATGGCCCTTTTGACCGAGGGCAAGCGAGACTTCTTTGTAGCGCTGATTTGCCCTTCCGGCTTGCTTGGTTGGCCAAAAAGGGCGTGTGCGTTTTTTCCTGAATATATTCAGGAAAAAACGCACACGCCCTTTTTGGCCAAGGGCATCATTGTCAACGTTTTGCCGCTTTTCATGTGCTTTAAAGGCGAGTCGAATCTACCTCCTGAAATCTGTTTCCTGCAAATCTGCCTTGCTTTCAAATCCTCTTCGTTGCCTTCCCTCAATATATTTGTGGACGAGAGTTCTCATTTATAACTCTGCACGTTTGTGAATTGCAGTGCCCCTGAGCTCCATTTGTCTCCTCGCTTTTTTGGGAGCTGGCCGCAAAAGCGCAGGATTGCTTCAGGCCCTATTTTGGTTCTGGGGGGCAGGCTGAGCCTGTGGTTCATTCTTCTTCCTGATGGGAAAATGGAGTGACCTATGCCTGTCCCAACACCTAGGGCTCGTCTCTCGTTGGTTCCGCGTCTTCCCGTTCATCCTCAGGACAAATTGCAACCTGTACAATCAGGAGGTTAAAGGTGCTGATTCTCCAACTTGGGAGATGGTTAGTCAAGCGGCTGGAATGGCGAACCCGAGCACAAGGAGAGGAGAAATGAGGTGCGTTTTAGAAACCTTTCCCGATCTCACGGCATACCATCTTCTGGCTTTCCCATGCATGTTTTGATGTAGGAAGATTCCCTTGTACCTGGAGATTTGAGACCCATGGGGTGTGTTCCCCGCAGTGTTACTTTAAAGTATCTGCGTTTGCTCACCCAACCTCACCAATCCTCTCAGCCCCAAGAGTGTCCAGCCTTATGTCTCATCCAGCTGTGGGTCTAGATATGGTCAATCCAGGTTGCATCATAGACCCTGAACGGATTTTGTAAGAATTTCTCTCTCTTTCACTGTCTTTGTTTTGTGGGTTTTTTAAAGTAATTTATGTTTAGAATCGGGCTTGGCTGCTTTTCCCTGCTGGGTTGATGCCGCTTTACACCCTGTTGATTCACGTGCAGAGAGATATCGATACATAGGTTTTCAGATTCGTACTAGTCAGAATTATTCTTGTGCGGTGACTAGGGGGTGTTGAGTCCAGTTCACTGAGCAGGGAGTAGGCCTTGTCTATTACATATTTGGCTTATGGAGCGGTGTCTGAGCTAATTTCAAACCCTTGTTTTATGCATCACCCCACCTCAGCTTTCCCGTTAAGCAGCCATAGTGTGTCTTCTACAGGTGTGACTCTGTTCTGTTTTGTAATTCAGTTCAAGTGTAGCGATTTTGACATTCCCTCTATAAGCGATATATTAGGATAAGTGTCTTTTTCTGTGTGACTTATTTCACTTAGAATCATCGTATCTAAATCCACTCATCATGCTGCTAACTAGCCTTATGACATTGATTTCATGGTTGAGTGATATTCCATTGTGCCAAGTCCCACCATTTCTTTATCCAGTTTTCTCTTTCCTGGGATATTGAAGGTGTTCCGAAGCGGAGGTTCTTGGAAACAGAGCAGCCGTAAACTTTAGGGTGCCTGTGTCTTGTTGATTTTTAGTTTTCCCAATTTATACGCCCATGAGTGGAAGTGCCCTATGCTCTCTACGCTGTGTTTATTACTTGTTTCAGGACACACCGTACTCTTCTCCAGAGTGCCTGTTGGCAATTTATATCCCGCCCATCAGCGTAGCACGGCTCCCATGTCTCCATGGCCTGTCCTGCTTTTCTGGTTTTTACTGTTTGTTCAGCATGGCCCTTTTGACCGAGGGCAAGCGAGACTTCTTTGTAGCGCTGATTTGCCCTTCCGGCTTGCTTGGTTGGCCAAAAAGGGCGTATGCGTTTTTTCCTGAATATATTCAGGAAAAAACGCATACGCCCTTTTTGGCCAAGGGCATCATTGTCAACGTTTTGCCGCTTTTCATGTGCTTTAAAGGCGAGTCGAATCTACCTCCTGAAATCTGTTTCTTGCAAATCTGCCTTGCTTTCAAATCCTCTTCGTTGCCTTCCCTCAATATATTTGTGGACGAGAGTTCTCATTTATAACTCTGCACGTTTGTGAATTGCAGTGCCCCTGAGCTCCATTTCTCTACTCGCTCTTTTGGGAGCTGGCCGCAACAGCGCAGGATTGCTTCAGGCCCTATTTTGGTTCTGGGGGGCAGGCTGAGCCTGTGGTTCATTCTTTTTCCTGATGGGAAAATGGAGTGACCTGTGCCTGTCCCAACACCTAGGGCTAGTCTCTCGTTGGTTCCCCGTCTTCCCCTTCATCCTCAGGACAAATTGCAACCTGTACGAAACAGGAGGTTAAAGGTGCTGATTCTCCAATAGGGAGATGGTTAGTCAAGCGGCTGGAATGGCGAACCCGAGCACAAAGAGAGGAGAAATGAGGTGCGTTTTAGAAGCATTTCCTGATCTCACGGCATACCATCTTCCGGGTTTCCCATGCATGTTTTGATGTAGGAAGATGCCCTTGTACCTGGAGATTTGAGACCCATGGGGTGGTTACCCCGCGGTGTTACTTTAAGGTATCTGCGTTTGCTCACCCAACCTCACCAATCGTCTCAGCCCCAAGAGTCTCCAGCCTTATGTCTCATCCAGCTGTGGGTCTAGATATGGTCGATCCAGGTGGCATAAGAGCCCCTGAACTGATTTTGTAAGAATTTCTCTCTCTTTCACTGTCTTTGTTTTGTGGGTTTTTTTAAGTAATTTATGTTTAGAATGGGTCTTTGCTGCTTTTCCCTGCTGTGTTTATGCCGCTTTACACCCTCTTGATTCACTTGCAGAGAGATATCGATACATAGGTTTTCAGATTCTTACTAGTCAGAATTATTCTTGAGCGGTGACTAGGGGGTGTTGAGTCCAGTTCACTGAGCAGGGAGTAGGCCTTGTCTATTACATATTTGGCTTATGGAGCGGTCTCTGAGCTAATTTCAAACCCTTGTTTTATGCATCACCCCACCTCACCTTTCCCGTTAAGCAGCCATAGTGTGTCTTCTAAAGGTGTGCCTCTGTTCTGTTTTGTAATTCAGTTCAAGTGTAGCGATTTTGACATTCCCTCTATAATCGATATCTTAGGATAAGTGTCTTTTTCTGTGTGACTTATTTCACTTAGAATCATCGTACCTAAATCCACTCATCATGCTGCTAACTAGCCTTATGACATTGATTTCATGGCTGAGTGATAATCCATTGTGCCAAATACCACCATTTGTTTATCCATTTTTCTCTTTCCTGGGATATTGAAGGTGTACCGATGTGGAGGTTCTTGGAAACAGAGCAGCCGTAAAGTTTGGGGTGCCTGTGTCTTGTTGATTTTTAGTTTTCCCAATTTATACGCCCATGAGTGGAAGTGCCCTATGCTCTCTACGCTGTGTTTATTACTTGTTTCAGGACACACCGTACTCTTCTCCAGAGTGCCTGTTGGCAATTTATATCCCGCCCATCAGCGTAGCAAGGCTCCCATGTCTCCATGGCCTGTCCTGCTTTTCTGGTTTTTACTGTTTGTTCATCATGGCCCTTTTGACCGAGGGCAAGCGAGACTTCTTTGTAGCGCTGATTTGCCCTTCCGGCTTGCTTGGTTGGCCAAAAAGGGCGTATGCGTTTTTTCCTGAATATATTCAGGAAAAAACGCATACGCCCTTTTTGGCCAAGGGCATCATTGTCAACGTTTTGCCGCTTTTCATGTGCTTTAAAGGCGAGTCGAATCTACCTCCTGAAATCTGTTTCCTGCAAATCTGCCTTGCTTTCAAATCCTCTTCGTTGCCTTCCCTCAATATATTTGTGGACGAGAGTTCTCATTTATAACTCTGCACGTTTGTGAATTGCAGTGCCCCTGAGCTCCATTTGTCTCCTCGCTTTTTTGGGAGCTGGCCGCAAAAGCGCAGGATTGCTTCATGCCCTATTTTGGTTCTGGGGGGCAGGCTGAGCCTGTGGTTCATTCTTCTTCCTGATGGGAAAATGGAGTGACCTATGCCTGTCCCAACACCTAGGGCTCGTCTCTCGTTGGTTCCGCGTCTTCCCGTTCATCCTCAGGACAAATTGCAACCTGTACAATCAGGAGGTTAAAGGTGCTGATTCTCCAACTAGGGAGATGGTTAGTCAAGCGGATGGAATGGCGAACCCGAGCACAAGGAGAGGAGAAATGAGGTGCGTTTTAGAAACCTTTCCCGATCTCATGGCATACCATCTTCTGGGTTTCCCATGCATGTTTTGATGTAGGAAGATGCCCTTGTACCTGGAGATTTGAGACCCATGGGGTGTGTTCCCCGCAGTGTTACTTTAAAGTATCTGCGTTTGCTCACCCAACCTCACCAATCCTCTCAGCCCCAAGAGTGTCCAGCCTTATGTCTCATCCAGCTGTGGGTCTAGATATGGTCAATCCAGGTTGCATCATAGACCCTGAACGGATTTTGTAAGAATTTCTCTCTCTTTCACTGTCTTTGTTTTGTGGGTTTTTTAAAGTAATTTATGTTTAGAATCGGGCTTGGCTGCTTTTCCCTGCTGGGTTGATGCCGCTTTACACCCTGTTGATTCACGTGCAGAGAGATATCGATACATAGGTTTTCAGATTCGTACTAGTCAGAATTATTCTTGTGTGGTGACTAGGGTGTGTTGAGTCCAGTTCACTGAGCAGGGAGTAGGCCTTGTCTATTACATATTTGGCTTATGGAGCGGTCTCTGAGCTAATTTCAAACCCTTGTTTTATGCATCACCCCACCTCAGCTTTCCCGTTAAGCAGCCATAGTGTGTCTTCTACAGGTGTGACTCTGTTCTGTTTTGTAATTCAGTTCAAGTGTAGCGATTTTGACATTCCCTCTATAAGCGATATATTAGGATAAGTGTCTTTTTCTGTGTGACTTATTTCACTTAGAATCATCGTATCTAAATCCACTCATCATGCTGCTAACTAGCCTTATGACATTGATTTCATGGCTGAGTGATATTCCATTGTGCCAAGTACCACCATTTCTTTATCCATTTTTCTCTTTCCTGGAATATTGAAGGTGTACCGAAGTGGAGGTTCTTGGAAACAGAGCAGCCGTAAACTTTAGGGTGCCTGTGTCATGTTGATTTTTAGTTTTCCCAATTTATATGCCCTTGAGTGGAAGTGCCCTATGCTCTCTACGCTGTGTTTATTACTTGTTTCAGGACACACCGCACTCTTCTCCAGAGTGCCTGTTGGCAATTTACATCCCGCCCATCAGCGTAGTAAGGCTCCCATGTCTCCATGGCCTGTCCTGCTTTTCTGGTTTTTACACTTTGTTCAGCATGGCCCTTTTGACCGAGGGCAAGCGAGACTTCTTTGTAGCGCTGCTTTGCACTTCCGGCTTGCTTGGTTGGCCAAAAAGGGCGTATGCGTTTTTTCCTGAATATATTCAGGAAAAAACGCATACGCCCTTTTTGGCCAAGGGCATCATTGTCAACGTTTTGCCGCTTTTCATGTGCTTTAAAGGCGAGTCGAATCTACCTCCTGAAATCTGTTTCCTGCAAATCTGCCTTGCTTTCAAATCCTCTTCGTTGCCTTCCCTCAATATATTTGTGGACGAGAGTTCTCATTTATAACTCTGCACGTTTGTGAATTGCAGTGCCCCTGAGCTCCATTTGTCTCCTCGCTTTTTTGGGAGCTGGCCGCAAAAGCGCAGGATTTCTTCAGGCCCTATTTTGGTTCTGGGGGTCAGGCTGAGCCTGTGGTTCATTCTTCTTCCTGATGGGAAAATGGAGTGACCTGTGCCTGTCCCAACACCTAGGGCTAGTCTTTCGTTGGTTCCCCGTCTTCCCGTTCATCCTCAGGACAAATTGCAACCTGGACGAAACAGTAGGTTAAAGGTGATGATTCTCCAAGTAGGGAGATGGTTAGTCAAGCGGCTGGAATGGTGAACCCGAGCACAAGGAGAGGAGAAATGAGGTGCGTTTTAGAAACCTTTCCCGATCTCACGGCATACCATCTTCTGGCTTTCCCATTCATGTTTTGATGTAGGAAGATTCCCTTGTACCTGGAGATTTGAGACCCATGGGGTGTGTTCCCCGCAGTGTTACTTTAAAGTATCTGCGTTTGCTCACCCAACCTCACCAATCCTCTCAGCCCCAAGAGTGTCCAGCCTTATGTCTCATCCAGCTGTGGGTCTAGATATGGTCAATCCAGGTTGCATCATAGACCCTGAACGGATTTTGTAAGAATTTCTCTCTCTTTCACTGTCTTTGTTTTGTGGGTTTTTTAAAGTAATTTATGTTTAGAATCGGGCTTGGCTGCTTTTCCCTGCTGTGTTGATGCCGCTTTACACCCTCTTGATTCACTTGCAGAGAGATATCGATACATAGGTTTTCAGATTCGTACTAGTCAGAATTATTCTTGTGCGGTGACCAGGGGGTGTTGAGTCCAGTTCACTGAGCAGGGAGTAGGCCTTGTCTATTACATATTTGGCTTATGGAGCGGTCTCTGAGCTAATTTCAAACCCTTGTTTTATGCATCACCCCACCTCACCTTTCCCGTTAAGCAGCCATAGTGTGTCTTCTACAGGTGTGACTCTGTTCTGTTTTGTAATTAAGTTCAAGTGTAGCGATTTTGACGTTCCCTCTATAAGCGATATCTTAGGATAAGTGTCTTTTTCTGTGTGACTTATTTCACTTAGAATCATCGTACCTACATCCACTCATAATGCTGCTAACTAGCCTTATGACATTGATTTCATGGCTGAGTGATATTCCATTGTGCCAAGTCCCACCATTTCTTATCCATTTTTCTCTTTCCTGGGATATTGAAGGTGTTCCGAAGCGGAGGTTCTTGGAAACAGAGCAGCCGTAAACTTTAGGGTGCCTGTGTCTTGTTGATTTTTAGTTTTCCCAATTTATACGACCATGAGTGGAAGTGCCCTATGCTCTCTACGCTGTGTTTATTACTTGTTTTAGGACACACCGTACTCTTCTCCAGAGTGCCTGTTGGCAATTTACATCCCGCCCATCAGCGTAGCAAGGCTCCCATGTCTCCATGGCCTGTCCTGCTTTTCTGGTTTTTACACTTTGTTCAGCATGGCCCTTTTGACCGAGGGCAAGCGAGACTTCTTTGTAGCGCTGATTTGCACTTCCGGCTTGCTTGGTTGGCCAAAAAGGGCGTATGCCTTTTTTCCTGAATATATTCAGGAAAAAACGCATACGCCCTTTTTGGTCAAGGGCATCATTGTCAACGTTTTGCCGCTTTTCATGTGCTTTAAAGGCGAGTCGAATCTACCTCCTGAAATCTGTTTCCTGCAAATCTGCCTTGCTTTCAAATCCTCTTCGTTGCCTTCCCTCAATATATTTGTGGACGAGAGTTCTCATTTATAACTCTGCACGTTTGTGAATTGCAGTGCCCCTGAGCTCCATTTGTCTCCTCGCTTTTTTGGGAGCTGGCCGCAAATGCGCAGGATTGCTTCAGGCCCTATTTTGGTTCTGGGGGGCAGGCTGAGCCTGTGGTTCATTCTTCTTCCTGATGGGAAAATGGAGTGACCTGTGCCTGTCCCAACACCTAGGGGTAGTCTTTCGTTGGTTCCCCGTCTTCCCGTTCATCCTCAGGACAAATTGCAACCTGGACGAAACAGTAGGTTAAAGGTGCTGATTCTCCATGTAGGGAGATGGTTAGTCAAGCGGCTGGAATGGTGAACCCGAGCACAAGGAGAGGAGAAATGAGGTGCGTTTTAGAAACCTTTTCCGATCTCACGGCAAACCATCTTCTGGCTTTCCCATGCATGTTTTGATGTAGGAAGATTCCCTTGTACCTGGAGATTTGAGACCCATGGGGTGTGTTCCCCGCAGTGTTACTTTAAAGTATCTGCGTTTGCTCACCCAACCTCACCAATCCTCTCAGCCCCAAGAGTGTCCAGCCTTATGTCTCATCCAGCTGTGGGTCTAGATATGGTCAATCCAGGTTGCATCAGAGACCCTGAACGGATTTTGTAAGAATTTCTCTCTCTTTCACTGTCTTTGTTTTGTGGGTTTTTTAAAGTAATTTATGTTTAGAATGGGGCTTGGCTGCTTTTCCCTGCTGTGTTGATGCCGCTTTACACCCTCTTGATTCACTTGCAGAGAGATATCGATACATAGGTTTTCAGATTCGTACTAGTCAGAATTATTCTTGTGCGGTGACTAGGGGGTGTTGAGTCCAGTTCACTGAGCAGGGAGTAGGCCTTGTCTATTACATATTTGGCTTATGGAGCGGTCTCTGAGCTAATTTCAAACCCTTGTTTTATGCATCACCCCACCTCACCTTTCCCGTTAAGCAGCCATAGTGTGTCTTCTACAGGTGTGACTCTGTTCTGTTTTGTAATTCAGTTCAAGTGTAGCAATTTTGACGTTCCCTCTATAAGCGATATCTTAGGATAAGTGTCTTTTTCTGTGTGACTTATTTCACTTAGAATCATCGTACCTACATCCACTCATAATGCTGCTAACTAGCCTTATGACATTGATTTCATGGCTGAGTGATATTCCATTGTGCCAAGTCCCACCATTTCTTTATCCAGTTTTCTCTTTCCTGGGATATTGAAGGTGTTCCGAAGCGGAGGTTCTTGGAAACAGAGCAGCCGTAAACTTTAGGGTGCCTGTGTCTTGTTGATTTTTAGTTTTCCCAATTTATACGCCCATGAGTGGAAGTGCCCTATGCTCTCTACGCTGTGTTTATTACTTGTTTCAGGACACACCGTACTCTTCTCCAGAGTGCCTGTTGGCAATTTATATCCCGCCCATCAGCGTAGCAAGGCTCCCATGTCTCCATGGCCTGTCCTGCTTTTCTGGTTTTTACTGTTTGTTCAGCATGGCCCTTTTGACCGAGGGCAAGCGAGACTTCTTTGTAGCGCTGATTTGCCCTTCCGGCTTGCTTGGTTGGCCAAAAAGGGCGTATGCGTTTTTTCCTGAATATATTCAGGAAAAAACGCTTACGCCCTTTTTGGCCAAGGGCATCATTGTCAACGTTTTGCCGCTTTTCATGTGCTTTAAAGGCGAGTCGAATCTACCTCCTGAAATCTGTTTCCTGCAAATCTGCCTTGCTTTCAAATCCTCTTCGTTGCCTTCCCTCAATATATTTGTGGACGAGAGTTCTCATTTATAACTCTGCACGTTTGTGAATTGCAGTGCCCCTGAGCTCCATTTGTCTCCTCGCTTTTTTGGGAGCTGGCCGCAAAAGCGCAGGATTGCTTCAGGCCCTATTTTGGTTCTGGGGGGCAGGCTGAGCCTGTGGTTCATTCTTCTTCCTGATGGGAAAATGGAGTGACCTGTGCCTGTCCCAAAACCTAGGGCTAGTCTTTCGTTGGTTCCCCGTCTTCCCGTTCATCCTCAGGACAAATTGCAACCTGGACGAAACAGTAGGTTAAAGGTGCTGATTCTCCAAGTAGGGAGATGGTTAGTCAAGCGGCTGGAATGGTGAACCTGAGCACAAGGAGAGGAGAAATGAGGTGCGTTTTGTAAACCTTTCCCGATCTCACGGCATACCATCTTCTGGCTTTCCCATGCATGTTTTGATGTAGGAAGATTCCCTTGTACCTGGAGATTTGAGACCCATGGGGTGTGTTCCCCGCAGTGTTACTTTAAAGTATCTGCATTTGCTCACCCAACCTCACCAATCCTCTCAGCCCCAAGAGTGTCCAGCCTTATGTCTCATCCAGCTGTGGGTCTAGATATGGTCAATCCAGGTTGCATCATAGACCCTGAACGGATTTTGTAAGAATTTCTCTCTCTTTCACTGTCTTTGTTTTGTGGGTTTTTTAAAGTAATTTATGTTTAGAATCGGGCTTGGCTGCTTTTCCCTGCTGTGTTGATGCCGCTTTACACCCTCTTGATTCACTTGCAGAGAGATATCGATACATAGGTTTTCAGATTCTTACTAGTCAGAATTATTCTTGTGCGGTGACTAGGGGGTGTTGAGTCCAGTTCACTGAGCAGGGAGTAGGCCTTGTCTATTACATATTTGGCTTATGGAGCGGTCTCTGAGCTAATTTCAAACCCTTGTTTTATGCATCACCCCACCTCACCTTTCCCGTTAAGCAGCCATAGTGTGTCTTCTACAGGTGTGACTCTGTTCTGTTTTGTAATTCAGTTCAAGTGTAGCGATTTTGACGTTCCCTCTATAAGCGATATCTTAGGATAAGTGTCTTTTTCTGTGTGACTTATTTCACTTAGAATCATCGTACCTACATCCACTCATAATGCTGCTAACTAGCCTTATGACATTGATTTCATGGCTGAGTGATATTCCATTGTGCCAAGTCCCACCATTTCTTTATCCAGTTTTCTCTTTCCTGGGATATTGAAGGTGTTCCGAAGCGGAGGTTCTTGGAAACAGAGCAGCCGTAAACTTTAGGGTGCCTGTGTCTTGTTGATTTTTAGTTTTCCCAATTTATACGCCCATGAGTGGAAGTGCCCTATGCTCTCTACGCTGTGTTTATTACTTGTTTCAGGACACACCGTACTCTTCTCCAGAGTGCCTGTTGGCAATTTATATCCCGCCCATCAGCGTAGCAAGGCTCCCATGTCTCCATGGCCTGTCCTGCTTTTCTGGTATTTACTGTTTGTTCAGCATGGCCCTTTTGACCGAGGGCAAGCGAGACTTCTTTGTAGCGCTGATTTGCCCTTCCGGCTTGCTTGGTTGGCCAAAAAGGGCGTATGCGTTTTTTCCTGAATATATTCAGGAAAAAACGCATACGCCCTTTTTGGCCAAGGGCATCATTGTCAACGTTTTGCCGCTTTTCATGTGCTTTAAAGGCGAGTCGAATCTACCTCCTGAAATCTGTTTCCTGCAAATCTGCCTTGCTTTCAAATCCTCTTCGTTGCCTTCCCTCAATATATTTGTGGACGAGAGTTCTCATTTATAACTCTGCACGTTTGTGAATTGCAGTGCCCCTGAGCTCCATTTGTCTCCTCGCTTTTTTGGGAGCTGGCCGCAAAAGCGCAGGATTGCTTCAGGCCCTATTTTGGTTCTGGGGGGCAGGCTGAGCCTGTGGTTCATTCTTCTTCCTGATGGGAAAATGGAGTGACCTGTGCCTGTCCCAAAACCTAGGGCTAGTCTTTCGTTGGTTCCCCGTCTTCCCGTTCATCCTCAGGACAAATTGCAACCTGGACGAAACAGTAGGTTAAAGGTGCTGATTCTCCAAGTAGGGAGATGGTTAGTCAAGCGGCTGGAATGGTGAACCCGAGCACAAGGAGAGGAGAAATGAGGTGCGTTTTGGAAACCTTTCCCGATCTCACGGCATACCATCTTCTGGCTTTCCCATGCATGTTTTGATGTAGGAAGATTCCCTTGTACCTGGAGATTTGAGACCCATGGGGTGTGTTCCCCGCAGTGTTACTTTAAAGTATCTGCGTTTGCTCACCCAACCTCACCAATCCTCTCAGCCCCAAGAGTGTCCAGCCTTATGTCTCATCCAGCTTTGGGTCTAGATATGGTCAATCCAGGTTGCATCATAGACCCTGAACGGATTTTGTAAGAATTTCTCTCTCTTTCACTGTCTTTGTTTTGTGGGTTTTTTAAAGTAATTTATGTTTAGAATCGGGCTTGGCTGCTTTTCCCTGCTGTGTTGATGCCGCTTTACACCCTCTTGATTCACTTGCAGAGAGATATCGATACATAGGTTTTCAGATTCGTACTAGTCAGAATTATTCTTGTGCGGTGACTAGGGGGTGTTGAGTCCAGTTCACTGAGCAGGGAGTAGGCCTTGTCTATTACATATTTGGCTTATGGAGCGGTCTCTGAGCTAATTTCAAACCCTTGTTTTATGCATCACCCCACCTCACCTTTCCCGTTAAGCAGCCATAGTGTGTCTTCTACAGGTGTGACTCTGTTCTGTTTTGTAATTCAGTTCAAGTGTAGCGATTTTGACGTTCCCTCTATAAGCGATATCTTAGGATAAGTGTCTTTTTCTGTGTGACTTATTTCACTTAGAATCATCGTACCTACATCCACTCATAATGCTGCTAACTAGCCTTATGACATTGATTTCATGGCTGAGTGATATTCCATTGTGCCAAGTCCCACCATTTCTTTATCCATTTTTCTCTTTCCTGGGATATTGAAGGTGTTCCGAAGCGGAGGTTCTTGGAAACAGAGCAGCCGTAAACTTTAGGGTGCCTGTGTCTTGTTGATTTTTAGTTTTCTCAATTTATACGCCCATGAGTGGAAGTGCCCTATGCTCTCTACGCTGTGTTTATTACTTGTTTCAGGACACACCGTACTCTTCTCCAGAGTGCCTGTTGGCAATTTACATCCCGCCCATCAGCGTAGCAAGGCTCCCATGTCTCCATGGCCTGTCCTGCTTTTCTGGTTTTTACACTTTGTTCAGCATGGCCCTTTTGACCGAGGGCAAGCGAGACTTCTTTGTAGCGCTGATTTGCCCTTCCGGCTTGCTTGGTTGGCCAAAAAGGGCGTATGCGTTTTTTCCTGAATATATTCAGGAAAAAACGCATACGCCCTTTTTGGCCAAGGGCATCATTGTCAACGTTTTGCCGCTTTTCATGTGCTTTAAAGGCGAGTCGAATCTACCTCCTGAAATCTGTTTCCTGCAAATCTGCCTTGCTTTCAAATCCTCTTCGTTGCCTTCCCTCAATATATTTGTGGACGAGAGTTCTCATTTATAACTCTGCACGTTTGTGAATTGCAGTGCCCCTGAGCTCCATTTGTCTCCTCGCTTTTTTGGGAGCTGGCCGCAAAAGCGCAGGATTGCTTCAGGCCCTATTTTGGTTCTGGGGGGCAGGCTGAGCCTGTGGTTCATTCTTCTTCCTGATGGGAAAATGGAGTGACCTGTGCCTGTCCCAACACCTAGGGCTAGTCTTTCGTTGGTTCCCCGTCTTCCCGTTCATCCTCAGGACAAATTGCAACCTGGACGAAACAGTAGGTTAAAGGTGCTGATTCTCCAAGTAGGGAGATGGTTAGTCAAGCGGCTGGAATGGTGAACCCGAGCACAAGGAGAGGAGAAATGAGGTGCGTTTTAGAAACCTTTCCCGATCTCACGGCATACCATCTTCTGGCTTTCCCATGCATGTTTTGATGTAGGAAGATTCCCTTGTACCTGGAGATTTGAGACCCATGGGGTGTGTTCCCCGCAGTGTTACTTTAAAGTATCTGCGTTTGCTCACCCAACCTCACCAATCCTCTCAGCCCCAAGAGTGTCCAGCCTTATGTCTCATCCAGCTGTGGGTCTAGATATGGTCAATCCAGGTTGCATCATAGACCCTGAACGGATTTTGTAAGAATTTCTCTCTCTTTCACTGTCTTTGTTTTGTGGGTTTTTTAAAGTAATTTATGTTTAGAATCGGGCTTGGCTGCTTTTCCCTGCTGTGTTGATGCCGCTTTACACCCTCTTGATTCACTTGCAGAGAGATATCGATACATAGGTTTTCAGATTCGTACTAGTCAGAATTATTCTTGTGCGGTGACTAGGGGGTGTTGAGTCCAGTTCACTGAGCAGGGAGTAGGCCTTGTCTATTACATATTTGGCTTATGGAGCGGTCTCTGAGCTAATTTCAAACCCTTGTTTTATGCATCACCCCACCTCACCTTTCCCGTTAAGCAGCCATAGTGTGTCTTCTACAGGTGTGACTCTGTTCTGTTTTGTAATTCAGTTCAAGTGTAGCGATTTTGACGTTCCCTCTATAAGCGATATCTTAGGATAAGTGTCTTTTTCTGTGTGACTTATTTCACTTAGAATCATCGTACCTACATCCACTCATAATGCTGCTAACTAGCCTTATGACATTGATTTCATGGCTGAGTGATATTCCATTGTGCCAAGTCCCACCATTTCTTTATCCAGTTTTCTCCTTCCTGGGATATTGAAGGTGTTCCGAAGCGGAGGTTCTTGGAAACAGAGCAGCCGTAAACTTTAGGGTGCCTGTGTCTTGTTGATTTTTAGTTTTCCCAATTTATACGCCCATGAGTGGAAGTGCCCTATGCTCTCTACGCTGTGTTTATTACTTGTTTCAGGACACACCGTACTCTTCTCCAGAGTGCCTGTTGGCAATTTATATCCCGCCCATCAGCGTAGCAAGGCTCCCATGTCTCCATGGCCTGTCCTGCTTTTCTGGTTTTTACTGTTTGTTCAGCATGGCCCTTTTGACCGAGGGCAAGCGAGACTTCTTTGTAGCGCTGATTTGCCCTTCCGGCTTGCTTGGTTGGCCAAAAAGGGCGTATGCGTTTTTTCCTGAATATATTCAGGAAAAAACGCATACGCCCTTTTTGGCCAAGGGCATCATTGTCAACGTTTTGCCGCTTTTCATGTGCTTTAAAGGCGAGTCGAATCTACCTCCTGAAATCTGTTTCCTGCAAATCTGCCTTGCTTTCAAATCCTCTTCGTTGCCTTCCCTCAATATATTTGTGGACGAGAGTTCTCATTTATAACTCTGCACGTTTGTGAATTGCAGTGCCCCTGAGCTCCATTTGTCTCCTCGCTTTTTTGGGAGCTGGCCGCAAATGCGCAGGATTGCTTCAGGCCCTATTTTGGTTCTGGGGGGCAGGCTGAGCCTGTGGTTCATTCTTCTTCCTGATGGGAAAATGGAGTGACCTGTGCCTGTCCCAAAACCTAGGGCTAGTCTTTCGTTGGTTCCCCGTCTTCCCGTTCATCCTCAGGACAAATTGCAACCTGGACGAAACAGTAGGTTAAAGGTGCTGATTCTCCAAGTAGGGAGATGGTTAGTCAAGCGGCTGGAATGGTGAACCCGAGCACAAGGAGAGGAGAAATGAGGTGCGTTTTGGAAACCTTTCCCGATCTCACGGCATACCATCTTCTGGCTTTCCCATGCATGTTTTGATGTAGGAAGTTTCCCTTTTACCTGGAGATTTGAGACCCATGGGGTGTGTTCCCCGCAGTGTTACTTTAAAGTATCTGCGTTTGCTCACCCAACCTCACCAATCCTCTCAGCCCCAAGAGTGTCCAGCCTTATGTCTCATCCAGCTGTGGGTCTAGATATGGTCAATCCAGGTTGCATCATAGACCCTGAACGGATTTTGTAAGAATTTCTCTCTCTTTCACTGTCTTTGTTTTGTGGGTTTTTTAAAGTAATTTATGTTTAGAATCGGGCTTGGCTGCTTTTCCCTGCTGTGTTGATGCCGCTTTACACCCTCTTGATTCACTTGCAGAGAGATATCGATACATAGGTTTTCAGATTCGTACTAGTCAGAATTATTCTTGTGCGGTGACTAGGGGGTGTTGAGTCCAGTTCACTGAGCAGGGAGTAGGCCTTGTCTATTACATATTTGGCTTATGGAGCGGTCTCTGAGCTGATTTCAAACCCTTGTTTTATGCATCACCCCACCTCACCTTTCCCGTTAAGCAGCCATAGTGTGTCTTCTACAGGTGTGACTCTGTTCTGTTTTGTAATTCAGTTCAAGTATAGCGATTTTGACATTCCCTCTATAAGCGATATCTTAGGATAAGTGTCTTTTTCTGTGTGACTTATTTCACTTAGAATCATCGTACCTACATCCACTCATAATGCTGCTAACTAGCCTTATGACATTGATTTCATGGCTGAGTGATATTCCATTGTGCCAAGTACCACCATTTCTTTATCCATTTTTCTCTTTCCTGGGATATTGAAGGTGTTCCGAAGCGGAGGTTCTTGGAAACAGAGCAGCCGTAAACTTTAGGGTGCCTGTGTCTTGTTGATTTTTAGTTTTCCCAATTTATACGCCCTTGAGTGGAAGTGCCCTATGCTCTCTACGCTGTGTTTATTACTTGTTTCAGGACACACCGTACTCTTCTCCAGAGTGCCTGTTGGCAATTTACATCCCGCCCATCAGCGTAGCAAGGCTCCCATGTCTCCATGGCCTGTCCTGCTTTTCTGGTTTTTACACTTTGTTCAGCATGGCCCTTTTGACCGAGGGCAAGCGAGACTTCTTTGTAGCGCTGATTTGCACTTCCGGCTTGCTTGGTTGGCCAAAAAGGGCGTATGCGTTTTTTCCTGAATATATTCAGGAAAAAACGCATACGCCCTTTTTGGTCAAGGGCATCATTGTCAACGTTTTGCCGCTTTTCATGTGCTTTAAAGGCGAGTCGAATCTACCTCCTGAAATCTGTTTCCTGCAAATCTGCCTTGCTTTCAAATCCTCTTCGTTGCCTTCCCTCAATATATTTGTGGACGAGAGTTCTCATTTATAACTCTGCACGTTTGTGAATTGCAGTGCCCCTGAGCTCCATTTGTCTCCTCGCTTTTTTGGGAGCTGGCCGCAAAAGCGCAGGATTGCTTCAGGCCCTATTTTGGTTCTGGGGGGCAGGCTGAGCCTGTGGTTCATTCTTCTTCCTGATGGGAAAATGGAGTGACCTGTGCCTGTCCCAACACCTAGGGCTAGTCTTTCGTTGGTTCCCCGTCTTCCCGTTCATCCTCAGGACAAATTGCAACCTGGACGAAACAGTAGGTTAAAGGTGCTGATTCTCCAAGTAGGGAGATGGTTAGTCAAGCGGCTGGAATGGTGAACCCGAGCACAAGGAGAGGAGAAATGAGGTGCGTTTTAGAAACCTTTCCCGATCTCACGGCATACCATCTTCTGGCTTTCCCATGCATGTTTTGATGTAGGAAGATTCCCTTGTACCTGGAGATTTGAGACCCATGGGGTGTGTTCCCCGCAGTGTTACTTTAAAGTATCTGCGTTTGCTCACCCAACCTCACCAATCCTCTCAGCCCCAAGAGTGTCCAGCCTTATGTCTCATCCAGCTGTGGGTCTAGATATGGTCAATCCAGGTTGCATCATAGACCCTGAACGGATTTTGTAAGAATTTCTCTCTCTTTCACTGTCTTTGTTTTGTGGGTTTTTTAAAGTAATTTATGTTTAGAATCGGGCTTGGCTGCTTTTCCCTGCTGTGTTGATGCCGCTTTACACCCTCTTGATTCACTTGCAGAGAGATATCGATACATAGGTTTTCAGATTCGTACTAGTCAGAATTATTCTTGTGCGGTGACTAGGGGGTGTTGAGTCCAGTTCACTGAGCAGGGAGTAGGCCTTGTCTATTACATATTTGGCTTATGGAGCGGTCTCTGAGCTAATTTCAAACCCTTGTTTTATGCATCACCCCACCTCACCTTTCCCGTTAAGCAGCCATAGTGTGTCTTCTACAGGTGTGACTCTGTTCTGTTTTGTAATTCAGTTCAAGTGTAGCGATTTTGACGTTCCCTCTATAAGCGATATCTTAGGATAAGTGTCTTTTTCTGTGTGACTTATTTCACTTAGAATCATCGTACCTACATCCACTCATAATGCTGCTAACTAGCCTTATGACATTGATTTCATGGCTGAGTGATATTCCATTGTGCCAAGTCCCACCATTTCTTTATCCAGTTTTCTCCTTCCTGGGATATTGAAGGTGTTCCGAAGCGGAGGTTCTTGGAAACAGAGCAGCCGTAAACTTTAGGGTGCCTGTGTCTTGTTGATTTTTAGTTTTCCCAATTTATACGCCCATGAGTGGAAGTGCCCTATGCTCTCTACGCTGTGTTTATTACTTGTTTCAGGACACACCGTACTCTTCTCCAGAGTGCCTGTTGGCAATTTATATCCCGCCCATCAGCGTAGCAAGGCTCCCATGTCTCCATGGCCTGTCCTGCTTTTCTGGTTTTTACTGTTTGTTCAGCATGGCCCTTTTGACCGAGGGCAAGCGAGACTTCTTTGTAGCGCTGATTTGCCCTTCCGGCTTGCTTGGTTGGCCAAAAAGGGCGTATGCGTTTTTTCCTGAATATATTCAGGAAAAAACACATACGCCCTTTTTGGCCAAGGGCATCATTGTCAACGTTTTGCCGCTTTTCATGTGCTTTAAAGGCGAGTCGAATCTACCTCCTGAAATCTGTTTCCTGCAAATCTGCCTTGCTTTCAAATCCTCTTCGTTGCCTTCCCTCAATATATTTGTGGACGAGAGTTCTCATTTATAACTCTGCACGTTTGTGAATTGCAGTGCCCCTGAGCTCCATTTGTCTCCTCGCTTTTTTGGGAGCTGGCCGCAAAAGCGCAGGATTGCTTCAGGCCCTATTTTGGTTCTGGGGGGCAGGCTGAGCCTGTGGTTCATTCTTCTTCCTGATGGGAAAATGGAGTGACCTGTGCCTGTCCCAACACCTAGGGCTAGTCTTTCGTTGGTTCCCCGTCTTCCCGTTCATCCTCAGGACAAATTGCAACCTGGACGAAACAGTAGGTTAAAGGTGCTGATTCTCCAAGTAGGGAGATGGTTAGTCAAGCGGCTGGAATGGTGAAACCGAGCACAAGGAGAGGAGAAATGAGGTGCGTTTTAGAAACCTTTCCCGATCTCACGGCATACCATCTTCTGGCTTTCCCATGCATGTTTTGATGTAGGAAGATTCCCTTGTACCTGGAGATTTGAGACCCATGGGGTGTGTTCCCCGCAGTGTTACTTTAAAGTATCTGCGTTTGCTCACCCAACCTCACCAATCCTCTCAGCCCCAAGAGTGTCCAGCCTTATGTCTCATCCAGCTGTGGGTCTAGATATGGTCAATCCAGGTTGCATCATAGACCCTGAACGGATTTTGTAAGAATTTCTCTCTCTTTCACTGTCTTTGTTTTGTGGGTTTTTTAAAGTAATTTATGTTTAGAATCGGGCTTGGCTGCTTTTCCCTGCTGTGTTGATGCCGCTTTACACCCTCTTGATTCACTTGCAGAGAGATATCGATACATAGGTTTTCAGATTCGTACTAGTCAGAATTATTCTTGTGCGGTGACTAGGGGGTGTTGAGTCCAGTTCACTGAGCAGGGAGTAGGCCTTGTCTATTACATATTTGGCTTATGGAGCGGTCTCTGAGCTAATTTCAAACCCTTGTTTTATGCATCACCCCACCTCACCTTTCCCGTTAAGCAGCCATAGTGTGTCTTCTACAGGTGTGACTCTGTTCTGTTTTGTAATTCAGTTCAAGTGTAGCGATTTTGACGTTCCCTCTATAAGCGATATCTTAGGATAAGTGTCTTTTTCTGTGTGACTTATTTCACTTAGAATCATCGTACCTACATCCACTCATAATGCTGCTAACTAGCCTTATGACATTGATTTCATGGCTGAGTGATATTCCATTGTGCCAAGTCCCACCATTTCTTTATCCAGTTTTCTCCTTCCTGGGATATTGAAGGTGTTCCAAAGCGGAGGTTCTTGGAAACAGAGCAGCCGTAAACTTTAGGGTGCCTGTGTCTTGTTGATTTTTAGTTTTCCCAATTTATACGCCCATGAGTGGAAGTGCCCTATGCTCTCTACGCTGTGTTTATTACTTGTTTCAGGACACACCGTACTCTTCTCCAGAGTGCCTGTTGGCAATTTATATCCCGCCCATCAGCGTAGCAAGGCTCCCATGTCTCCATGGCCTGTCCTGCTTTTCTGGTTTTTACTGTTTGTTCATCATGGCCCTTTTGACCGAGGGCAAGCGAGACTTCTTTGTAGCGCTGATTTGCCCTTCCGGCTTGCTTGGTTGGCCAAAAAGGGCGTATGCGTTTTTTCCTGAATATATTCAGGAAAAAACGCATACGCCCTTTTTGGCCAAGGGCATCATTGTCAACGTTTTGCCGCTTTTCATGTGCTTTAAAGGCGAGTCGAATCTACCTCCTGAAATCTGTTTCCTGCAAATCTGCCTTGCTTTCAAATCCTCTTCGTTGCCTTCCCTCAATATATTTGTGGACGAGAGTTCTCATTTATAACTCTGCACGTTTGTGAATTGCAGTGCCCCTGAGCTCCATTTGTCTCCTCGCTTTTTTGGGAGCTGGCCGCAAATGCGCAGGATTGCTTCAGGCCCTATTTTGATTCTGGGGGGCAGGCTGAGCCTGTGGTTCATTCTTCTTCCTGATGGGAAAATGGAGTGACCTGTGCCTGTCCCAAAACCTAGGGCTAGTCTTTCGTTGGTTCCCCGTCTTCCCGTTCATCCTCAGGACAAATTGCAACCTGGACGAAACAGTAGGTTAAAGGTGCTGATTCTCCAAGTAGGGAGATGGTTAGTCAAGCGGCTGGAATGGTGAACCCGAGCACAAGGAGAGGAGAAATGAGGTGCGTTTTGGAAACCTTTCCCAATCTCACGGCATACCATCTTCTGGCTTTCCCATGCATGTTTTGATGTAGGAAGTTTCCCTTGTACCTGGAGATTTGAGACCCATGGGGTGTGTTCCCCGCAGTGTTACTTTAAAGTATCTGCGTTTGCTCACCCAACCTCACCAATCCTCTCAGCCCCAAGAGTGTCCAGCCTTATGTCTCATCCAGCTGTGGGTCTAGATATGGTCAATCCAGGTTGCATCATAGACCCTGAACGGATTTTGTAAGAATTTCTCTCTCTTTCACTGTCTTTGTTTTGTGGGTTTTTTAAAGTAATTTATGTTTAGAATCGGGCTTGGCTGCTTTTCCCTGCTGTGTTGATGCCGCTTTACACCCTCTTGATTCACTTGCAGAGAGATATCGATACATAGGTTTTCAGATTCGTACTAGTCAGAATTATTCTTGTGCGGTGACTAGGGGGTGTTGAGTCCAGTTCACTGAGCAGGGAGTAGGACTTGTCTATTACATATTTGGCTTATGGAGCGGTCTCTGAGCTAATTTCAAACCCTTGTTTTATGCATCACCCCACCTCACCTTTCCCGTTAAGCAGCCATAGTGTGTCTTCTACAGGTGTGACTCTGTTCTGTTTTGTAATTCAGTTCAAGTATAGCGATTTTGACATTCCCTCTATAAGCGATATCTTAGGATAAGTGTCTTTTTCTGTGTGACTTATTTCACTTAGAATCATCGTACCTACATCCACTCATAATGCTGCTAACTAGCCTTATGACATTGATTTCATGGCTGAGTGATATTCCATTGTGCCAAGTACCACCATTTCTTTATCCATTTTTCTCTTTCCTGGGATATTGAAGGTGTTCCGAAGCGGAGGTTCTTGGAAACAGAGCAGCCGTAAACTTTAGGGTGCCTGTGTCTTGTTGATTTTTAGTTTTCCCAATTTATACGCCCATGAGTGGAAGTGCCCTATGCTCTCTACGCTGTGTTTATTACTTGTTTCAGGACACACCGTACTCTTCTCCAGAGTGCCTGTTGGCAATTTACATCCCGCCCATCAGCGTAGCAAGGCTCCCATGTCTCCATGGCCTGTCCTGCTTTTCTGGTTTTTACACTTTGTTCAGCATGGCCCTTTTGACCGAGGGCAAGCGAGACTTCTTTGTAGCGCTGATTTGCACTTCCGGCTTGCTTGGTTGGCCAAAAAGGGCGTATGCGTTTTTTCCTGAATATATTCAGGAAAAAACGCATACGCCCTTTTTGGTCAAGGGCATCATTGTCAACGTTTTGCCGCTTTTCATGTGCTTTAAAGGCGAGTCGAATCTACCTCCTGAAATCTGTTTCCTGCAAATCTGCCTTGCTTTCAAATCCTCTTCGTTGCCTTCCCTCAATATATTTGTGGACGAGAGTTCTCATTTATAACTCTGCACGTTTGTGAATTGCAGTGCCCCTGAGCTCCATTTGTCTCCTCGCTTTTTTGGGAGCTGGCCGCAAAAGCGCAGGATTGCTTCAGGCCCTATTTTGGTTCTGGGGGGCAGGCTGAGCCTGTGGTTCATTCTTCTTCCTGATGGGAAAATGGAGTGACCTGTGCCTGTCCCAACACCTAGGGCTAGTCTTTCGTTGGTTCCCCGTCTTCCCGTTCATCCTCAGGACAAATTGCAACCTGGACGAAACAGTAGGTTAAAGGTGCTGATTCTCCAAGTAGGGAGATGGTTAGTCAAGCGGCTGGAATGGTGAACCCGAGCACAAGGAGAGGAGAAATGAGGTGCGTTTTAGAAACCTTTCCCGATCTCACGGCATACCATCTTCTGGCTTTCCCATGCATGTTTTGATGTAGGAAGATTCCCTTGTACCTGGAGATTTGAGACCCATGGGGTGTGTTCCCCGCAGTGTTACTTTAAAGTATCTGCGTTTGCTCACCCAACCTCACCAATCCTCTCAGCCCCAAGAGTGTCCAGCCTTATGTCTCATCCAGCTGTGGGTCTAGATATGGTCAATCCAGGTTGCATCATAGACCCTGAACGGATTTTGTAAGAATTTCTCTCTCTTTCACTGTCTTTGTTTTGTGGGTTTTTTAAAGTAATTTATGTTTAGAATCGGGCTTGGCTGCTTTTCCCTGCTGTGTTGATGCCGCTTTACACCCTCTTGATTCACTTGCAGAGAGATATCGATACATAGGTTTTCAGATTCGTACTAGTCAGAATTATTCTTGTGCGGTGACTAGGGGGTGTTGAGTCCAGTTCACTGAGCAGGGAGTAGGCCTTGTCTATTACATATTTGGCTTATGGAGCGGTCTCTGAGCTAATTTCAAACCCTTGTTTTATGCATCACCCCACCTCACCTTTCCCGTTAAGCAGCCATAGTGTGTCTTCTACAGGTGTGACTCTGTTCTGTTTTGTAATTCAGTTCAAGTGTAGCGATTTTGACGTTCCCTCTATAAGCGATATCTTAGGATAAGTGTCTTTTTCTGTGTGACTTATTTCACTTAGAATCATCGTACCTACATCCACTCATAATGCTGCTAACTAGCCTTATGACATTGATTTCATGGCTGAGTGATATTCCATTGTGCCAAGTCCCACCATTTCTTTATCCAGTTTTCTCCTTCCTGGGATATTGAAGGTGTTCCGAAGCAGAGGTTCTTGGAAACAGAGCAGCCGTAAACTTTAGGGTGCCTGTGTCTTGTTGATTTTTAGTTTTCCCAATTTATACGCCCATGAGTGGAAGTGCCCTATGCTCTCTACGCTGTGTTTATTACTTGTTTCAGGACACACCGTACTCTTCTCCAGAGTGCCTGTTGGCAATTTATATCCCGCCCATCAGCATAGCAAGGCTCCCATGTCTCCATGGCCTGTCCTGCTTTTCTGGTTTTTACACTTTGTTCAGCATGGCCCTTTTGACCGAGGGCAAGCGAGACTTCTTTGTAGCGCTGATTTGCCCTTCCGGCTTGCTTGGTTGGCCAAAAAGGGCGTATGCGTTTTTTCCTAAATATATTCAGGAAAAAACGCATACGCCCTTTTTGGCCAAGGGCATCATTGTCAACGTTTTGCCGCTTTTCATGTGCTTTAAAGGCGAGTCGAATCTACCTCCTGAAATCTGTTTCCTGCAAATCTGCCTTGCTTTCAAATCCTCTTCGTTGCCTTCCCTCAATATATTTGTGGACGAGAGTTCTCATTTATAACTCTGCACGTTTGTGAATTGCAGTGCCCCTGAGCTCCATTTGTCTCCTCGCTTTTTTGGGAGCTGGCCGCAAATGCGCAGGATTGCTTCAGGCCCTATTTTGGTTCTGGGGGGCAGGCTGAGCCTGTGGTTCATTCTTCTTCCTGATGGGAAAATGGAGTGACCTGTGCCTGTCCCAAAACCTAGGGCTAGTCTTTCGTTGGTTGCCCGTCTTCCCGTTCATCCTCAGGACAAATTGCAACCTGGACGAAACAGTAGGTTAAAGGTGCTGATACTCCAAGTAGGGAGATGGTTAGTCAAGCGGCTGGAATTGTGAACCCGAGCACAAGGAGAGGAGAAATGAGGTGCGTTTTGGAAACCTTTCCCGATCTCACGGCATACCATCTTCTGGCTTTCCCATGCATGTTTTGATGTAGGAAGTTTCCCTTGTACCTGGAGATTTGAGACCCATGGGGTGTGTTCACCGCAGTGTTACTTTAAAGTATCTGCGTTTGCTCACCCAACCTCACCAATCCTCTCAGCCCCAAGAGTGTCCAGCCTTATGTCTCATCCAGCTGTGGGTCTAGATATGGTCAATCCAGGTTGCATCATAGACCCTGAACGGATTTTGTAAGAATTTCTCTCTCTTTCACTGTCTTTGTTTTGTGGGTTTTTTAAAGTAATTTATGTTTAGAATCGGGCTTGGCTGCTTTTCCCTGCTGTGTTGATGCCGCTTTACACCCTCTTGATTCACTTGCAGAGAGATATCGATACATAGGTTTTCAGATTCGTACTAGTCAGAATTATTCTTGTGCGGTGACTAGGGGGTGTTGAGTCCAGTTCACTGAGCAGGGAGTAGGCCTTGTCTATTACATATTTGGCTTATGGAGCGGTCTCTGAGCTAATTTCAAACCCTTGTTTTATGCATCACCCCACCTCACCTTTCCCGTTAAGCAGCCATAGTGTGTCTTCTACAGGTGTGACTCTGTTCTGTTTTGTAATTCAGTTCAAGTGTAGCGATTTTGACGTTCCCTCTATAAGCGATATCTTAGGATAAGTGTCTTTTTCTGTGTGACTTATTTCACTTAGAATCATCGTACCTAAATCCACTCATCATGCTGCTAACTAGCCTTATGACATTGATTTCATGGCTGAGTGATATTCCATTGTGCCAAGTACCACCATTTCTTTATCCATTTTTCTCTTTCCTGGGATATTGAAGGTGTACCGAAGTGGAGGTTCTTGGAAACAGAGCAGCCGTAAACTTTAGGGTGCCTGTGTCTTGTTGATTTTTAGTTTTCCCAATTTATACGCCCTTGAGTGGAAGTGCCCTATGCTCTCTACGCTGTGTTTATTACTTTCTTCAGGACACACCGTACTCTTCTCCAGAGTGCCTGTTGGCAATTTACATCCCGCCCATCAGCGTAGCAAGGCTCCCATGTCTCCATGGCCTGTCCTGCTTTTCTGGTTTTTACACTTTGTTCAGCATGGCCCTTATGACCGAGGGCAAGCGAGACTTCTTTGTAGTGCTGATTTGCCCTTCCGGCTTGCTTGGTTGGCCAAAAAGGGCGTATGCGTTTTTTCCTGAATATATTCAGGAAAAAACGCATACGCCCTTTTTGGCCAAGGGCATCATTGTCAACATTTTGCCGCTTTTCATGTGCTTTAAAGGCGAGTCGAATCTACCTCCTGAAATCTGTTTCCTGCAAATCTGCCTTGCTTTCAAATCCTCTTCGTTGCCTTCCCTCAATATATTTGTGGACGAGAGTTCTCATTTATAACTCTGCACGTTTGTGAATTGCAGTGCCCCTGAGCTCCATTTGTCTCCTCGCTTTTTTGGGAGCTGGCCGCAAAAGTGCAGGATTGCTCCAGGCCCTATTTTGGTTCTGGGGGGCAGGCTGAGCCTGTGGTTCATTCTTCTTCCTGATGGGAAAATGGAGTGACCTATGCCTGTCCCAACACCTAGGGCTCGTCTCTCGTTGGTTCCCCGTCTTCCCGTTCATACTCAGGACAAATTGCAACCTGTACAATGAGGAGGTTAAAGGTGCTGATTCTCCAAGTAGGCAGATGGTTAGTCAAGCGGCTGGAATGGCGAACCCGAGCACAAGGAGAGGAGAAATGAGGTGCGTTTTAGAAACCTTTCCCGATCTCATGGCATACCATCTTCTGGCTTTCCCATGCATGTTTTCATGTAGGAAGATGCCCTTGTACCTGGAGATTTGAGACCCATGGGGTGTGTTCCCCGCAGTGTTACTTTAAAGTATCTGCGTTTGCTCACCCAACCTTACCCATCCTCTCAGCCCCAAGAGTGTCCAGCCTTATGTCTCATCCAGCTGTGGGTCTAGATATGGTCAATCCAGGTTGCATCAGAGACCCTGAACGGATTTTGTAAGAATTTCTCTCTCTTTCACTGTCTTTGTTTTGTGGGTTTTTTAAAGTAAGTTATGTTTAGAATCGGGCTTGGCTGCTTTTCCCTGCTGTGTTGATGCCGCTTTACACCCTCTTGATTCACTTGCAGAGAGATATCGATACATAGGTTTTCAGATTCTTACTAGTCAGATATATTCTTGTGTGGTGACTAGGGTGTGTTGAGTCCAGTTCACTGAGCAGGGAGTAGGCCTTGTCTATTACATATTTGGCTTATGGAGCGGTCTCTGAGCTAATTTCAAACCCTTGTTTTATGCATCACCCCACCTCACCTTTCCCGTTAAGCAGCCATAGTGTGTCTTCTAAAGGTGTGACTCTGTTCTGTTTTGTAATTCAGTTCAAGTGTAGCGATTTTGACATTCCCTCTATAAGCGATATCTTAGGATAAGTGTCTTTTTCTGTGTGACTTATTTCACTTAGAATCATCGTATCTAAATCCACTCATCATGCTGCTAACTAGCCTTATGACATTGATTTCATGGCTGAGTGATATTCCATTGTGCCAAGTACCACCATTTCTTTATCCATTTTTCTCTTTCCTGGGATATTGAAGGTGTACCGAAGTGGAGGTTCTTGGAAACAGAGCAGCCGTAAACTTTAGGGTGCCTGTGTCTTGTTGATTTTTAGTTTTCCCAATTTATACGCCCTTGAGTGGAAGTGCCCTATGCTCTCTACGCTGTGTTTATTACTTGTTTCAGGACACACCGTACTCTTCTCCAGAGTGCCTGTTGGCAATTTACATCCCGCCCATCAGCGTAGCAAGGCTCCCATGTCTCCATGGCCTTTCCTGCTTTTCTGGTTTTTACACTTTGTTCAGCATGGCCCTTTTGACCGAGGGCAAGCGAGACTTCTTTGTAGCGCTGATTTGCCCTTCCGGCTTGCTTGGTTGGCCAAAAAGGGCGTATGCGTTTTTTCCTGAATATATTCAGGAAAAAACGCATACGCCCTTTTTGGCCAAGGGCATCATTGTCAACGTTTTGCCGCTTTTCATGTGCTTTAAAGGCGAGTCGAATCTACCTCCTGAAATCTGTTTCCTGCAAATCTGCCTTGCTTTCAAATCCTCTTCGTTGCCTTCCCTCAATATATTTGTGGACGAGAGTTCTCATTTATAACTCTGCACGTTTGTGAATTGCAGTGCCCCTGAGCTCCATTTGTCTCCTCGCTTTTTTGGGAGCTGGCCGCAAAAGCGCAGGATTGCTTCAGGCCCTATTTTGGTTCTGGGGGGCAGGCTGAGCCTGTGGTTCATTCTTCTTCCTGATGGGAAAATGGAGTGACCTGTGCCTGTCCCAACACCTAGGGCTAGTCTTTCGTTGGTTCCCCGTCTTCCCGTTCATCCTCAGGACAAATTGCAACCTGGACGAAACAGTAGGTTAAAGGTGCTGATTCTCCAAGTAGGGAGATGGTTAGTCAAGCGGCTGGAATGGCGAAACCGAGCACAAGGAGAGGAGAAATGAGGTGCGTTTTAGAAACCTTTCCCGATCTCACGGCATACCATCTTCTGGCTTTCCCATGTATGTTTTGATGTAGGAAGATTCCCTTGTACCTGGAGATTTGAGACCCATGGGGTGTGTTCCCCGCAGTGTTACTTTAAAGTATCTGCGTTTGCTCACCCAACCTCACCAATCCTCTCAGCCCCAAGAGTGTCCAGCCTTATGTCTCATCCAGCTGTGGGTCTAGATATGGTCAATCCAGGTTGCATCATAGACCCTGAACGGATTTTGTAAGAATTTCTCTCTCTTTCACTGTCTTTGCTTTGTGGGTTTTTTAAAGTAATGTATGTTTAGAATGGGGTTTGGCTGCTTTTCCCTGCTGTGTTGATGCCGCTTTACACCCTCTTGATTCACTTGCAGAGAGATATCGATACATAGGTTTTCAGATTCATACTAGTCAGATATATTCTTGTGCGGTGACTAGGGGGTGTTGAGTCCAGTTCACTGAGCAGGGAGTAGGCCTTGTCTATTACATATTTGGCTTATGGAGCGGTGTCTGAGCTAATTTCAAACCCTTGTTTTATGCATCACCCCACCTCACCTTTCCCGTTAAGCAGCCATAGTGTGTCTTCTAAAGGTGTGACTCTGTTCTGTTTTGTAATTCAGTTCAAGTGTAGCGATTTTGACATTCCCTCTATAAGCGATATCTTAGGATAAGTGTCTTTTTCTGTGTGACTTATTTCAGTTAGAATCATCGTACCTAAATCCACACATCATGCTGCTAACTAGCCTTATGACATTGATTTCATGGCTGAGTGATATTCCATTGTGCCAAGTACCACCATTTCTTTATCCATTTTTCTCTTTCCTGGGATATTGAAGGTGTACCGAAGCGGAGGTTCTTGGAAACAGAGCAGCCGTAAACTTTAGGGTGCCTGTGTCTTGTTGATTTTTAGTTTTCCCAATTTATACGCCCATGAGTGGAAGTGCCCTATGCTCTCTACGCTGTGTTTATTACTTGTTTCAGGACACACCGTACTCTTCTCCAGAGTGCCTGTTGGCAATTTATATCCCGCCCATCAGCGTAGCAAGGCTCCCATGTCTCCATGGCCTGTCCTGCTTTTCTGGTTTTTACTGTTTGTTCAGCATGGCCCTTTTGACCGAGGGCAAGCGAGACTTCTTTGTAGCGCTGATTTGCCCTTCCGGCTTGCTTGGTTGGCCAAAAAGGGCGTATGCGTTTTTTCCTGAATATATTCAGGAAAAAACGCTTACGCCCTTTTTGGCCAAGGGCATCATTGTCAACGTTTTGCCGCTTTTCATGTGCTTTAAAGGCGAGTCGAATCTACCTCCTGAAATCTGTTTCCTGCAAATCTGCCTTGCTTTCAAATCCTCTTCGTTGCCTTCCCTCAATATATTTGTGGACCAGAGTTCTCATTTATAACTCTGCACGTTTGTGAATTGCAGTGCCCCTGAGCTCCATTTGTCTCCTCGCTTTTTTGGGAGCTGGCCGCAAAAGCGCAGGATTGCTTCAGTCCCTATTTTGGTTCTGGGGGGCAGGCTGAGCCTGTGGTTCATTCTTCTTCCTGATGGGAAAATGGAGTGACCTATGCCTGTCCCAACACCTAGGGCTCGTCTCTCGTTGGTTCCGCGTCTTCCCGTTCATCCTCAAGACAAATTGCAACCTGTACAATCAGGAGGTTAAAGGTGCTGATTCTCCAAGTAGGCAGATGGTTAGTCAAGCGGCTGGAATGGCGAACCCGAGCACAAGGAGAGGAGAAATGAGGTGCGTTTTAGAAACCTTTAACGATCTCATGGCATACCATCTTCTGGGTTTCCCATGCATGTTTTGATGTAGGAAGATGCCCTTGTACCTGGAGATTTGAGACCCATGGGGTGTGTTCCCCGCAGTGTTACTTTAAAGTATCTGCGTTTGCTCACCCAACCTCACCAATCCTCTCAGCCCCAAGAGTGTCCAGCCTTATGTCTCATCCAGCTGTGGGTCTAGATATGGTCAATCCAGGTTGCATCAGAGACCCTGAACGGATTTTGTAAGAATTTCTCTCTCTTTCACTGTCTTTGTTTTGTGGGTTTTTTAAAGTAATTTATGTTTAGAATCGGGCTTGGCTGCTTTTCCCTGCTGTGTTGATGCCGCTTTACACCCTCTTGATTCACTTGCAGAGAGATATCGATACATAGGTTTTCAGATTCTTACTAGTCAGATATATTCTTGTGTGGTGACTAGGGTGTGTTGAGTCCAGTTCACTGAGCAGGGAGTAGGCCTTGTCTATTACATATTTGGCTTATGGAGCGGTCTCTGAGCTAATTTCAAACCCTTGTTTTATGCATCACCCCACCTCACCTTTCCCGTTAAGCAGCCATAGTGTGTCTTCTAAAGGTGTGACTCTGTTCTGTTTTTTAATTCAGTTCAAGTGTAGCGATTTTGACATTCCCTCTATAAGCGATATCTTAGGATAAGTGTCTTTTTCTGTGTGACTTATTTCACTTAGAATCATCGTACCTAAATCCACTCATCATGCTGCTAACTAGCCTTATGACATTGATTTCATGGCTGAGTGATATTCCATTGTGCCAAGTACCACCATTTCTTTATCCATTTTTCTCTTTCCTGGGATATTGAAGGTGTACCGAAGTGGAGGTTCTTGGAAACAGAGCAGCCGTAAACTTTAGGGTGCCTGTGTCTTGTTGATTTTTAGTTTTCCCAATTTATACGCCCATGAGTGGAAGTGCCCTATGCTCTCTACGCTGTGTTTATTACTTGTTTCAGGACACACCGTACTCTTCTCCAGAGTGCCTGTTGGCAATTTACATCCCGCCCATCAGCGTAGCAAGGCTCCCATGTCTCCATGGCCTGTCCTGCTTTTCTGGTTTTTACACTTTGTTCAGCATGGCCCTTTTGACCGAGGGCAAGCGAGACTTCTTTGTAGCGCTGATTTGCCCTTCCGGCTTGCTTGGTTGGCCAAAAAGGGCGTATGCGTTTTTTCCTGAATATATTCAGGAAAAAACGCATACGCCCTTTTTGGCCAAGGGCATCATTGTCAACGTTTTGCCGCTTTTCATGTGCTTTAAAGGCGAGTCGAATCTACCTCCTGAAATCTGTTTCCTGCAAATCTGCCTTGCTTTCAAATCCTCTTCGTTGCCTTCCCTCAATATATTTGTGGACGAGAGTTGTCATTTATAACTCTGCACGTTTGTGAATTGCAGTGCCCCTGAGCTCCATTTGTCTCCTCGCTTTTTTGGGAGCTGGCCGCAAAAGCGCAGGATTGCTTCAGGCCCTATTTTGGTTCTGGGGGGCAGGCTGAGCCTGTGGTTCATTCTTCTTCCTGATGGGAAAATGGAGTGACCTGTGCCTGTCCCAACACCTAGGGCTAGTCTTTCGTTGGTTCCCCGTCTTCCCGTTCATCCTCAGGACAAATTGCAACCTGGACGAAACAGTAGGTTAAAGGTGCTGATTCTCCAAGTAGGGAGATGGTTAGTCAAGCGGCTGGAATGGCGAAACCGAGCACAAGGAGAGGAGAAATGAGGTGCGTTTTAGAAACCTTTCCCGATCTCACGGCATACCATCTTCTGGCTTTCCCATGTATGTTTTGATGTAGGAAGATGCCCTTGTACCTGGAGATTTGAGACCCATGGGGTGTGTTCCCCGCAGTGTTACTTTAAAGTATCTGCGTTTGCTCACCCAACCTTACCCATCCTCTCAGCCCCAAGAGTGTCCAGCCTTATGTCTCATCCAGCTGTGGGTCTAGATATGGTCAATCCAGGTTGCATCAGAGACCCTGAACGGATTTTGTAAGAATTTCTCTCTCTTTCACTGTCTTTGTTTTGTGGGTTTTTTAAAGTAAGTTATGTTTAGAATCGGGCTTGGCTGCTTTTCCCTGCTGTGTTGATGCCGCTTTACACCCTCTTGATTCACTTGCAGAGAGATATCGATACATAGGTTTTCAGATTCTTACTAGTCAGATATATTCTTGTGTGGTGACTAGGGTGTGTTGAGTCCAGTTCACTGAGCAGGGAGTAGGCCTTGTCTATTACATATTTGGCTTATGGAGCGGTCTCTGAGCTAATTTCAAACCCTTGTTTTATGCATCACCCCACCTCACCTTTCCCGTTAAGCAGCCATAGTGTGTCTTCTAAAGGTGTGACTCTGTTCTGTTTTGTAATTCAGTTCAAGTGTAGCGATTTTGACATTCCCTCTATAAGCGATATCTTAGGATAAGTGTCTTTTTCTGTGTGACTTATTTCACTTAGAATCATCGTATCTAAATCCACTCATCATGCTGCTAACTAGCCTTATGACATTGATTTCATGGCTGAGTGATATTCCATTGTGCCAAGTACCACCATTTCTTTATCCATTTTTCTCTTTCCTGGGATATTGAAGGTGTACCGAAGTGGAGGTTCTTGGAAACAGAGCAGCCGTAAACTTTAGGGTGCCTGTGTCTTGTTGATTTTTAGTTTTCCCAATTTATACGCCCTTGAGTGGAAGTGCCCTATGCTCTCTACGCTGTGTTTATTACTTGTTTCAGGACACACCGTACTCTTCTCCAGAGTGCCTGTTGGCAATTTACATCCCGCCCATCAGCGTAGCAAGGCTCCCATGTCTCCATGGCCTTTCCTGCTTTTCTGGTTTTTACACTTTGTTCAGCATGGCCCTTTTGACCGAGGGCAAGCGAGACTTCTTTGTAGCGCTGATTTGCCCTTCCGGCTTGCTTGGTTGGCCAAAAAGGGCGTATGCGTTTTTTCCTGAATATATTCAGGAAAAAACGCATACGCCCTTTTTGGCCAAGGGCATCATTGTCAACGTTTTGCCGCTTTTCATGTGCTTTAAAGGCGAGTCGAATCTACCTCCTGAAATCTGTTTCCTGCAAATCTGCCTTGCTTTCAAATCCTCTTCGTTGCCTTCCCTCAATATATTTGTGGACGAGAGTTCTCATTTATAACTCTGCACGTTTGTGAATTGCAGTGCCCCTGAGCTCCATTTGTCTCCTCGCTTTTTTGGGAGCTGGCCGCAAAAGCGCAGGATTGCTTCAGGCCCTATTTTGGTTCTGGGGGGCAGGCTGAGCCTGTGGTTCATTCTTCTTCCTGATGGGAAAATGGAGTGACCTGTGCCTGTCCCAACACCTAGGGCTAGTCTTTCGTTGGTTCCCCGTCTTCCCGTTCATCCTCAGGACAAATTGCAACCTGGACGAAACAGTAGGTTAAAGGTGCTGATTCTCCAAGTAGGGAGATGGTTAGTCAAGCGGCTGGAATGGCGAAACCGAGCACAAGGAGAGGAGAAATGAGGTGCGTTTTAGAAACCTTTCCCGATCTCACGGCATACCATCTTCTGGCTTTCCCATGTATGTTTTGATGTAGGAAGATTCCCTTGTACCTGGAGATTTGAGACCCATGGGGTGTGTTCCCCGCAGTGTTACTTTAAAGTATCTGCGTTTGCTCACCCAACCTCACCAATCCTCTCAGCCCCAAGAGTGTCCAGCCTTATGTCTCATCCAGCTGTGGGTCTAGATATGGTCAATCCAGGTTGCATCATAGACCCTGAACGGATTTTGTAAGAATTTCTCTCTCTTTCACTGTCTTTGCTTTGTGGGTTTTTTAAAGTAATGTATGTTTAGAATGGGGTTTGGCTGCTTTTCCCTGCTGTGTTTATGCCGCTTTACACCCTCTTGATTCACTTGCAGAGAGATATCGATACATAGGTTTTCAGATTCATACTAGTCAGATATATTCTTGTGCGGTGACTAGGGGGTGTTGAGTCCAGTTCACTGAGCAGGGAGTAGGCCTTGTCTATTACATATTTGGCTTATGGAGCGGTGTCTGAGCTAATTTCAAACCCTTGTTTTATGCATCACCCCACCTCACCTTTCCCGTTAAGCAGCCATAGTGTGTCTTCTAAAGGTGTGACTCTGTTCTGTTTTGTAATTCAGTTCAAGTGTAGCGATTTTGACATTCCCTCTATAAGCGATATCTTAGGATAAGTGTCTTTTTCTGTGTGACTTATTTCAGTTAGAATCATCGTACCTAAATCCACACATCATGCTGCTAACTAGCCTTATGACATTGATTTCATGGCTGAGTGATATTCCATTGTGCCAAGTACCACCATTTCTTTATCCATTTTTCTCTTTCCTGGGATATTGAAGGTGTACCGAAGCGGAGGTTCTTGGAAACAGAGCAGCCGTAAACTTTAGGGTGCCTGTGTCTTGTTGATTTTTAGTTTTCCCAATTTATACGCCCATGAGTGGAAGTGCCCTATGCTCTCTACGCTGTGTTTATTACTTGTTTCAGGACACACCGTACTCTTCTCCAGAGTGCCTGTTGGCAATTTATATCCCGCCCATCAGCGTAGCAAGGCTCCCATGTCTCCATGGCCTGTCCTGCTTTTCTGGTTTTTACTGTTTGTTCAGCATGGCCCTTTTGACCGAGGGCAAGCGAGACTTCTTTGTAGCGCTGATTTGCCCTTCCGGCTTGCTTGGTTGGCCAAAAAGGGCGTATGCGTTTTTTCCTGAATATATTCAGGAAAAAACGCTTACGCCCTTTTTGGCCAAGGGCATCATTGTCAACGTTTTGCCGCTTTTCATGTGCTTTAAAGGCGAGTCGAATCTACCTCCTGAAATCTGTTTCCTGCAAATCTGCCTTGCTTTCAAATCCTCTTCGTTGCCTTCCCTCAATATATTTGTGGACCAGAGTTCTCATTTATAACTCTGCACGTTTGTGAATTGCAGTGCCCCTGAGCTCCATTTGTCTCCTCGCTTTTTTGGGAGCTGGCCGCAAAAGCGCAGGATTGCTTCAGTCCCTATTTTGGTTCTGGGGGGCAGGCTGAGCCTGTGGTTCATTCTTCTTCCTGATGGGAAAATGGAGTGACCTATGCCTGTCCCAACACCTAGGGCTCGTCTCTCGTTGGTTCCGCGTCTTCCCGTTCATCCTCAAGACAAATTGCAACCTGTACAATCAGGAGGTTAAAGGTGCTGATTCTCCAAGTAGGCAGATGGTTAGTCAAGCGGCTGGAATGGCGAACCCGAGCACAAGGAGAGGAGAAATGAGGTGCGTTTTAGAAACCTTTCCCGATCTCATGGCATACCATCTTCTGGGTTTCCCATGCATGTTTTGATGTAGGAAGATGCCCTTGTACCTGGAGATTTGAGACCCATGGGGTGTGTTCCCCGCAGTGTTACTTTAAAGTATCTGCGTTTGCTCACCCAACCTCACCAATCCTCTCAGCCCCAAGAGTGTCCAGCCTTATGTCTCATCCAGCTGTGGGTCTAGATATGGTCAATCCAGGTTGCATCAGAGACTCTGAACGGATATTGTAAGAATTTCTCTCTCTTTCACTGTCTTTGTTTTGTGGGTTTTTTAAAGTAATTTATGTTTAGAATCGGGCTTGGCTGCTTTTCCCTGCTGTGTTGATGCCGCTTTACACCCTCTTGATTCACTTGCAGAGAGATATCGATACATAGGTTTTCAGATTCTTACTAGTCAGATATATTCTTGTGTGGTGACTAGGGTGTGTTGAGTCCAGTTGACTGAGCAGGGAGTAGGCCTTGTCTATTACATATTTGGCTTATGGAGCGGTCTCTGAGCTAATTTCAAACCCTTGTTTTATGCATCACCCCACCTCACCTTTCCCGTTAAGCAGCCATAGTGTGTCTTCTACAGGTGTGACTCTGTTCTGTTTTGTAATTCAGTTCAAGTGTAGCGATTTTGACATTCCATCTATAAGCGATATCTTAGGATAAGTGTCTTTTTCTGTGTGACTTATTTCACTTAGAATCATCGTATCTAAATCCACTCATCATGCTGCTAACTAGCCTTATGACATTGATTTCATGGCTGAGTGATATTCCATTGTGCCAAGTACCACCATTTCTTTATCCATTTTTCTCTTTCCTGGGATATTGAAGGTGTACCGAAGTGGAGGTTCTTGGAAACAGAGCAGCCGTAAACTTTAGGGTGCCTGTGTCTTGTTGATTTTTAGTTTTCCCAATTTATACGCCCTTGAGTGGAAGTGCCCTATGCTCTCTACGCTGTGTTTATTACTTGTTTCAGGACACACCGTACTCTTCTCCAGAGTGCCTGTTGGCAATTTACATCCCGCCCATCAGCGTAGCAAGGCTCCCATGTCTCCATGGCCTGTCCTGCTTTTCTGGTTTTTACACTTTGTTCAGCATGGCCCTTTTGACCGAGGGCAAGCGAGACTTCTTTGTAGCGCTGATTTGCCCTTCCGGCTTGCTTGGTTGGCCAAAAAGGGCGTATGCGTTTTTTCCTGAATATATTCAGGAAAAAACGCATACGCCCTTTTTGGCCAAGGGCATCATTGTCAACGTTTTGCCGCTTTTCATGTGCTTTAAAGGCGAGTCGAATCTACCTCCTGAAATCTGTTTCCTGCAAATCTGCCTTGCTTTCAAATCCTCTTCGTTGCCTTCCCTCAATATATTTGTGGACGAGAGTTCTCATTTATAACTCTGCACGTTTGTGAATTGCAGTGCCCCTGAGCTCCATTTGTCTCCTCGCTTTTTTGGGAGCTGGCCGCAAAAGCGCAGGATTGCTTCAGGCCCTATTTTGGTTCTGGGGGGCAGGCTGAGCCTGTGGTTCATTCTTCTTCCTGATGGGAAAATGGAGTGACCTATGCCTGTCCAAACACCTAGGGCTCGTCTCTCGTTGGTTCCGCGTCTTCCCGTTCATCCTCAGGAGAAATTGCAACCTGTACAATCAGGAGGTTAAAGGTGCTGATTCTCCAAGTAGGCAGATGGTTAGTCAAGCGGCTGGAATGGCGAACCCGAGCACAAGGAGAGGAGAAATGAGGTGCGTTTTAGAAACCTTTAACGATCTCATGGCATACCATCTTCTGGGTTTCCCATGCATGTTTTGATGTAGGAAGATGCCCTTGTACCTGGAGATTTGAGACCCATGGGGTGTGTTCCCCGCAGTGTTACTTTAAAGTATCTGCGTTTGCTCACCCAACCTCACCAATCCTCTCAGCCCCAAGAGTGTCCAGCCTTATGTCTCATCCAGCTGTGGGTCTAGATATGGTCAATCCAGGTTGCATCAGAGACCCTGAACGGATTTTGTAAGAATTTCTCTCTCTTTCACTGTCTTTGTTTTGTGGGTTTTTTAAAGTAATTTATGTTTAGAATCGGGCTTGGCTGCTTTTCCCTGCTGTGTTGATGCCGCTTTACACCCTCTTGATTCACTTGCAGAGAGATATCGATACATAGGTTTTCAGATTCTTACTAGTCAGATATATTCTTGTGTGGTGACTAGGGTGTGTTGAGTCCAGTTCACTGAGCAGGGAGTAGGCCTTGTCTATTACATATTTGGCTTATGGAGCGGTCTCTGAGCTAATTTCAAACCCTTGTTTTATGCATCACCCCACCTCACCTTTCCCGTTAAGCAGCCATAGTGTGTCTTCTAAAGGTGTGACTCTGTTCTGTTTTTTAATTCAGTTCAAGTGTAGCGATTTTGACATTCCCTCTATAAGCGATATCTTAGGATAAGTGTCTTTTTCTGTGTGACTTATTTCACTTAGAATCATCGTACCTAAATCCACTCATCATGCTGCTAACTAGCCTTATGACATTGATTTCATGGCTGAGTGATATTCCATTGTGCCAAGTACCACCATTTCTTTATCCATTTTTCTCTTTCCTGGGATATTGAAGGTGTACCGAAGTGGAGGTTCTTGGAAACAGAGCAGCCGTAAATTTTAGGGTGCCTGTGTCTTGTTGATTTTTAGTTTTCCCAATTTATACGCCCATGAGTGGAAGTGCCCTATGCTCTCTACGCTGTGTTTATTACTTGTTTCAGGACACACCGTACTCTTCTCCAGAGTGCCTGTTGGCAATTTACATCCCGCCCGTCAGCGTAGCAAGGCTCCCATGTCTCCATGGCCTGTCCTGCTTTTCTGGTTTTTACACTTTGTTCAGCATGGCCCTTTTGACCGAGGGCAAGCGAGACTTCTTTGTAGCGCTGATTTGCCCTTCCGGCTTGCTTGGTTGGCCAAAAAGGGCGTATGCGTTTTTTCCTGAATATATTCAGGAAAAAACGCATACGCCCTTTTTGGCCAAGGGCATCATTGTCAACGTTTTGCCGCTTTTCATGTGCTTTAAAGGCGAGTCGAATCTACCTCCTGAAATCTGTTTCCTGCAAATCTGCCTTGCTTTCAAATCCTCTTCGTTGCCTTCCCTCAATATATTTGTGGACGAGAGTTCTCATTTATAACTCTGCACGTTTGGAAATTGCAGTGCCCCTGAGCTCCATTTGTCTCCTCGCTTTCTTGGGAGCTGGCCGCAAAAGCGCAGGATTGCTTCAGGCCCTATTTTGGTTCTGGGGGGCAGGCTGAGCCTGTGGTTCATTCTTCTTCCTGATGGGAAAATGGAGTGACCTGTGCCTGTCCCAACACCTAGGGCTAGTCTTTCGTTGGTTCCCCGTCTTCCCGTTCATCCTCAGGACAAATTGCAAACTGGACGAAACAGTAGGTTAAAGGTGCTGATTCTCCAAGTAGGGAGATGGTTAGTCAAGTGGCTGGAATGGCGAAACCGAGCACAAGGAGAGGAGAAATGAGGTGCGTTTTAGAAACCTTTCCCGATCTCACGGCATACCATCTTCTGGCTTTCCCATGCATGTTTTGATGTAGGAAGATTCCCTTGTACCTGGAGATTTGAGACC
This sequence comes from Eubalaena glacialis, assembly GCF_028564815.1. Classification (NCBI taxonomy): domain Eukaryota; kingdom Metazoa; phylum Chordata; class Mammalia; order Artiodactyla; family Balaenidae; genus Eubalaena; species Eubalaena glacialis. The sequence continues at coordinate 588,075 of NW_026871218.1, forward strand.
CATGGGGTGTGTTCCACGCAGTGTTACTTTAAAGTATCTGCGTTTGCTCACCCAACCTCACCAATCCTCTCAGCCCCAAGAGTGTCCAGCCTTATGTCTCATCCAGCTGTGGGTCTAGATATCGTCAATCCAGGTTGCATCAGAGACCCTGAACGGATATTGTAAGAATTTCTCTCTCTTTCACTGTCTTTGCTTTGTGGGTTTTTTAAAGTAATGTATGTTTAGAATGGGGTTTGGCTGCTTTTCCCTGCTGTGTTGATGCCGCTTTACACCCTCTTGATTCACTTGCAGAGAGATATCGATACATAGGTTTTCAGATTCATACTAGTCAGATATATTCTTGTGCGGTGACTAGGGGGTGTTGAGTCCAGTTCACTGAGCAGGGAGTAGGCCTTGTCTATTACATATTTGGCTTATGGAGCGGTCTCTGAGCTAATTTCAAACCCTTGTTTTATGCATCACCCCACCTCACCTTTCCGGTTAAGCAGCCATAGTGTGTCTTCTAAAGGTGTGACTCTGTTCTGTTTTGTAATTCAGTTCAAGTGTAGCGATTTTGACATTCCCTCTATAAGCGATATCTTAGGATAAGTGTCTTTTTCTGTGTGACTTATTTCACTTAGAATCATCGTACCTAAATCCACACATCATGCTGCTAACTAGCCTTATGACATTGATTTCATGGCTGAGTGATATTCCATTGTGCCAAGTCCCACCATTTCCTTATCCATTTTTCTCTTTCCTGGGATATTGAAGGTGTACCGAAGCGGAGGTTCTTGGAAACAGAGCAGCTGTAAACTTTAGGGTGCCTGTGTCTTGTTGATTTTTAGTTTTCCCAATTTATACGCCCATGAGTGGAAGTGCCCTATGCTCTCTACGCTGTGTTTATTATTTGTTTCAGGACACACCGTACTCTTCTCCAGAGTGCCTGTTGGCAATTTATATCCCGCCCATCAGCGTAGCAAGGCTCCCATGTCTCCATGGCCTGTCCTGCTTTTCTGGTTTTTACTGTTTGTTCAGCATGGCCCTTTTGACCGAGGGCAAGCGAGACTTCTTTGTAGCGCTGATTTGCCCTTCCGGCTTGCTTGGTTGGCCAAAAAGGGCGTATGCGTTTTTTCCTGAATATATTCATGAAAAAACGCATACGCCCTTTTTGGCCAAGGGCATCATTGTCAACGTTTTGCCGCTTTTCATGTGCTTTAAAGGCCAGTCGAATCTACCTCCTGAAATCTGTTTCCTGCAAATCTGCCTTGCTTTCAAATCCTCTTCGTTGCCTTCCCTCAATATATTTGTGGACGAGAGTTCTCATTTATAACTCTGCACGCTTGTGAATTGCAGTGCCCCTGAGCTCCATTTGTCTCCTCGCTTTTTTGGGAGCTGGCCGCAAAAGCGCAGGATTGCTTCAGGCCCTATTTTGGTTCTGGGGGGCAGGCTGAGCCTGTGGTTCATTCTTCTTCCTGATGGGAAAATGGAGTGACCTATGCCTGTCCCAACACCTAGGGCTCGTCTCTCGTTGGTTCCGCGTCTTCCCGTTCATCCTCAGGACAAATTGCAACCTGTACAATCAGGAGGTTAAAGGTGCTGATTCTCCAAGTAGGGAGATGGTTAGTCAAGCGGCTGGAATGGCGAACCCGAGCACAAGGAGAGGAGAAATGAGGTGCGTTTTAGAAACCTTTCCCGATCTCATGGCATACCATCTTCTGGGTTTCCCATGCATGTTTTGATGTAGGAAGATGCCCTTGTACCTGGAGATTTGAGACCCATGGGGTGTGTTCCCCGCAGTGTTACTTTAAAGTATCTGCGTTTGCTCACCCAACCTCACCAATCCTCTCAGCCCCAAGAGTGTCCAGCCTTATGTCTCATCCAGCTGTGGGTCTAGATATGGTCAATCCAGGTTGCATCAGAGACCCTGAACGGATTTTGTAAGAATTTCTCTCTCTTTCACTGTCTTTGTTTTGTGGGTTTCTTAAAGTAATTTATGTTTAGCATCGGGCTTGGCTGCTTTTCCCTGCTGTGTTTATGCCGCTTTACACCCTCTTGATTCACTTGCAGAGAGATATCGATACATAGGTTTTCAGATTCTTACTAGTCAGATATATTCTTGTGTGGTGACTAGGGCGTGTTGAGTCCAGTTCACTGAGCAGGGAGTAGGCCTTGTCTATTACATATTTGGCTTATGGAGCGGTCTCTGAGCTAATTTTAAACCCTTGTTTTATGCATCACCCCACCTCACCTTTCCCGTTAAGCAGCCATAGTGTGTCTTCTAAAGGTGTGACTCTGTTCTGTTTTGTAATTAAGTTTAAGTGTAGCGATTTTGACATTCCCTCTATAAGCGATATCTTAGGATAAGTGTCTTTTTCTGTGTGACTTATTTCACTTAGAATCATCGTACCTAAATCCACTCATCATGCTGCTAACTAGCCTTATGACATTGATTTCATGGCTGAGTGATATTCCATTGTGCCAAGTACCACCATTTCTTTATCCATTTTTCTCTTTCCTGGGATATTGAAGGTGTACCGAAGTGGAGGTTCTTGGAAACAGAGCAGCCGTAAACTTTAGGGTGCCTGTGTCTTGTTGATTTTTAGTTTTCCCAATTTATACGCCCTTGAGTGGAAGTGCCCTATGCTCTCTACGCTGTGTTTATTACTTGTTTCAGGACACACCGTACACTTCTCCAGAGTGCCTGTTGGCAATTTACATCCCGCCCATCAGCGTAGCAAGGCTCCCATGTCTCCATGGCCTGTCCTGCTTTTCTGGTTTTTACACTCTTTTCAGCATGGCCCTTTAGACCGAGGGCAAGCGAGACTTCTTTGTAGCGCTGATTTGCCCTTCCGGCTTGCTTGGTTGGCCAAAAAGGGCGTATGCGTTTTTTCCTGAATATATTCAGGAAAAAACGCATACGCCCTTTTTGGCCAAGGGCATCATTGTCAACGTTTTGCCGCTTTTCATGTGCTTTAAAGGCGAGTCGAGTCTACCTCCTGAAATCTGTTTCCTGCAAATCTGCCTTGCTTTCAAATCCTCTTCGTTGCCTTCCCTCAATATATTTGTGGACGAGAGTTCTCATTTATAACTCTGCACGTTTGTGAATTGCAGTGCCCCTGAGTTCCATTTGTCTACTCGCATTTTTGGGAGCTGGCCGCAAAAGCGCAGGATTGCTTCAGGTCCTATTTTGGTTCTGGGGGGCAGGCTGAGCCTGTGGTTCATTCTTCTTCCTGATGGGAAAATGGAGTGACCTGTGCCTGTCCAAACACCTAGGGCTAGTCTCTCGTTGGTTCCACGTCTTCCCGTTCATCCTCAGGACAAATTGCAACCTGTACGAAACAGGAGGTTAAAGGTGCTGATTCTCCAAGTAGGGAGATGGTTAGTCAAGCGGCTGGAATGGCGAACCCGAGCACAAGGAGAGGAGAAATGAGGTGCGTTTTAGAAACCTTTCCCGATCTCACGGCATACCGTCTTCTGGGTTTCCCATGCATGTTTTGATGTAAGAAGATGCCCTTGTACCTGGAGATTTGAGACCCATGGGGTGTGTACCCCGCGGTGTTACTTTAAAGTATCTGCATTTGCTCACCCAACCTCACCAATCCTCTCAGCGCCAAGAGTGTCCAGCCTTATGTCTCATCCAGCTGTGGGTCTAGATATGGTCAATCCAGGTTGCATCAGAGACCCTGAACGGATTTTGTAAGAATTTCTCTCTCTTTCACTGTCTTTGTTTTGTGGGTTTCTTAAAGTAATTTATGTTTAGAATGGGTCTTGGCTGCTTTTCCCTGCTGTGTTTATGCCGCTTTACACCCTCTTGATTCACTTGCAGAGAGATATCGATACATAGGTTTTCAGATTCTTACTAGTCAGATATATTCTTGTGCGGTGACTAGGGGGTGTTGAGTCCAGTTCACTGAGCAGGGAGTAGGCCTTGTCTATTACATATTTGGCTTATGGACCGGTCTCTGAGCTAATTTCAAACCCTTGTTTTATGCATCACCCCACCTCACCTTTCCCGTTAAGCAGCCATAGTGTGTCTTCTAAAGGTGTGCCTCTGTTCTGTTTTGTAATTCAGTTCAAGTGTACCGATTTTGACATTCCCTCTATAATCGATATCTTAGGATAAGTGTCTTTTTCTGTGTGACTTATTTCACTTAGAATCATCGTCGCTAAATCCACTCATCATGCTGCTAACTAGCCTTATGACATTGATTTCATGGCTGAGTGATATTCCATTGTGCCAAGTACCACCATTTGTTTATCCATTTTTCTCTTTCCTGGGATATTGAAGGTGTACCGATGTGGAGGTTCTTGGAAACAGAGCAGCCGTAAAGTTTGGGGTGCCTGTGTCTTGTTGATTTTTAGTTTTCCCAATTTATACGCCCATGAGTGGAAGTGCCCTATGCTCTCTAAGCTGTGTTTATTACTTGTTTCAGGACACACCGTACACTTCTCCAGAGTGCCTGTTGGCAATTTACATCCCGCCCATCAGCGTAGCAAGGCTCCCATGTCTCCATGGCCTGTCCTGCTTTTCTGGTTTTTACACTTTTTTCAGCATGGCCCTTTTGACCGAGGGCAAGCGAGACTTCTTTGTAGCGCTGATTTGCCCTTCCGGCTTGCTTGGTTGGCCAAAAAGGGCGTATGCGTTTTTTCCTGAATATATTCAGGAAAAAACGCATACGCCCTTTTTGGCCAAGGGCATCATTGTCAATGTTTTGCTGCTTTTCATATGCTTAAAAGGCGAGTTGAATCTACCTCCTGAAATCTGTTTCCTGCAAATCTGCCTTGCTTTCAAATCGTCTTCGTTGCCTTCCCTCAAAATATTTGTGGACGAGAGTTCTCATTTATAACTCTGCACGTTTGTGAATTGCAGGGCCCCTGAGCTCCATTTGTCTTCTCGCTTTTTTGGGAGCTGGCCGCAAAAGCGCAGGATTGCTTCAGGCCCTATTTTGGTTCTGGGGGGCAGGCTGAGCCTGTGGTTCATTCTTCTTCCTGATGGGAAAATGGAGTGACCTCTGCCTGTCCCAACACCTAGGGATAGTCTCTCGTTGGTTCCCCGTCTTCCCGTTCATCCTCAGGACAAATTGCAACCTGTACGGAACAGGAGGTTAAAGGTGCTGATTCTCCGAGTAGGGAGATGGTTAGTCAAGCGGCTGGAATGGCGAACCCGAGCACAAGGAGAGGAGAAATGAGGTGCGTTTTAGAAACCTTTCCCGATCTCACGGCATACCGTCTTCTGGGTTTCCCATGCATGTTTTGATGTAAGAAGATGCCCTTGTACCTGGAGATTTGAGACCCATGGGGTGTGTACCCCGCGGTGTTACTTTAAAGTATCTGCATTTGCTCACCCAACCTCACCAATCCTCTCAGCCCCAAGAGTGTCCAGCCTTATGTCTCATCCAGCTGTGGGTCTAGATATGGTCAATCCAGGTTGCATCATAGACCCTGAACGGATTTTGTAAGAATTTCTCTCTCTTTCACTGTCTTCGTTTTGTGGGTTTTTTTAAGTAATTTATGTTTAGAACGGGGCTTGGCTGCTTTTCCCTGCTGTGTTTATGCCGCTTTACACCCTCTTGATTCACTTGCAGAGAGATATCGATATATAGGTTTTCAGATTCTTACTAGTCAGAATTATTCTTGAGCGGTGACTAGGGGGTGTTGAGTCCAGTTCACTGAGCAGGGAGTAGGCCTTGTCTATTACATATTTGGCTTATGGAGCGGTCTCTGAGCTAATTTCAAACCCTTGTTTTATGCATCACCCCACCTCACCTTTCCCGTTAAGCAGCCATAGTGTGTCTTCTAAAGGTGTGCCTCTGTTCTGTTTTGTAATTCAGTTCAAGTGTAGCGATTTTGACATTCCCTCTATAAGCGATATCTTAGGATAAGTGTCTTTTTCTGTGTGACTTATTTCACTTAGAATCATCGTACCTAAATCCACTCATCATGCTGCTAACTAGCCTTATGACATTGATTTCATGGCTGAGTGATATTCCATTGTGCCAAGTCCCACCATTTCTTTATCCATTTTTCTCTTTCCTGGGATATTGAAGGTGTACCGAAGTGGAGGTTCTTGGAAACAGAGCAGCCGTAATGTTTGGGGTTCCTGTGTCTTGTTGATTTTTAGTTTTCCCAATTTATACGCCCATGAGTGGAAGTGCCCTATGCTCTCTAAGCTGTGTTTATGAATTGTTTCAGGACACACCGTACACTTCTCCAGAGTGCCTGTTGGCAATTTACATCCCGCCCATCAGCGTAGCAAGGCTCCCATGTCTCCATGGCCTCTCCTGCTTTTCTGGTTTTTACACTTTTTTCAGCATGGCCCTTTTGACCGAGGGCAAGCGAGACTTCTTTGTAGCGCTGATTTGCCCTTCCGGCTTGCTTGGTTGGCCAAAAAGGGCGTATGCGTTTTTTCCTGAATATATTCAGGAAAAAACGCATACGCCCTTTTTGGCCAAGGGCATCATTGTCAACGTTTTGCCGCTTTTCATGTGCTTTAAAGGCGAGTCGAATCTACCTCCTGAAATCTGTTTCTTGCAAATCTGCCTTGCTTTCAAATCCTCTTCGTTGCCTTCCCTCAATATATTTGTGGATGAGAGTTCTCATTTATAACTCTGCACGTTTCTTAATTGCAGTGCCCCTGAGCTCCATTTTACTACTTGCTTTTTTGGGAGCTGGCCGCAAAAGCACAGGATTGCTTCAGGCCCTAATTTGGTTCTGGGGGGCAGGCTGAGCCTGTGGTTCATTCTTCTTCCTGATGGGAAAATGGAGTGACCTGTGCCTGTCCAAACACCTAGGGCTAGTCTCTCGTTGGTTCCACGTCTTCCCGTTCATCCTCAGGACAAATTGCAACCTGTACGAAACAGGAGGTTAAAGGTGCTGATTCTCCAAGTAGGGAGATGGTTAGTCAAGCGGCTGGATTGGCGAACCCAAGCACAAGGAGAGGAGAAATGAGGTGCGTTTTAGAAACCTTTCCCGATCTCACGGCATACCATCTTCTGGGTTTCCCATGCATGTTTTGATGTAGGAAGATGCCCTTGTACCTGGAGATTTGAGACCCATGTGGTGGGTACCCCGCGGTGTTACTTTAAAGTATCTGCATTTGCTCACCCAACCTCACCAATCCTCTCAGCCCCAAGAGTGTCCAGCCTTATGTCTCATCCAGCTGTGGGTCTAGCTATGGTCAATCCAGGTTGCATCAGAGACCCTGAACGGATTTTGTAAGAATTTCCCTCTCTTTCACTGTCTTTGTTTTGTGGGTTTTTTTAAGTAATTTATGTTTAGAATGGGTCTTGGCTGCTTTTCCCTGCTGTGTTGATGCCGCTTTACACCCTCTTGATTCACTTGCAGAGAGATATCGATACATAGGTTTTCAGATTCTTAGTAGTCAGATATATTCTTGTGCGGTGACTAGGGGGTGTTGAGTCCAGTTCACTGAGCAGGGAGTAGGTCTTGTCTATTACATATTTGGCTTATGGAGCGGTCTCTGAGCTAATTTCAAACCCTTGTTTTATGCATCACCCCACCTCACCTTTCCCGTTAAGCAGCCATAGTGTGTCTTCTAAAGGTATGACTCTGTTCTGTTTTGTAATTCAGTTCAAGTGTAGCGATTTTGACATTCCCTCTATAAGCGATATCTTAGGATAAGTGTCTTTTTCTGTGTGACTTATTTCACTTAGAATCATCGTACCTAAATCCACTCATCATGCTGCTAACTAGCCTTATGACATTGATTTCATGGCTGAGTGATATTCCATTGTGCCACGTACCACCATTTCTTTATCCATTTTTCTCTTTCTGAGATATTGAAGGTGTACCGAAGTGGAGGTTCTTGGAAACAGAGCAGCCGTAAAGGTTGAGGTGCCTGTGTCTTGTAGATTTTTAGTTTTCCCAATTTATACGCCCATGAGTGGAAGTGCCCTATGCTCTCTAAGCTGTGTTTATTACTTTTTTCAGGACACACCGTACACTTTTCCAGAGTGCCTGTTCGCAATTTACATCCCGCCCATCAGCGTAGCAAGGCTCCCTTATCTCCATGGCCTGTCCTGCTTTTCTGGTTTTTACACATTTTTCAGCATGGCCCTTTTGACCGAGGGCAAGCGAGACTTCTTTGTAGCGCTGATTTGCCCTTCCGGCTTGCTTGGTTGGCCAAAAAGGGCGTATGCGTTTTTTCCTGAATATATTCAGGAAAAAACGCATACGCCCTTTTTGGCCAAGGGCATCATTGTCAACGTTTTGCCGCTTTTCATGTGCTTTAAAGGCGAGTCGAATCTACCTCCTGAAATCTGTTTCCTGCAAATCTGCCTTGCTTTCAAATCCTCTTCGTTGCCTTCCCTCAATATATTTGTGGACGAGAGATATCATTTATAACTCTGCACGTTTGTGAATTGCAGTGCCCCTGAGCTCCATTTTTCTACTCGCTTTTTTGGGAGCTGGCCGCAAAAGTGCAGGATTGCTTCAGGCCCTATTTTGGTTCTAGGGGGCAGGATGAGCCTGTGGTTCATTCTTCTTCCTGATGGGAAAATGGAGTGACCTGTGCCTGTCCCAACACCTAGGGCTAGTCTCTCGTTGGTTGCCCGTCTTCCCGTTCATCCTCAGGACAAATTGCAACCTGGACGAAACAGGAGGTTAAAGGTGCTGATTCTCCAAGTAGGGAGATGGTTAGTCAAGCGGCTGGAATGGCGAACCAGTGCACAAGGAGAGGAGAAATGAGGTGCGTTTTAGAAACCTTTCCCGATCTCACGGCATACCATCTTCTGGGCTTATCATGCATGTTTTGATGTAGGAAGATGCCCTTGTACCTGGGGATTTGAGACCCATGGGGCGTGTACCCCGCGGTGTTACTTTAAAGTATCTGCGTTTGCTCACCAAGCTCACCAATCTTCTCAGCCCCAAGAGTGTCCAGCCTTATGTCTCATCCAGCTGTGGGTCTAGATATGGTCAATCCAGGTTGCATCAGAGACCCTGAACAGATTATTTAAGAATTTCTCTCTTTCACTGTCTTTCTTTTGTGGGTTTTTTAAAGTAATTTATGTTTAGAATGGGTCTTGGCTGCTTTTCCCTGCTGTGTTTATGCCGCTTTACACCCTCTTGATTCACTTGCAGAGAGATATCGATACATAGGTTTTCAGATTCTTACTAGTCAGATATATTCTTGTGCGGTGACTAGGGGGTGTTGAGTCCAGTTCACTGAGCAGGGAGTAGGCCTTGTCTATTACATATTTGGCTTATGGAGCGGTCTCTGAGCTAATTTCAAACCCTTGTTTTATGCATCACCCCACCTCACCATTCCCGTTCAGCAGCCATAGTGTGTCTTCTAAAGGTGTGACTCTGTTCTGTTTTGTAATTCAGTTCAAGTTTAGCGATTTTGACATTCCCTCTATAAGCGATATCTTAGGATAAGTGTCTTTTTCTGTGTGACTTATTTCACTTAGAATCATCGTCGCTAAATCCACTCATCATGCTGCTAACTAGCCTTATGACATTGATTTCATGGCTGAGTGATATTCCATTGTGCCAAGTACCACCATTTCTTTCTCCATTTTTCTCTTTCCTGGGATATTGAAGGTGTACCGAAGGGGAGGTTCTTGGAAACAGAGCAGCCGTAAAGTTTGGGGTGCCTGTGTCTTGTTGATTTTTAGTTTTCCCGATTTATACGCCCATGAGTGGAAGTGCCCTATGCTCTCTAATCTGTGTTTATTACTTGATTCAGGACACACCGTACACTTCTCCAGAGTGCCTGTTGGCAATTTACATCCCGCCCATCAGCGTAGCAAGGCTCCCTTATCTCCATGGCCTGTCCTGCTTTTCTGGTTTTTACACATTTTTCAGCATGGCCCTTTTGACCGAGGGCAAGCGAGACTTCTTTGTAGCGCTGATTTGCCCTTCCGGCTTGCTTGGTTGGCCAAAAAGGGCGTATGCGTTTTTTCCTGAATATATTCAGGAAAAAACGCATACGCCCTTTTTGGCCAAGGGCATCATTGTCAACGTTTTGCCGCTTTTCGTGTGCTTTAAAGGCGAGTCGAATCTACCTCCTGAAATCTGTTTCCTGCAAATCTGCCTTGCTTTCAAATCCTCTTCGTTGCCTTCCCTCAATATATTTGTGGACGAGAGTTCTCATTTATAATTCTGCACGTTTGTGAATTGCAGTGCCCCTGAGCTCCATTTGTCTACTCGCTTTTTTGGGAGCTGGCCGCAAAAGCGCAGGATTGCTTCAGGCCCTATTTTGGTTCTGGGGGGCAGGCTGAGCCTGTGGTTCATTCTTCTTCCTGATGGGAAAATGGAGTGACCTGTGCCTGTCCCAACACCTAGGGCTAGTCTCTCGTTGGTTCCCCGTCTTCCCGTTCATCCTCAGGAAAATTGCAACCTGTACGAAACAGGAGGTTAAAGGTGCTGATTCTCCAAGTAGGGAGATGGTTAGTCAAGCAGCTGGAATGGCGAACCCGAGCACAAGGAGAGGAGAAATGAGGTGCGTTTTAGAAACCTTTCCCGATCTCACGGCATACCATCTTCTGAGTTTCCCATGCATGTTTTGATGTAGGAAGATGCCCTTGTACCTTGAGATTTGAGACCCATTGGGTGGGTACGCCGCGGTGTTATTTTAAAGTATCTGTATTTGCTCACCCAACCTCACCAATCCTCTCAGACCCAAGACTGTCCAGCCTTATGTCTCATCCAGCTGTGTGTCTAGCTATGGTCAATCCAGGTTGCATCAGAGACCCTGAACGGATTTTGTAAGAATTTCTCTCTCTTTCACTGTCTTTGTTTTGTGGGTTTTTTAAAGTAATTTATGTTTAGAATGGGGCTTGGCTGATTTTCCCTGCTCTGTTTATGCCGCTTTACACCCTCTTGATTCACTTGCAGAGAGATATCGATACATAGGTTTTCAGATTCTTACTAGTCAGATATATTCTTGTGCGGTGACTAGGGGGTGTTGAGTCCAGTTCACTGAGCAGGGAGTAGGCCTTGTCTATTACATATTTGGCTTATGGAGTGGTCTCTGAGCTAATTTCAAACCCTTGTTTTATGCATCACCCCACCTCACCTTTCCCGTTAAGCAGCCATAGTGTGTCTTCTAAAGGTGTGACTCTGTTCTGTTTTGTAATTCAGTTCAAGTGTAGCAATTTTGACATTCCCTCTATAAGCGATATCTTAGGATAAGTGTCTTTTTCTGTGTGACTTATTTCACTTAGAATCATCGTCGCTAAATCCAGTCATCATGCTGCTAACTAGCCTTATGACATTGATTTCATGGCTGAGTGATATTCCATTGTGCCAAGTACCACCATTTGTTTATCCATTTTTCTCTTTCCTGGGATATTGAAGGTGTACCGAAGTGGAGGTTCTTGGAAACAGAGCAGCCATAAAGTTTGGGGTGCCTGTGTCTTGCTGATTTTTAGTTTTCCCAATTTATACGCCCATGAGTGGAAGTGTCCTATGCTCTCTAAGCTGTGTTTATTACTTGTTTCAGGACACACCGTACACTTCTCCAGAGTGGCTGTTGGCAATTTACATCCTGCCCATTAGCGTAGCAAGGCTCCCATGTCTCCATGGCCTGTCCTGCTTTTCTGGTTTTTACACTTTTTTCAGCATGGCCCTTTTGACCGAGGGCAAGCGACACTTCTTTGAAGCACTGATTTGCCCTTCCGGCTTGCTTGGTTGGCCAAGAAGGGCGTATGCGTTTTTCCTGAATATATTCAGGAAAAAACGCATACGCCCTTCTTGGCCAAGGGCATCATTGTCAACGTTTTGCCTGTTTTCTTGTGCTTTAAACGTGAGTCGAATCTACCTCCTGAAATCTGTTTCCTGCAAATCTGCCTTGCTTTCAAATCCTCTTCGTTGCCTTCCCTCAATATATTTGTGGACGAGAGATATCATTTATAACTCTGCATGTTTGTGAATTGCAGTGCCCCTGAGCTCCATTCGTCTACTCGCTTTTTTGGGAGCTGGCCGCAAAAGCGCAGGATTGCTTCAGGCCCTATTTTGGTTCTAGGGGGCAGGCTGAGCCTGTGGTTCATTCTTCTTCCTGATGGGAAAATGGAGTGACCTGTGCCTGTCCCAACACCTAGGGCTAGTCTCTCGTTGGTTGCCCGTCTTCCCGTTCATCCTCAGGACAAATTGCAACCTGTACAAAACAGGAGGTTAAAGGTGCTGATTCTCCAAGTAGGGAGATGGTTAGTCAAGCGGCTGGAATGGCGAACCCGAGCACAATGAGAGGAGAAATGAGGTGCTTTTAGAAACCTTTCCCGATCTCACGGCATACCATCTTCTGGGTTTCCCATGCATGTTTTGATGTAGGAAGATGCCCTTGTACATGGAGATTTGAGACCCATGGGGTGGGTACCCCGCGGTGTTACTTTAAAGTATCTGCGTTTGCTCACCAAGCTCACCAATCCTCTCAGCCCCAAGAGTGTCCAGCCTTATGTCTCATCCAGCTGTGGGTCTAGATATGGTCAATCCAGGTTGCATCAGAGACCCTGAACAGATTTTGTAAGAATTTCTCTCTCTTTCACTGTCTTTGTTTTGTGGGTTTTTTAAAGTAATTTATGTTTAGAATGGGTCTTGGCTGCTTTTCCCTGCTGTGTTTATGCCGCTTTACACCCTCTTGATTCACTTGCAGAGAGATATCGATACATAGGTTTTCAGATCCTTACTAGTCAGATATATTCTTGTGCGGTGACTAGGGGGTGTTGAGTCCAGTTCACTGAGCAGGGAGTAGGCCTTGTCTATTACATATTTGGCTTATGGAGCGGTCTCTGAGCTAATTTCAAACCCTTGTTTTATGCATCACCCCACCTCACCATTCCCGTTCAGCAGCCATAGTGTGTCTTCTAAAGGTGTGACTCTGTTCTGTTTTGTAATTCAGTTCAAGTGTAGCGATTTTGACATTCCCTCTATAAGCGATATCTTAGGATAAGTGTCTTTTTCTGTGTGACTTATTTCACTTAGAATCATCGTACCTAAATCCACTCATCATGCTGCTAACTAGCCTTATGACCTTGATTTCATGGCTGAGTGATATTCCATTGTGCCAAGTACCACCATTTGTTTATCCATTTTTCTCTTTCCTGGGATATTGAAGGTGTACCGAAGTGGAGGTTCTTGGAAACAGAGCAGCCATAAAGTTTGGGGTGCCTGTGTCTTGCTGATTTTTAGTTTTCCCAATTTATACGCCCATGAGTGGAAGTGTCCTATGCTCTCTAAGCTGTGTTTATTACTTGTTTCAGGACACACCGTACACTTCTCCAGAGTGGCTGTTGGCAATTTACATCCTGCCCATTAGCGTAGCAAGGCTCCCATGTCTCCATGGCCTGTCCTGCTTTTCTGGTTTTTACACTTTTTTCAGCATGGCCCTTTTGACCGAGGGCAAGCGAGACTTCTTCGTAGCACTGATTTGCCCTTCCGGCTTGCTTGGTTGGCCAAAAAGGGCGTATGCGTTTTTTCCTGAATATATTCAGGAAAAAACGCATACGCCCTTTTTGGTGAAGGGCATTATTGTCAACGTTTTGCCTGTTTTCATGTGCTTTAAAGGCGAGTCGAATCTACCTCCTGAAATCTGTTTCCTGCAAATCTGCCTTGCTTTCAAATCCTCTTCGTTGCCTTCCCTCAATATATTTGTGGACGGGAGATATCATTTATAACTCTGCACGTTTGTGAATTGCAGTGCCCCTGAGCTCCATTTGTCTACTCGCTTTTTTGGGAGCTGGCCGCAAAAGCGCAGGATTGCTTCAGGCCCTATTTTGGTTCTAGGGGGCAGGCTGAGCCTGTGGTTCATTCTTCTTCCTGATGGGAAAATGGAGTGACCTGTGCCTGTCCCAACACCTAGGGCTAGTCTCTCGTTGGTTGCCCGTCTTCCCGTTCATCCTCAGGACAAATTGCAACCTGTACGAAACAGGAGGTTAAAGGTGCTGATTCTCCAAGTAGGGAGATGGTTAGTCAAGCGGCTGGAATGGCGAACCCGAGCACAATGAGAGGAGAAATGAGGTGCGTTTTAGAAACCTTTCCCGATCTCACGGCATACCATCTTCTGGGTTTCCCATGCATGTTTTGATGTAGGAAGATTCCCTTGTACCTGGAGATTTGAGACCCATGGGGTGTGTACCCCGCGGTGTTACTTTAAAGTATCTGCGTTTGCTCACCAAGCTCACCAATCCTCTCAGCCCCAAGAGTGTCCAGCCTTATGTCTCATCCAGCTGTGGGTCTAGATATGGTCAATCCAGGTTGCATCAGAGACCCTGAACAGATTTTGTAAGAATTTCTCTCTCTTTCACTGTCTTCGTTTTGTGGGTTTTTTAAAGTAATTTATGTTTAGAATGGGTCTTGGCTGCTTTTCCCTGCTGTGTTTATGCCGCTTTACACCCTCTTGATTCACTTGCAGAGAGATATCGATACATAGGTTTTCAGATTCTTACTAGTCAGATATATTCTTGTGCGGTGACTAGGGGGTGTTGAGTCCAGTTCACTGAGCAGGGAGTAGGCCTTGTCTATTACATATGTGGCTTATGGAGTGGTCTCTGAGCTAATTTCAAACCCTTGTTTTATGCATCACCCCACCTCACCATTCCCATTCAGCTTCCATAGTGTGTCTTCTAAAGGTGTGACTTTGTTCTGTTTTGTAATTCAGTTCAAGTGTAGCGATTTTGACATTCCCTCTATAAGCGATATCTTAGGATAAGTGTCTTTTTCTGTGTGACTTATTTCACTTAGAATCATCGTTGCTAAATCCAGTCATCATGCTGCTAACTAGCCTTATGACATTGATTTCATGGCTGAGTGATATTCCATTGTGCCAAGTACCACCATTTCTTTATCCATTTTTCTCTTTCCTGGGATATTGAAGGTGTACCGAAGTGGAGGTTCTTGGAAACAGAGCAGCCGTAAAGTTTGGGGTGCCTGTGTCTTGTTGATTTTTAGTTTTCCCAATTTATACGCCCATGAGTGGAAGTGCCCTATGCACTCTAAGCTGTGTTTATTACTTGTTTCGGGACACACCGTACACTTCTCTAGAGTGGCTGTTGGCAATTTACATCCTGCCCATTAGCGTAGCAAGGATCCCATGTCTCCATGGCCTGTCCTGCTTTTCTGGTTTTTACACTTTTTTCAGCATGGCCCTTTTGACCGAGGGCAAGCCACACTTCTTTGAAGCACTGATTTGCCCTTCCGGCTTGCTTGGTTGGCCAAAAAGGGCGTATGCGTTTTTTCCTGAATATATTCAGGAAAAAACGCATACGCCCTTCTTGGCCAAGGGCATCATTGTCAACGTTTTGCCTGTTTTCATGTGCTTTAAAGGCGAGTCGAATCTACCTCCTGAAATCTGTTTCCTGCAAATCTGCCTTGCTTTCAAATCCTGTTCGTTGCCTTCCCTCAATATATTTGTGGACGAGAGATATCATTTATAACTCTGCATGTTTGTGAATTGCAGTGCCCCTGAGCTCCATTTGTCTACTCGCTTTTTTGGGAGCTGGCCGCAAAAGCGCAGGATTGCTTCAGGCCCTATTTTGGTTCTAGGGGGCAGGCTGAGCCTGTGGTTCATTCTTCTTCCTGATGGGAAATTGGAATGACCTGTGCCTGTCCCAACACCTAGGGCTAGTCTCTCGTTGGTTGCCCGTCTTCCCGTTCATCCTCAGGACAAATTGCAACCTGTACAAAACAGGAGGTTAAAGGTGCTGATTCTCCAAGTAGGGAGATGGTTAGTCAAGTGGCTGGAATGGCGAACCCGAGCACAATGAGAGGAGAAATGAGGTGCGTTTTAGAAACCTTTCCCGATCTCACGGCATACCATCTTCGGGGTTTCCCATGCATGTTTTGATGTAGGAAGATGCCCTTGTACCTGGAGATTTGAGACCCATGGGGTGTGTACCCCGCGGTGTTACTTTAAAGTATCTGCGTTTGCTCACCAAGCTCACCAATCCTCTCAGCCCCAAGAGTGTCCAGCCTTATGTCTCATCCAGCTGTGGGTCTAGATATGGTCAATCCAGGTTGCATCAGAGACCCTGAACAGATTTTGTAAGAATTTCTCTCTCTTTCACTGTCTTTGTTTTGTGGGTTTTTTAAAGTAATTTATGTTTAGAATGGGTCTTGGCTGCTTTTCCCTGCTGTGTTTATGCCGCTTTACACCCTGTTGATTCACTTGCAGAGAGATATCGATACATAGGTTTTCAGATTCTTACTAGTCAGATATATTCTTGTGCGGTGACTAGGGGGTGTTGAGTCCAGTTCACTGAGCAGGGAGTAGGCCTTGTCTATTACATATCTGGCTTATGGAGCGGTCTCTGAGCTAATTTCAAACCCTTGTTTTATGCATCACCCCACCTCACCATTCCCGTTCAGCAGCCATAGTGTGTCTTCTAAAGGTGTGACTCTGTTCTGTTTTGTAATTCAGTTCAAGTGTAGCGATTTTTACATTCCCTCTATAAGCGATATCTTAGGATAAGTGTCTTTTTCTGTGTGACTTATTTCACTTAGAATCATCGTCGCTAAATCCACTCATCATGCTGCTAACTAGCCTTATGACATTGATTTCATGGCTGAGTGATATTCCATTGTGCCAAGTACCACCATTTCTTTATCCATTTTTCTCTTTCCTGGGATATTGAAGGTGTACCGAAGTGGAGGTTCTTGGAAACAGAGCAGCCGTAAAGTTTGGGGTGCCTGTGTCTTGTTGATTTTTAGTTTTCCCAATTTATACGCCCATGAGTGGAAGTGCCCTATGCTCTCTAAGCTGTGTTTATTATTTGTTTCGGGACACACCGTACACTTCTCCAGAGTGGCTGTTGGCAATTTACATCCCGCCCATCAGCGTAGCAAGGCTCCCATGTCTCCATAGCCTGTCCTGGTTTTCTGGATTTTACGCTTATTTCAGCATGGCCGTTTTGACCGAGGGCAAGCGAGACTTCTTTGTAGCGCTGATTTGCCCTTCTGGCTTGCTTGGTTGGCCAAAAAGGGCGTATGCGTTTTTTCCTGAATATATTCAGGAAAAAACGCATACGCCCTTTTTGGTGAAGGGCATTATTGTCAACGTTTTGCCTGTTTTCATGTGCTTTAAAGGCGAGTCGAATCTACCTCCTGAAATCTGTTTCCTGCAAATCTGCCTTGCTTTCAAATCCTCTTCGTTGCCTTCCCTCAATATATTTGTGGACGAGAGATATTATTTATAACTCTGCACGTTTGTGAATTGCAGTGCCCCTGAGCTCCATTTGTCTACTCGCTTTTTTGGGAGCTGGCCGCAAAAGTGCAGGATTGCTTCAGGCCCTATTTTGGTTCTAGGGGGCAGGTTGAGCCTGTGGTTCATTCTTCTTCCTGATGGGAAAATGGAGTGACCTGTGCCTGTCCCAACACCTAGGGCTAGTCTCTCGTTGGTTCCCCATCTTCCAGTTCATCCTCAGAACAAATTGCAACCTGTTCGAAACAGGAGGTTAAAGGTGCTGATTCTCCGAGTAGGGAGATGGTTAGTCAAGCGGCTGGAATGGCGAACCCGAGCACAAGGAGAGGAGAAATGAGGTGCGTTTTAGAAACCTTTTCCGATCTCACGGCATACCATCTTCTGGGTTTCCCATGCATGTTTTGATGTAGGAAGATGCCCTTGTACCTGGAGATTTGAGACCCATGGGGTGTGTACCCCGCAGTGTTACTTTAAAGTATCTGCGTTTGCTCACCCAAGCTCACCAATCCTCTCAGCCCCAAGAGTGTCCAGCCTTATGTCTCATCCAGCTGTGGGTCTAGATATGATCAATCCAGGTTGCATCAGAGACCCAGAACAGATTTTGTAAGAATTTCTCTCTCTTTCACTGTCTTTGTTTTGTGGGTTTTTTAAAGTAATTTATGTTTAGAATGGGTCTTGGCTGCTTTTCCCTGCTGTGTTTATGCCGCTTTACACCCTCTTGATTCACTTGCAGAGAGATATCGATACATAGGTTTTCAGATTCTTACTAGTCAGATATATTCTTGTGCGGTGACTAGGGGGTGTTGAGTCCAGTTCACTGAGCAGGGAGTAGGCCTTGTCTATTACATATTTGGCTTATGGAGCGGTCTCTGAGCTAATTTCAAACCCTTGTTCTATGCATCACCCCACCTCACGTTTCCCGTTAAGCAGCCATAGTGTGTCTTCTAATGGTGTGACTCTGTTCTGTTGTGTAATTCAGTTCAAGTGTAGCGATTTTGACATTCCCTCTATAAGAGATATCTTAGGATAAGTGTCTTTTTCTGTGTGTCTTATTTCACTTAGAATCATCGTCGCTAAATCCACTCATCATGCTGCTAACTAGCCTTATGACATTGATTTCATTGCTGAGTGATATTCCATTGTGCCAAGTACCACCATTTCTTTATCCATTTTTTTTTCCTGGGATATTGAAGGTGTACCGAAGGGGAGGTTCTTGGAAACAGAGCAGCCGTAAAGTTTGGGGTGCCTGTGTCTTGTTGATTTTTAGTTTTCCCAATTTATACGCCCATGAGTGGAAGTGTCCTATGCTCTCTAATCTGTGTTTATTATTTGTTTCAGGACACACCGTACACTTCTCCAGAGTGGCTGTTGGCAATTTACATCCTGCCCATTAGCGTAGCAAGGCTCCCATGTCTCCATGGCCTGTCCTGCTTTTCTGGTGTTTACACTTTTTTCAGCATGGCCCTTTTGACCGAGGGCAAGTGAGACTTCTTTGTAGCACTGATTTGCCCTTCTGGCTTGCTTGGTTGGCCAAAAAGGGCGTATGCGTTTTTTCCTGAATATATTCAGGAAAAAACGCATACGCCCTTTTTGGTGAAGGGCATTATTGTCAACGTTTTGCCTGTTTTCATGTGCTTTAAAGGCGAGTCGAATCTACCTCCTGAAATCTGTTTCCTGCAAATCGGCCTTGCTTTAAAATCCTCTTCGTTGCCTTCCCTCAATATATTTGTGGACGAGAGATATCATTTATAACTCTGCACGTTTGTGAATTGCAGTGCCCCTGAGCTCCATTTGTCTACTCGCTTTTTTGGGAGCTGGCCGCAAAAGCGCAGGATTGCTTCAGGCCCTATTTTGGTTCTAGGGGGCAGGCTGAGCCTGTGGTTCATTCTTCTTCCTGATGGGAAAATGGAGTGACCTGTGCCTGTCCCAACACCTATTGCTAGTCTCTCGTTGGTTGCCCGTCTTCCGGTTCATCCTCAGGACAAATTGCAACCTGTACAAAACAGGAGGTTAAAGGTGCTGATTCTCCAAGTAGGGAGATGGTTAGTCAAGCGGCTGGAATGGCGAACCCGAGCACAATGAGAGGAGAAATGAGGTGCGTTTTAGAAACCTTTCCCGATCTCACGGCATACCATCTACTGGGTTTCCCATGCATGTTTTGATGTAGGAAGATGCCCTTGTACCTGGAGATTTGAGACTCATGGGGTGTGTACCCGCGGTGTTACTTTAAAGTATCTGCTTTTGCTCACCCAAGCTCACCAATCCTCTCAGCCCCAAGAGAGTCCAGCCTTATGTCTCATCCAGCTGTGGGTCTAGATATGGTCAATCCAGGTTGCATCAGAGACCCTGAACGGATTTTGTAAGAATTTCTCTCTCTTTCACTGTCTTTGTTTTGTGGGTTTTTTAAAGTAATTTATGTTTAGAATGGGGCTTGGCTGCTTTTCCCTGCTGTGTTTATGCCGCTCTACACCCTCTTGACTCACTTGCAGAGAGATATCTATACATAGGTTTTCAGATTCTTACGAGTCAGATATATTCTTGTGCGGTGATTAGGGGGTGTTGAGTCCAGTTCACTGAGCAGGGAGTAGGCCTTGTCTATTACATATTTGGCTTATGGAGCGGTGTCTGAGCTAATTTCAAACCCTTGTTTTATGCATCACCCCACCTCACCTTTCCCGTTAAGCAGCCATAGTGTGTCTTCTAAAGGTGTGACACTGTTCTGTTTTGTAATTCAGTTCAAGTGTAGCGATTTTGACATTCCCTCTATAAGCGATATCTTAGGATAAGTGCCTTTTTCTGTGTGACTTATTTCACTTAGAATCATCGTCGCTAAATCGACTCATCATGCTGCTAACTAGCCTTATGACATTCATTTCATGGCTGAGTGATATTCCATTGTGCCAAGTATCACCATTTCTTTATCCATTTTCTCTTTCCTGGGATATTGAAGGTGTACCGAAGTGGAGGTTCTTGGAAACAGAGCAGCCGTAAAGTTTGTGGTGCCTGTGTCTTGTTGATTTTTAGTTTTCCCGATTTATACGCCCATGAGTGGAAGTGCCCTATGCTCTCTAAGCTGTGTTTATTACTTGTTTCAGGACACACCGTACACTTCTCCAGAGTGCCTGTTGGCAATTTACATCCCGTCCATCAGCGTAGCAAGGCTCCCATGTCTCCATGGCCTGTCGTGCTTTTTTGGTTTTTACAGTTTGTTCAGCATGGCCCTTTTGACCGAGGGCAAGCGAGACTTCTTTGTAGCGCTGATTTGCCCTTCCGGCTTGCTTGGTTGGCCAAAAAGGGCGTATGCGTTTTTTCCTGAATATATTCAGGAAAAAACGCATACGCCCTTTTTGGCCAAGGGCATCATTGTCAACGTTTTGCCGCTTTTCATGTCCTTTAAAGTCAAGTCGAATCTACCTCCTGAAATCTGTTTCCTGCAAATCTGCCTTGCTTTCAAATCGTCTTCGTTGCCTTCCCTCAATATATTTGTGGACGAGAGTTCTCATTTATAACTCTGCACGTTTGTGAATTGCAGTGCCCCTGAGCTCCATTTGTCTACTCGCTTTTTTGGGAGCTGGCCGCAAAAGCGCAGGATTGCTTCAGGCCCTATTTTGGTTCTGGGGGGCAGGCTGAGCCTGTGGTTCATTCTTCTTCCTGATGGGAAAATGGAGTGACCTGTGCCTGTCCCAACATCTAAGGGTAGTCTCTCGTTGGTTCCCCGTCTTCCCGTTCATCCTCAGTACAAACTGCAACCTGTACGAAACAGGAGGTTAAAGGTCCTGATTCACCAAGTAGGGAGATGGTTAGTCAAGGGGCTGGACTGTCGAACCCGAGCACATGGAGAGCAGAAATGAGGTGCGTTTTAGAAACCTTTCCCGATCTCACGGCATACCATCTTCTGGGTTTCCCATGCATGTTTTGATGTAGGAAGATGCCCTTGTTCCTGGAGATTTGAGACCCATGGGGTGGTACCCCGCGGTGTTACTTTAAAGTATCTACGTTTGCTCACCCAACCTCACCAATCCTCTCAGCCCCAAGAGTGTCCAGCCTTACGTCTCATCCAGCTGTGGGTCTAGCTATGGTCAATCCAGGTTGCATCAGAGACCCTGAACGGATTTTGTAAGAATTTCTCTCTCTTTCACTGTCTTTGTTTTGTGGGTGTTTAAAAGTAATTTATGTTTAGAATGGGTCTTGGCTGCTTTTCCCTGCTGTGTTTATGCCGCTTTACACCCTCTTGATTCACTTGCAGAGAGATATCGATACATAGGTTTTCAATTTCTTACTAGTCAGATATATTCTTGTGCGGTGACTAAGGGGTGTTGAGTCCAGTTCACAGAGCAGGGAGTAGGCCTTATCTATTACATATTTGGCTTATGGAGTGGTCTCTGAGCTAATTTCAAACCCTTGTTTTATGCATCACCCCACCTCACCTTTCCCGTTAAGCAGCCATTGTGTGTCTTCTAAAGGTGTGACTCTGTTCTGTTTTGTAATTCAGTTCAAGTGCAGCGATTTTGACATTCCCTCTATAAGCGATATCTTAGGATAAGTGTCTTTTCTTTGTGACTTATTTCACTTAGAATCACGGTCGCTAAATCCACTCATCATGCTGCTAACTAGCTTTATGACATTGATTTCATGGCTGAGTGATATTCCATTGTGCCAAGTCCCACCATTTCTTTATCCATTTTTCTCTTTCCTGGGATATTGAAGGTGTACCGAAGTGGAGGTTCTTGGCAACAGAGCAGCCGTAAAGATTGGGGTGCCTGTGTCTTGTTGATTTTTAGTTTTCCCGATTTATACGCCCATGAGTGGAAGTGCCCTATGCTCTCTAAGCTCTGTTTATTACTTGTTTCAGGACACACCGTACACTTCTCCAGAGTGCCTGTTGGCAATTTACATCCCGCCCAACAGCGTAGCAAGGCTCCCATGTCTCCGTGGCCTGTCCTGCTTTTCTGGGTTTTACATATTTTTCAGCATGGCCCTTTTGACCGAGGGCAAGCGAGACTTCTTTGTAGCGCTGATTTGCCCTTCCGGCTTGCTTGGTTGGCCAAAAAGGGCGTATGCGTTTTTTCCTGAATATATTCAGGAAAAAACGCATACGCCCTTTTTGGCCAAGGGCATCATTGTCAACGTTTTGCCGCTTTTCATGTGCTTTAAAGGCGAGTCGAATCTACCTCCTGAAATCTGTTTCCTGCAAATCTGCCTTGCTTTCAAATCCTCTTCGTTGCCTTCCCGCAATATATTTGTGGACGAGAGATATTATTTATAACTCTGCACGTTTGTGAATTGCAGTGCCCCTGAGCTCCATTTGTCTACTCGCTTTTTTGGGAGCTGGCCGCAAAAGTGCAGGATTGCTTCAGGCCCTATTTTGGTTCTAGGGGGCAGGTTGAGCCTGTGGTTCATTCTTCTTCCTGATGGGAAAATGGAGTGACCTGTGCCTGTCCCAACACCTAGGGCTAGTCTCTCGTTGGTTCCCCATCTTCCCGTTCATCCTCAGAACAAATTGCAACCTGTTCGAAACAGGAGGTTAAAGGTGCTGATTCTCCGAGTAGGGAGATGGTTAGTCAAGCGGCTGGAATGGCGAACCCGAGCACAAGGAGAGGAGAAATGAGGTGCGTTTTAGAAACCTTTCCCGATCTCACGGCATACCATCTTCTGGGTTTCCCATGCATGTTTTGATGTAGGAAGATGCCCTTGTACCTGGAGATTTGAGACCCATGGGGTGTGTACCCCGCAGTGTTACTTTAAAGTATCTGCGTTTGCTCACCCAAGCTCACCAATCCTCTCAGCCCCAAGAGTGTCCAGCCTTATGTCTCATCCAGCTGTGGGTCTAGATATGATCAATCCAGGTTGCATCAGAGACCCAGAACAGATTTTGTAAGAATTTCTCTCTCTTTCACTGTCTTTGTTTTGTGGGTTTTTTAAAGTAATTTATGTTTAGAATGGGTCTTGGCTGCTTTTCCCTGCTGTGTTTATGCCGCTTTACACCCTCTTGATTCACTTGCAGAGAGATATCGATACATAGGTTTTCAGATTCTTACTAGTCAGATATATTCTTGTGTGGTGACTAGGGGGTGTTGAGTCCAGTTCACTGAGCAGGGAGTAGGCCTTGTCTATTACATATTTGGCTTATGGAGCGGTCTCTGAGCTAATTTCAAACCCTTGTTCTATGCATCACCCCACCTCACGTTTCCCGTTAAGCAGCCATAGTGTGTCTTCTAATGGTGTGATTCTGTTCTGTTGTGTAATTCAGTTCAAGTGTAGCGATTTTGACATTCCCTCTATAAGCGATATCTTAGGATAAGTGCCTTTTTCTGTGTGACTTATTTCACTTAGAATCATCGTCGCTAAATCGACTCATCATGCTGCTAACTAGCCTTATGACATTCATTTCATGGCTGAGTGATATTCCATTGTGCCAAGTATCACCATTTCTTTATCCATTTTCTCTTTCCTGGGATATTGAAGGTGTACCGAAGTGGAGGTTCTTGGAAACAGAGCAGCCGTAAAGTTTGTGGTGCCTGTGTCTTGTTGATTTTTAGTTTTCCCGATTTATACGCCCATGAGTGGAAGTGCCCTATGCTCTCTAAGCTGTGTTTATTACTTGTTTCAGGACACACCGTACACTTCTCCAGAGTGCCTGTTGGCAATTTACATCCCGTCCATCAGCGTAGCAAGGCTCCCATGTCTCCATGGCCTGTCGTGCTTTTTTGGTTTTTACAGTTTGTTCAGCATGGCCCTTTTGACCGAGGGCAAGCGAGACTTCTTTGTAGCGCTGATTTGCCCTTCCGGCTTGCTTGGTTGGCCAAAAAGGGCGTATGCGTTTTTTCCTGAATATATTCAGGAAAAAACGCATACGCCCTTTTTGGCCAAGGGCATCATTGTCAACGTTTTGCCGCTTTTCATGTCCTTTAAAGTCAAGTCGAATCTACCTCCTGAAATCTGTTTCCTGCAAATCTGCCTTGCTTTCAAATCGTCTTCGTTGCCTTCCCTCAATATATTTGTGGACGAGAGTTCTCATTTATAACTCTGCACGTTTGTGAATTGCAGTGCCCCTGAGCTCCATTTGTCTACTCGCTTTTTTGGGAGCTGGCCGCAAAAGCGCAGGATTGCTTCAGGCCCTATTTTGGTTCTGGGGGGCAGGCTGAGCCTGTGGTTCATTCTTCTTCCTGATGGGAAAATGGAGTGACCTGTGCCTGTCCCAACATCTAAGGCTAGTCTCTCGTTGGTTCCCCGTCTTCCCGTTCATCCTCAGTACAAACTGCAACCTGTACGAAACAGGAGGTTAAAGGTCCTGATTCACCAAGTAGGGAGATGGTTAGTCAAGGGGCTGGACTGTCGAACCCGAGCACATGGAGAGCAGAAATGAGGTGCGTTTTAGAAACCTTTCCCGATCTCACGGCATACCATCTTCTGGGTTTCCCATGCATGTTTTGATGTAGGAAGATGCCCTTGTTCCTGGAGATTTGAGACCCATGGGGTGGTACCCCGCGGTGTTACTTTAAAGTATCTACGTTTGCTCACCCAACCTCACCAATCCTCTCAGCCCCAAGAGTGTCCAGCCTTATGTCTCATCCAGCTGTGGGTCTAGCTATGGTCAATCCAGGTTGCATCAGAGACCCTGAACGGATTTTGTAAGAATTTCTCTCTCTTTCACTGTCTTTGTTTTGTGGGTGTTTAAAAGTAATTTATGTTTAGAATGGGTCTTGGCTGCTTTTCCCTGCTGTGTTTATGCCGCTTTACACCCTCTTGATTAACTTGCAGAGAGATATCGATACATAGGTTTTCAATTTCTTACTAGTCAGATATATTCTTGTGCGGTGACTAAGGGGTGTTGAGTCCAGTTCACAGAGCAGGGAGTAGGCCTTATCTATTACATATTTGGCTTATGGAGCGGTCTCTGAGCTAATTTCAAACCCTTGTTTTATGCATCACCCCACCTCACCTTTCCCGTTAAGCAGCCATTGTGTGTCTTCTAAAGGTGTGACTCTGTTCTGTTTTGTAATTCAGTTCAAGTGCAGCGATTTTGACATTCCCTCTATAAGCGATATCTTAGGATAAGTGTCTTTTCTTTGTGACTTATTTCACTTAGAATCACGGTCGCTAAATCCACTCATCATGCTGCTAACTAGCTTTATGACATTGATTTCATGGCTGAGTGATATTCCATTGTGCCAAGTACCACCATTTCTTTATCCATTTTTCTCTTTCCTGGGATATTGAAGGCGTACCGAAGTGGAGGTTCTTGGCAACAGAGCAGCCGTAAAGATTGGGGTGCCTGTGTCTTGTTGATTTTTAGTTTTCCCGATTTATACGCCCATGAGTGGAAGTGCCCTATGCTCTCTAAGCTGTGTTTATTACTTGTTTCAGGACACACCGTACACTTCTCCAGAGTGCCTGTTGGCAATTTACATCCCGCCCATCAGCGTAGCAAGGCTCCCATGTCTCCGTGGCCTGTCCTGCTTTTCTGGGTTTTACATATTTTTCAGCATGGCCCTTTTGACCGAGGGCAAGCGAGACTTCTTTGTAGCGCTGATTTGCCCTTCCGGCTTGCTTGGTTGGCCAAAAAGGGCGTATGCGTTTTTTCCTGAATATATTCAGGAAAAAACGCATACGCCCTTTTTGGCCAAGGGCATCATTGTCAACGTTTTGCCGCTTTTCATGTGCTTTAAAGGCGAGTCGAATCTACCTCCTGAAATCTGTTTCCTGCAAATCTGCCTTGCATTCAAATCCTCTTCGTTGCCTTCCCTCAATATATTTGTGGACGAGAGATATCATTTATAACTCTGCACGTTTGTGAATTGCAGTGCCCCTGAGCTCCATTTGTCTACTCGCTTTTTTGGGAGCTGGCCGCAAAAGCGCAGGATTGCTTCAGGCCCTATTTTGGTTCTAGGGGGCAGGCTGAGCCTGTGGTTCATTCTTCTTCCTGATGGGAAAATGGAGTGACCTGTGCCTGTCCCAACACCTAGGGCTAGTCTCTCGTTGGTTGCCCGTCTTCCCGTTCATCCTCAGGACAAATTGCAACCTGTACAAAACAGGAGGTTAAAGGTGCTGATTCTCCAAGTAGGGAGATGGTTAGTCAAGCGGCTGGAATGGCGAACCCGAGCACAATGAGAGGAGAAATGAGGTGCGTTTTAGAAACCTTTCCCGATCTCACGGCATACCATCTTCTGGGTTTCCCATGCATGTTTTGATGTAGGAAGATGCCCTTGTACCTGGAGATTTGAGACCCATGGGGTGTGTACCCCGCGGTGTTACTTTAAAGTATCTGCGTTTGCTCACCAAGCTCACCAATCCTCTCAGACCCAAGAGTGTCCAGCGTTATGTCTCATCCAGCTGTGGGTCTAGATATGGTCAATCCAGGTTGCATCAGAGACCCTGAACAGATTTTGTAAGAATTTCTCTCTCTTTCACTGTCTTTGTTTTGTGGGTTTTTTAAAGTAATTTATGTTTAGAATGGGTCTTGGCTGCTTTTCCCTGCTGTGTTTATGCCGCTTTACACCCTCTTGATTCACTTGCAGAGAGATATCGATACATAGGTTTTCAGATTCTTACTAGTCAGATATATTCTTGTGCGGTGACTAGGGGGTGTTGAGTCCAGTTCACTGAGCAGGGAGTAGGCCTTGTCTATTACATATTTGGCTTATGGAGCGGTCTCTGAGCTAATTTCAAACCCTTGTTCTATGCATCACCCCACCTCACGTTTCCCGTTAAGCAGCCATAGTGTGTCTTCTAAAGGTGTGACTCTGTTCTGCTTTGTAATTCAGTTCAAGTGTAGCGATTTGACATTCCCTCTATAAGCGATATCTTAGGATAAGTGTCTTTTTCTGTGTGTCTTATTTCACTTAGAATCATCGTCGCTAAATCCACTCATCATGCTGCTAACTAGCCTTATGACATTGATTTCATGGCTGAGTGATATTCCATTGTGCCAAGTACCACCATTTCTTTATCCATTTTTCTCTTTCCTGGGATATTGAAGGTGTACCGAAGGGGAGGTTCTTGGAAACAGAGCAGCCGTAAAGTTTGGGGTGCCTGTGTCTTGTTGATTTTTAGTTTTCTCAATTTATACGCCCATGAGTGGAAGTGTCCTATGCTCTCTAAGCTGTGTTTATTACATGTTTCAGGACACACCGTACACTTCTCCAGAGTGGCTGTTGGCAATTTACATCCTGCCCATTAGCGTAGCAAGGCTCCCATGTCTCCATGGCCTGTCCTGCTTTTCTGGTGTTTACACTTTTTTCAGCATGGCCCTTTTGACCGAGGGCAATCGAGACTTCTTTGTAGCACTGATTTGCCCTTCCGGCTTGCTTGGTTGGCCAAAAAGGAGGTATGCGTTTTTTCCTGAATATATTCAGGAAAAAACGCATACGCCCTTTTTGGTGAAGGGCATTATTGTCAACGTTTTGCCTGTTTTCATGTGCTTTAAAGGCGAGTCGAATCTACCTCCTGAAATCTGTTTCCTGCAAATCTGCCTTGCTTTCAAATCCTCTTCGTTGCCTTCCCTCAATATATTTGTGGACGAGAGATATCATTTATAACTCTGCACGTTTGTGAATTGCAGTGCCCCTGAGCTCCATTTGTCTACTCGCTTTTTTGGGAGCTGGCCGCAAAAGCGCAGGATTGCTTCAGGCCCTATTTTGGTTCTGGGGGTCAGGCTGAGCCTGTGGTTCATTCTTCTTCCTGATGGGAAAATGGAGTGGCCTGTGCCTGTCCCAACACCTAGGGCTAGTCTCTCGTTGTTTCCCCATCTTCCCGTTCATCCTCAGAACAAATTGCAACCGGTTCGAAACAGGAGGTTAAAGGTGCTGATTCTCCACGTAGGGAGATGGTTAGTCAAGCGGCTGGAATGGCGAACCCGAGCACAAGGAGAGGAGAAATGAGGTGCGTTTTAGAAACCTTTCCCGATCTCACGGCATACCATCTTCTGGGTTTCCCATGCATGTTTTGATGTAGGAAGATGCCCTTGTACCTGGAGATTTGAGACCCATGGGGTGCGTACCCCGCGGTGTTACTTTAAAGTATCTGCGTTTGCTCACCCAACCTCACCAATCCTCTCAGCCCCAAGAGTGTCCAGCCTTATGTCTCATCCAGCTGTGGGTCTAGATATGGTCAATCCAGGTTGCATCAGAGACCCTGAACAGATTTTTAAAGAATTACTCTCTCTTTCACTGTCTTTGTTTTGTGGGTTTTTTAAAGTAATTTATGTTTAGAATGGGTCTTGGCTGCTTTTCCCTGCTGTGTTTATGCCGCTTTACACCCTCTTGATTCACTTGCAGAGAGATATCGATACATAGGTTTTCAGATTCTTACTAGTCAGATATATTCTTGTGCGGTGACTAGGGGGTGTTGAGTCCAGTTCACTGAGCAGGGAGTAGGCCTTGTCTATTACATATTTGGCTTATGGAGCGGTCTCTGAGCTAATTTCAAACCCTTGTTCTATGCATCACCCCACCTCACGTTTCCCGTTAAGCAGCCATAGTGTGTCTTCTAAAGGTGTGACTCTGTTCTGCTTTGTAATTCAGTTCAAGTGTAGCGATTTGACATTCCCTCTATAAGCGATATCTTAGGATAAGTGTCTTTTTCTGTGTGTCTTATTTCACTTAGAATCATCGTCGCTAAATCCACTCATCATGCTGCTAACTAGCCTTATGACATTGATTTCATGGCTGAGTGATATTCCATTGTGCCAAGTACCACCATTTCTTTATCCATTTTTCTCTTTCCTGGGATATTGAAGGTGTACCGAAGGGGAGGTTCTTGGAAACAGAGCAGCCGTAAAGTTTGGGGTGCCTGTGTCTTGTTGATTTTTAGTTTTCTCAATTTATACGCCCATGAGTGGAAGTGTCCTATGCTCTCTAAGCTGTGTTTATTACATGTTTCAGGACACACCGTACACTTCTCCAGAGTGGCTGTTGGCAATTTACATCCTGCCCATTAGCGTAGCAAGGCTCCCATGTCTCCATGGCCTGTCCTGCTTTTCTGGTGTTTACACTTTTTTCAGCATGGCCCTTTTGACCGAGGGCAATCGAGACTTCTTTGTAGCACTGATTTGCCCTTCCGGCTTGCTTGGTTGGCCAAAAAGGAGGTATGCGTTTTTTCCTGAATATATTCAGGAAAAAACGCATACGCCCTTTTTGGTGAAGGGCATTATTGTCAACGTTTTGCCTGTTTTCATGTGCTTTAAAGGCGAGTCGAATCTACCTCCTGAAATCTGTTTCCTGCAAATCTGCCTTGCTTTCAAATCCTCTTCGTTGCCTTCCCTCAATATATTTGTGGACGAGAGATATCATTTATAACTCTGCACGTTTGTGAATTGCAGTGCCCCTGAGCTCCATTTGTCTACTCGCTTTTTTGGGAGCTGGCCGCAAAAGCGCAGGATTGCTTCAGGCCCTATTTTGGTTCTGGGGGTCAGGCTGAGCCTGTGGTTCATTCTTCTTCCTGATGGGAAAATGGAGTGGCCTGTGCCTGTCCCAACACCTAGGGCTAGTCTCTCGTTGTTTCCCCATCTTCCCGTTCATCCTCAGAACAAATTGCAACCGGTTCGAAACAGGAGGTTAAAGGTGCTGATTCTCCACGTAGGGAGATGGTTAGTCAAGCGGCTGGAATGGCGAACCCGAGCACAAGGAGAGGAGAAATGAGGTGCGTTTTAGAAACCTTTCCCGATCTCACGGCATACCATCTTCTGGGTTTCCCATGCATGTTTTGATGTAGGAAGATGCCCTTGTACCTGGAGATTTGAGACCCATGGGGTGCGTACCCCGCGGTGTTACTTTAAAGTATCTGCGTTTGCTCACCCAACCTCACCAATCCTCTCAGCCCCAAGAGTGTCCAGCCTTATGTCTCATCCAGCTGTGGGTCTAGATATGGTCAATCCAGGTTGCATCAGAGACCCTGAACAGATTTTTAAAGAATTACTCTCTCTTTCACTGTCTTTGTTTTGTGGGTTTTTTAAAGTAATTTATGTTTAGAATGGGTCTTGGCTGCTTTTCCCTGCTGTGTTTATGCCGCTTTACACCCTCTTGATTCACTTGCAGAGAGATATCGATACATAGGTTTTCAGATTCTTACTACTCAGATATATTCTTGTGCGGTGACTAGGGGGTGTTGAGTCCAGTTCACTGAGCAGGGAGTAGGCCTTGTCTATTACATATTTGGCTTATGGAGCGATCTCTGAGCTAATTTCAAACCCTTGTTCTATGCATAACCCCACCTCACGTTTCCCGTTCAGCAGCCATAGTGTGTCTTCTAAAGGTGTGACTCTGTTCTGTTTTGTAATTCAGTTCAAGTGTAGCGATTTTGACATTCCCTCTATAAGCGATATCTTAGGATAAGTGTCTTTTTCTGTGTGACTTATTTCACTTAGAATCATCGTCGCTAAATCCACTCATCATGCTGCTAACTAGCCTTATGACATTGATTTCATGGCTGAGTGATATTCCATTGTGCCAAGTACCACCATTTGTTTATCCATTTTTCTCTTTCTTGGGATATTGAAGGTGTACCGAAGTGGAGGTTCTTGGAAACAGAGCAGCCATAAAGTTTGGGGTGCCTGTGTCTTGTTGAGTTTAATTCTCCCGATTTATACGCCCATGAGTGGAAGTGCCCTATGCTCTCTAAGCTGTGTTTATTATTTGTTTCAGGACACACCGTACACTTCTCCAGAGTGCCTGTTTGCAATTTACATCCCGCCCATCAGCGTAGCAAGGCTCCCATGTTTCCATGGCCTGTCCTGGTTTTCTGGTTTTTACGCTTATTTCAGCATGGCCCTTTTGACCGAGGGCAAGCGAGACTTCTTTGTAGCGCTGATTTGCCCTTCCGGCTTGCTTGGTTGGCCAAAAAGGGCGTATGCGTTTTTTCCTGAATATATTCAGGAAAAAACGCATACGCCCTTTTTGGCCAAGGGCATCATTGTCAACGTTTTGCCGCTTTTCATGTGCTTTAAAGGCGAGTCGAATCTACCTCCTGAAATCTGTTTCCTGCAAATCTGCCTTGCTTTCAAATCCTCTTCGTTGCCTTCCCTCAATATATTTGTGGACGAGAGTTCTCATTTATAACTCTGCACGTTTGTGAATTGCAGTGCCCCTGAACTCCATTTGTCTCCTCGCTTTTTTGGGAGCTGGCCGCAAAAGCGCAGGATTGCTTCAGGCCCTATTTTGGTTCTGGGGGGCAGGCTGAGCCTGTGGTTCATTCTTCTTCCTGATGGGAAAATGGAGTGACCTGTGCCTGTCCCAACACCTAGGGCTAGTCTCTCGTTGGTTGCCCGTCTTCCCGTTCATCCTCAGGACAAATTGCAACCTGTACGAAACAGGAGGTTAAAGGTGCTGATTCTCCAAGTAGGGAGATGGTTAGTCAAGCGGGTGGAATGGCGAACCCGAGCACAATGAGAGGAAAATGAGGTGCGTTTTAGAAACCTTTCCCTATCACATGGCATACCATCTTCTGGGTTTCCCATGCATGTTTTGATGTAGGAAGATGCCCTTGTACCTGGAGATTTGAGACCCATGGGGTGGGTACCCCGCGGTGTTACTTTAAAGTATCTGCGTTCGCTCACCCAACCTCACCAATCCTCTCAGCCCCAAGAGTGTCCAGCCTTATGTCTCATCCAGCTGTGGGTCTAGATATGGTCAATCCAGGTTGCATCAGAGACCCTGAACGGATTTTGTAAGAATTTCTCTCTATTTCACTGTCTTTGTTTTGTGGGTTTTTTAAAGTAATTTATG
Organism: Eubalaena glacialis; assembly: GCF_028564815.1. NCBI lineage: Eukaryota > Metazoa > Chordata > Mammalia > Artiodactyla > Balaenidae > Eubalaena > Eubalaena glacialis. Next base: position 619,932 of record NW_026871218.1, read on the forward strand.
TTTAGAATGGGTCTTGGCTGCTTTTCCCTGCTGTGTTTATGCCGCTTTACACCCTCTTGATTCACTTGCAGAGAGATATCGATACATAGGTTTTCAGATTCTTACTAGTCAGATATATTCTTGTGCGGTGACTAGGGGGTGTTGAGTCCAGTTCACTGAGCAGGGAGTAGGCCTTGTCTATTACATATTTGGCTTATGGAGCGGTCTCTGAGCTAATTTCAAACCCTTGTTCTATGCATCACCCCACCACACCTTTCCCGTTAAGCAGCCATAGTGTGTCTTCTAAAGGTGTGACTCTGTTCTGTTTTGTAATTCAGTTCAAGTGTAGCGATGTTGACATTCCCTCTCTAAGCGATATCTTAGGATAAGTGTCTTTTTCTGTGTGACTTATTTCACTTAGAATCATCGTCGCTAAATCCAGTCATCATGCTGCTAACTAGCCTTATGACATTGATTTCATGGCTGAGTGATATTCCATTGTGCCAAGTACCACCATTTCTTTATCCATTTTTCTCTTTCCTGGGATATTGAAGGTGTACCGAAGGGGAGGTTCTTGGAAACAGAGCAGCCGTAAAGTTTGGGGTGCCTGTGTCTTGTTGATTTTTAGTTTTCCCAATTTATACGTCCATGAGTGGAAGTGCCCTATGCTCTCTAAGCTGTGTTTATTATTTGTTTCAGGACACACCGTACACTTCTCCAGAGTGCCTGTTGGCAATTTACATCCCGCCCATCAGCGTAGCAAGGCTCCCATGTCTCCATGGCCTGTCCTGCTTTTCTGGTTTTTACGCTTTTTTCAGCATGGCCCTTTTGACCGAGGGCAAGCGAGACTTCTTTGTACCGCTGATTTGCCCTTCCGGCTTGCTTGGTTGGCCAAAAAGGGCGTATGCGTTTTTTCCTGAATATATTCAGGAAAAAACGCATACGCCCTTTTTGGCCATGGGCATCATTGTCAACGTTTTGCCGCTTTTCATGTGCTTTAAAGGCGAGTCGAATCTACCTCCTGAAATCTGTTTCCTGCAAATCTGCCTTGCATTCAAATCCTCTTCGTTGCCTTCCCTCAATATATTTGTGGACGAGAGATATCATTTATAACTCTGCACGTTTGTGAATTGCAGTGCCCCTGAGCTCCATTTGTCTACTCGCTTTTTTGGGAGCTGGCCGCAAAAGCGCAGGATTGCTTCAGGCCCTATTTTGGTTCTAGGGGGCAGGCTGAGCCTGTGGTTCATTCTTCTTCCTGATGGGAAAATGGAGTGACCTGTGCCTGTCCCAACACCTAGGGCTAGTCTCTCGTTGGTTGCCCGTCTTCCCGTTCATCCTCAGGACAAATTGCAACCTGTACAAAACAGGAGGTTAAAGGTGCTGATTCTCCAAGTAGGGAGATGGTTAGTCAAGCGGCTGGAATGGCGAACCCGAGCACAATGAGAGGAGAAATGAGGTGCGTTTTAGAAACCTTTCCCGATCTCACGGCATACCATCTTCTGGGTTTCCCATGCATGTTTTGATGTAGGAAGATGCCCTTGTACCTGGAGATTTGAGACCCATGGGGTGTGTACCCCGCGGTGTTACTTTAAAGTATCTGCGTTTGCTCACCAAGCTCACCAATCCTCTCAGCCCCAAGAGTGTCCAGCCTTATGTCTCATCCAGCTGTGGGTCTAGATATGGTCAATCCAGGTTGCATCAGAGACCCTGAACAGATTTTGTAAGAATTTCTCTCTCTTTCACTGTCTTTGTTTTGTGGGTTTTTTAAAGTAATTTATGTTTAGAATGGGTCTTGGCTGCTTTTCCCTGCTGTGTTTATGCCGCTTTACACCCTCTTGATTCCCTTGCAGAGAGATATCGATACATAGGTTTTCAGATTCTTACGAGTCAGATATATTCTTGTGCGGTGACTAGGGGGTGTTGAGTCCAGTTCACTGAGCAGGGAGTAGGCCTTGTCTATTACATATTTGGCTTATGGAGCGGTCTCTGAGCTAATTTCAAACCCTTGTTTTATGCATCACCCCACCTCACCATTCCCGTTCAGCAGCCATAGTGTGTCTTCTAAAGGTGTGACTCTGTTCTGTTTTGTAATTCAGTTCAAGTGTAGCGATTTTGACATTCCCTCTCTAAGCGATATCTTAGGATAAGTGTCTTTTTCTGTGTGACTTATTTCACTTAGAATCATCGTCGCTAAATCCAGTCATCATGCTGCTAACTAGCCTTATGACATTGATTTCATGGCTGAGTGATATTCCATTGTGCCAAGTACCACCATTTCTTTATCCATTTTTCTCTTTCCTGGGATATTGAAGGTGTACCGAAGGGGAGGTTCTTGGAAACAGAGCAGCCGTAAAGTTTGGGGTGCCTGTGTCTTGTTGATTTTTAGTTTTCCCAATTTATACGTCCATGAGTGGAAGTGCCCTATGCTCTCTAAGCTGTGTTTATTACTTGTTTCAGGACACACCGTACACTTCTCCAGAGTGGCTGTTGGCAATTTACATCCTGCCCATTAGCATAGCAAGGATCCCATGTCTCCATGGCCTGTCCTGCTTTTCTGGTGTTTACACTTTTTTCAGCATGGCCCTTTTGACCGAGGGCAAGCGAGACTTCTTTGTAGCACTGATTTGCCCTTCCGGCTTGCTTGGTTGGCCAAAAAGGGCGTATGCGTTTTTTCCTGAATATATTCAGGAAAAAACGCATACGCCCTTCTTGGCCAAGGGCATCATTGTCAACGTTTTGCCGCTTTTCATGTGCTTTAAAGGCGAGTCGAATCTACCTCCTGAAATCTGTTTCCTGCAAATCTGCCTAGCTTTCAAATCCTCTTCGTTGCCTTCCCTCAATATATTTGTGGACGAGAGTTATCATTTATAACTCTTCACGTTTGTGATTTGCAGTGCCCCTGAGCTCCATTTGTCTACTCGCTTTTTTGGGAGCTGGCCGCAAAAGCGCAGGATTGCTTCAGGCCCTATTTTGGTTCTGGGGGTCAGGCTGAGCCTGTGGTTCATTCTTCTTCCTGATGGGAAAATGGAGTGGCCTGTGCCTGTCCCAACACCTAGGGCTAGTCTCTCGTTGGTTCCCCGTCTTCCCGTTCATCCTCAGGACAAATTGCAACCTGTACAAAACAGGAGGTTAAAGGTGCTGATTCTCCAAGTAGGGAGATGGTTAGTCAAGCGGCTGGAATGGCGAACCCGAGCACAAGGAGAGGAGAAATGAGGTGCGTTTTAGAAACCTTTCCCGATCGCACGGCATACCATTTTCTGGGTTTCCCATGCATGTTTTGATGTAGGAAGATGCCCTTGTACCTGGAGATTTGAGACCCATGGGGTGTGTACCCCGCGGTGTTACTTTAAAGTATCTGCGTTTGCTCACCCAAGCTCACCAATCCTCTCAGCCCCAAGAGTGTCCAGCCTTATGTCTCATCCAGCTGTGGGTCTAGATATGGTCAATCCAGGTTGCATCAGAGACCCAGAACAGATTTTGTAAGAATTTCTCTCTCTTTCACTGTCTTTGTTTTGTGGGTTTTTTAAAGTAATTTATGTTTAGAATGGGGCTTGTCTGCTTTTCCCTGCTGTGTTTATGCCGCTTTACACCCTCTTGATTCACTTGCAGAGAGATATCGATACATAGGTTTTCAGATTCTTACTAGTCAGATATATTCTTGTGCGGTGACTAGGGGGTGTTGAGTCCAGTTCACTGAGCAGGGAGTAGGCCTTGTCTATTACATATTTGGCTTATGGAGCAGTCTCTGAGCTAATTTCAAACCCTTGTTCTATGCATCACCCCACCTCACGTTTCCCGTTAAGCAGCCATAGTGTGTCTTCTAATGGTGTGACTCTGTTCTGTTTTGTAATTCAGTTCAAGTGTAGCGATTTTGACATTCCCTCTATAAGCGATATCTTAGGATAAGTGTCTTTTTCTGTGTGTCTTATTTCACTTAGAATCATTGTCGCTAAATCCACTCATCATGCTGCTAACTAGCCTTATGACATTGATTTCATGGCTGAGTGATATTCCATTGTGCCAAGTCCCACCATTTCTTTATCCATTTTTCACTTTCCTGGGATATTGAAGGTGTACCGAAAGGGAGGTTCTTGGAAACAGAGCAGCCGTAAAGTTTGGGGTGCCTGTGTCTTGTTGATTTTTAGTTTTCCCAATTTATACGCCCATGAGTGGAAGTGTCCTATGCTCTCTAAGCTGTGTTTATTACTTGTTTCAGGACACACCGTACACTTCTTCAGAGTGGCTGTTGGCAATTTACATCCTGCCCATTAGCGTAGCAAGGCTCCCATGTCTCCATGGCCTGTCCTGCTTTTCTGGTTTTTACACTTTTTTCAGCATGGCCCTTTTTACCGAGGGCAAGCGAGACTTCTTTGTAGCACTGATTTGCCCTTCCGGCTTGCTTGGTTGGCCAAAAAGGGCGTATGCGTTTTTTCCTGAATATATTCAGGAAAAAACGCATACGCCCTTTTTGGTGAAGGGCATTATTGTCAACGTTTTGCCTGTTTTCATGTGCTTTAAAGGCGAGTCGAATCTACCTCCTGAAATCTGTTTCCTGCAAATCTGCCTTGCTTTCAAATCCTCTTCGTTGCCTTCCCTCAATATATTTGTGGACGAGAGATATCATTTATAACTCTGCACGTTTGTGAATTGCAGTGCCCCTGAGCTCCATTTTTCTACTCGCTTTTTTGGGAGCTGGCCGCAAAAGTGCAGGATTGCTTCAGGCCCTATTTTGGTTCTAGGGGGCAGGCTGAGCCTGTGGTTCATTCTTCTTCCTGATGGGAAAATGGAGTGACCTGTGCCTGTCCCAACACCTAGGGCTAGTCTCTCGTTGGTTGCCCGTCTTCCCGTTCATCCTCAGGACAAATTGCAACCTGTACGAAACAGGAGGTTAAAGGTGCTGATCCTCCAAGTAGGGAGATGGTTAGTCAAGCGGCTGGAATGGCGAACCCGAGCACAATGGGAGGAGAAATGAGGTGCGTTTTAGAAACCTTTCCCGATCTCACGGCATACCATCTTCTGGGTTTCCCATGCATGTTTTGATGTAGGAAGATGCCCTTGTACCTGGAGATTTGAGACCCATGGGGTGTGTACCCCGCGGTGTTACTTTAAAGTATCTGCGTTTGCTCACCAAGCTCACCAATCCTCTCAGCCCCAAGAGTGTCCAGCCTTATGTCTCATCCAGCTGTGTGTCTAGATATGGTCAATCCAGGTTGCATCAGAGACCCTGAACAGATTTTGTAAGAATTTCTCTCTCTTTCACTGTCTTTGTTTTGTGGGTTTTTTAAAGTAATTTATGTTTAGAATGGGTCTTGGCTGCTTTTCCCTTCTGTGTTTATGCCGCTTTACACCCTCTTGATTCACTTGCAGAGAGATATCGATACATAGGTTTTCAGATTCTTACTAGTGAGATATATTCTTGTGCGGTGACTAGGGGGTGTTGAGTCCAGTTCACTGAGCAGGGAGTAGGCCTTGTCTATTACATATTTGGCTTATGGAGCGGTCTCTGAGCTAATTTCAAACCCTTGTTTTATGCATCACCCCACCTCACCATTCCCGTTCAGCAGCCATAGTGTGTCTTCTAAAGGTGTGACTCTGTTCTGTTTTGTAATTCAGTTCAAGTGTAGCGATTTTGACATTCCCTCTATAAGCGATATCTTAGGATAAGTGTCTTTTTCTGTGTGACTTATTTCACTTAGAATCATCGTCGCTAAATCCACTCATCATGCTGCTAACTAGCCTTATGACATTGATTTCATGGCTGAGTGATATTCCATTGTGCCAAGTACCACCATTTCTTTATCCATTTTTCTCTTTCCTGGGATATTGAAGGTGTACCGAAGTGGAGGTTCTTGGAAACAGAGCAGCCATAAAGTTTGGGGTGCCTGTGTCTTGTTGATTTGTAGTTTTCCCAATTTATATGCCCATGAGTGGAAGTGTCCTATGCTCTCTAAGCTGTGTTTATTACTTGTTTCAGGACACACCGTACACTTCTCCAGAGTGGCTGTTGGCAATTTACATCCTGCCCATTAGCGTAGCAAGGCTCCCATGTCTCCATGGCCTGACCTGCTTTTCTGGTTTTTACACTTTTTTCAGCATGGCCCTTTTGACCGAGGGCAAGCGACACTTCTTTGAAGCACTGATTTGCCCTTCCGGCTTGCTTGGTTGGCCAAAAAGGGCGTATGCGTTTTTTCCTGAATATATTCAGGAAAAAACGCATACGCCCTTTTTGGTGAAGGGCATTATTGTCAACGTTTTGCCTGTTTTCATGTGCTTTAAAGGCGAGTCGAATCTACCTCCTGAAATCTGTTTCCTGCAAATCTGCCTTGCTTTCAAATCCTCTTCGTTGCCTTCCCTCAATATATTTGTGGACGAGAGATATCATTTATAACTCTGCACGTTTGTGAATTGCAGTGCCCCTGAGCTCCATTTGTCTACTCGCTTTTTTGGGAGCTGGCCGCAAAATCGCAGGATTGCTTCAGGCCCTATTTTGGTTCTAGGGGGCAGGCTGAGCCTGTGGTTCATTCTTCTTCCTGATGGGAAAATGGAGTGACCTGTGCCTGTCCCAACACCTAGGGCTAGTCTCTCGTTGGTTGCCCGTCTTCCCGTTCATCCTCAGGACAAATTGCAACCTGTACAAAACAGGAGGTTAAAGGTGCTGATTCTCCAAGTAGGGAGATGGTTAGTCAAGCGGCTGGAATGGCGAACCCGAGCACAAGGAGAGGAGAAATGAGGTGCGTTTTAGAAACCTTTCCAGATCTCACGGCATACCATCTTCTGGGTTTCCCATGCATGTTTTGATGTAGGAAGATGCCCTTGTACCTGGAGATTTGAGACCCATGGGGTGTGTACCCCGCGGTGTTACTTTAAAGTATCTGCGTTTGCTCACCAAGCTCACCAATCCTCTCAGCCCCAAGAGTGTCCAGCCTTATGTCTCATCCAGCTGTGGGTCTAGATATGGTCAATCCAGGTTGCATCAGAGACCCTGAACAGATTTTGTAAGAATTTCTCTCTCTTTCACTGTCTTTGTTTTGTGGGTTTTTTAAAGTAATTTATGTTTAGAATGGGTCTTGGCTGCTTTTCCCTGCTGTGTTTATGCCGCTTTACACCCTCTTGATTCACTTGCAGAGAGATATCGATACATAGGTTTTCAGATTCTTACTAGTCAGATATATTCTTGTCCGGTGACTAGGGGGTGTTGAGTCCAGTTCACTGAGCAGGGAGTAGGCCTTGTCTATTAAATATTTGGCTTATGGAGCGGTCTCTGAGCTAATTTCAAACCCTTGTTTTATGCATCACCCCACCTCACCATTCCCGTTCAGCAGCCATAGTGTGTCTTCTAAAGGTGTGACTCTGTTCTGTTTTGTAATTCAGTTCAAGTGTAGCGATTTTGACATTCCCTCTGTAAGCGATATCTTAGGATAAGTGTCTTTTTCTGTGTGACTTATTTCACTTAGAATCATCGTTGCTAAATCCACTCATCATGCTGCTAACTAGCCTTATGACATTGATTTCTTGGCTGAGTGATATTCCATTGTGCCAAGTACCACCATTTCTTTATCCATTTTTCTCTTTCCTGGGATATTGAAGGTGTACCGAAGGGGAGGTTCTTGGAAACAGAGCAGCCGTAAAGTTTGGGGTGCCTGTGTCTTGTTGATTTTTAGTTTTCCCAATTTATACGCCCATGAGTGGAAGTGTCCTATGCTCTCTAAGCTGTGTTTATTACTTGTTTCAGGACACACCGTACACTTCTCCAGAGTTGGTGTTGGCAATTTACATCCTGCCCATTAGCGTAGCAAGGCTCCCATGTCTCCATGGCCTGTCCTGCTTTTCTGGTGTTTACACTTTTTTCAGCATGGCCCTTTTGACCGAGGGCAAGCGAGACTTCTTTGTAGCACTGATTTGCCCTTCCGGCTTGCTTGGTTGGCCGAAAAGGAGGTATGCGTTTTTTCCTGAATATATTCAGGAAAAAACGCATACACCCTTTTTGGTGAAGGGCATTATTGTCAACGTTTTGCCTGTTTTCATGTGCTTTAAAGGCGAGTCGAATCTACCTCCTGAAATCTGTTTCCTGCAAATCTGCCTTGCTTTCAAATCCTCTTCGTTGCCTTCCCTCAATATATTTGTGGACGAGAGATATCATTTATAACTCTGCACGTTTGTGAATTGCAGTGCCCATGAGCTCCATTTGTCTACTCGCTTTTTTGGGAGCTGGCCGCAAAAGCGCAGGATTGCTTCAGGCCCTATTTTGGTTCTAGGGGGCAGGCTGAGCCTGTGGTTCATTCTTCTTCCTGATGGGAAAATGGAGTGACCTGTGCCTGTCCCAACACCTAGGGCTAGTCTCTCGTTGGTTGCCCGTCTTCCCGTTCATCCTCAGGACAAATTGCAACCTGTACAAAACAGGAGGTTAAAGGTGCTGATTCTCCAAGTAGGGAGATGGTTAGTCAAGCGGCTGGAATGGCGAACCCGAGCACAATGAGAGGAGAAATGAGGTGCGTTTTAGAAACCTTTCCCGATCTCACGGCATACCATCTTCTGGGTTTCCCATGCATGTTTTGATGTAGGAAGATGCCCTTGTACCTGGAGATTTGAGACCCATGGGGTGTGTACCCCGCGGTGTTACTTTAAAGTATCTGCGTTTGCTCACCAAGCTCACCAATCCTCTCAGCCCCAAGAGTGTCCAGCCTTATGTCTCATCCAGCTGTGTGTCTAGATATGGTCAATCCAGGTTGCATCAGAGACCCTGAACAGATTTTGTAAGAATTTCTCTCTCTTTCACTGTCTTTGTTTTGTGGGTTTTTTAAAGTAATTTATGTTTAGAATGGGTCTTGGCTGCTTTTCCCTGCTGTGTTTATGCCGCTTTACACCCTCTTGATTCACTTGCAGAGAGATATCGATACATAGGTTTTCAGATTCTTACTAGTCAGATATATTCTTGTGCGGTGACTAGGGGGTGTTGAGTCCAGTTCACTGAGCAGGGAGTAGGCCTTGTCTATTACATATTTGGCTTATGGAGCGGTCTCTGAGCTAATTTCAAACCCTTGTTCTATGCATCACCCCACCACACCTTTCCCGTTAAGCAGCCATAGTGTGTCTTCTAAAGGTGTGACTCTGTTCTGTTTTGTAATTCAGTTCAAGTGTAGCGATTTTGACATTCCCTCTCTAAGCGATATCTTAGGATAAGTGTCTTTTTCTGTGTGACTTATTTCACTTAGAATCATCGTCGCTAAATCCAGTCATCATGCTGCTAACTAGCCTTATGACATTGATTTCATGGCTGAGTGATATTCCATTGTGCCAAGTACCACCATTTCTTTATCCATTTTTCTCTTTCCTGGGATATTGAAGGTGTACCGAAGGGGAGGTTCTTGGAAACAGAGCAGCCGTAAAGTTTGGGGTGCCTGTGTCTTGTTGATTTTTAGTTTTCCCAATTTATACGTCCATGAGTGGAAGTGCCCTATGCTCTCTAAGCTGTGTTTATTACTTGTTTCAGGACACACCGTACACTTCTCCAGAGTGGCTGTTGGCAATTTACATCCTGCCCATTAGCGTAGCCAGGCTCCCATGTCTCCATGGCCTATCCTGCTTTTCTGGTTTTTACACTTTTTTCAGCATGGCCCTTTTGACCGAGGGCAAGCGAGACTTCTTTGTAGCACTGATTTGCCCTTCCGGCTTGCTTGGTTGGCCAAAAAGGGCGTATGCGTTTTTTCCTGAATATATTCAGGAAAAAACGCATACGCCCTTTTTGGTGAAGGGCATTATTGTCAACGTTTTGCCTGTTTTCATGTGCTTTAAAGGCGAGTCGAATCTACCTCCTGAAATCTGTTTCCTGCAAATCTGCCTTGCTTTCAAATCCTCTTCGTTGCCTTCCCTCAATATATTTGTGGACGAGAGATATCATTTATAACTCTGCACGTTTGTGAATTGCAGTGCCCCTGAGCTCCATTTCTCTACTCGCTTTTATGGGAGCTGGCCGCAAAAGTGCAGGATTGCTTCAGGCCCTATTTTGGTTCTAGGGGGCAGGCTGAGCCTGTGGTTCATTCTTCTTCCTGATGGGAAAATGGAGTGACCTGTGCCTGTCCCAACACCTAGGGCTAGTCTCTCGTTGGTTGCCCGTCTTCCCGTTCATCCTCAGGACAAATTGCAACCTGTACGAAACAGGAGGTTAAAGGTGCTGATTCTCCAAGTAGGGAGATGGTTAGTCAAGCGGCTGGAATGGCGAACCCGAGCACATGAGAGGAGAAATGAGGTGCGTTTTAGAAACCTTTCCCGATCTCACGGCATACCATCTTCTGGGTTTCCCATGCATGTTTTGATGTAGGAAGATGCCCTTGTACCTGGAGATTTGAGACCCATGGGGTGTGTACCCCACGGTGTTACTTTAAAGTATCTGCGTTTGCTCACCAAGCTCACCAATCCTCTCAGCCCCAAGAGTGTCCAGCCTTATGTCTCATCCAGCTGTGGGTCTAGATATGGTCAATCCAGGTTGCATCAGAGACCCTGAACAGATTTTTTAAGAATTTCTCTCTCTTTCACTGTCTTTGTTTTGTGGGTTTTTAAAGTAATTTATGTTTAGAATGGGTCTTGGCTGCTTTTCCCTGCTGTGTTTATGCCGCTTTACACCCTCTTGATTCACTTGCAGAGAGATATCGATACATAGGTTTTCAGATTCTTACTAGTCAGATATATTCTTGTCCGGTGACTAGGGGGTGTTGAGTCCAGTTCACTGAGCAGGGAGTAGGCCTTGTCTATTAAATATTTGGCTTATGGAGCGGTCTCTGAGCTAATTTCAAACCCTTGTTTTATGCATCACCCCACCTCACCATTCCCGTTCAGCAGCCATAGTGTGTCTTCTAAAGGTGTGACTCTGTTCTGTTTTGTAATTCAGTTCAAGTGTAGCGATTTTGACATTCCCTCTGTAAGCGATATCTTAGGATAAGTGTCTTTTTCTGTGTGACTTATTTCACTTAGAATCATCGTTGCTAAATCCACTCATCATGCTGCTAACTAGCCTTATGACATTGATTTCTTGGCTGAGTGATATTCCATTGTGCCAAGTACCACCATTTCTTTATCCATTTTTCTCTTTCCTGGGATATTGAAGGTGTACCGAAGGGGAGGTTCTTGGAAACAGAGCAGCCGTAAAGTTTGGGGTGCCTGTGTCTTGTTGATTTTTAGTTTTCCCAATTTATACGCCCATGAGTGGAAGTGTCCTATGCTCTCTAAGCTGTGTTTATTACTTGTTTCAGGACACACCGTACACTTCTCCAGAGTTGGTGTTGGCAATTTACATCCTGCCCATTAGCGTAGCAAGGCTCCCATGTCTCCATGGCCTGTCCTGCTTTTCTGGTGTTTACACTTTTTTCAGCATGGCCCTTTTGACCGAGGGCAAGCGAGACTTCTTTGTAGCACTGATTTGCCCTTCCGGCTTGCTTGGTTGGCCAAAAAGGAGGTATGCGTTTTTTCCTGAATATATTCAGGAAAAAACGCATACACCCTTTTTGGTGAAGGGCATTATTGTCAACGTTTTGCCTGTTTTCATGTGCTTTAAAGGCGAGTCGAATCTACCTCCTGAAATCTGTTTCCTGCAAATCTGCCTTGCTTTCAAATCCTCTTCGTTGCCTTCCCTCAATATATTTGTGGACGAGAGATATCATTTATAACTCTGCACGTTTGTGAATTGCAGTGCCCATGAGCTCCATTTGTCTACTCGCTTTTTTGGGAGCTGGCCGCAAAAGCGCAGGATTGCTTCAGGCCCTATTTTGGTTCTAGGGGGCAGGCTGAGCCTGTGGTTCATTCTTCTTCCTGATGGGAAAATGGAGTGACCTGTGCCTGTCCCAACACCTAGGGCTAGTCTCTCGTTGGTTGCCCGTCTTCCCGTTCATCCTCAGGACAAATTGCAACCTGTACAAAACAGGAGGTTAAAGGTGCTGATTCTCCAAGTAGGGAGATGGTTAGTCAAGCGGCTGGAATGGCGAACCCGAGCACAATGAGAGGAGAAATGAGGTGCGTTTTAGAAACCTTTCCCGATCTCACGGCATACCATCTTCTGGGTTTCCCATGCATGTTTTGATGTAGGAAGATGCCCTTGTACCTGGAGATTTGAGACCCATGGGGTGTGTACCCCGCGGTGTTACTTTAAAGTATCTGCGTTTGCTCACCAAGCTCACCAATCCTCTCAGCCCCAAGAGTGTCCAGCCTTATGTCTCATCCAGCTGTGTGTCTAGATATGGTCAATCCAGGTTGCATCAGAGACCCTGAACAGATTTTGTAAGAATTTCTCTCTCTTTCACTGTCTTTGTTTTGTGGGTTTTTTAAAGTAATTTATGTTTAGAATGGGTCTTGGCTGCTTTTCCCTGCTGTGTTTATGCCGCTTTACACCCTCTTGATTCACTTGCAGAGAGATATCGATACATAGGTTTTCAGATTCTTACTAGTGAGATATATTCTTGTGCGGTGACTAGGGGGTGTTGAGTCCAGTTCACTGAGCAGGGAGTAGGCCTTGTCTATTACATATTTGGCTTATGGAGCGGTCTCTGAGCTAATTTCAAACCCTTGTTTTATGCATCACCCCACCTCACCATTCCCGTTCAGCAGCCATAGTGTGTCTTCTAAAGGTGTGACTCTGTTCTGTTTTGTAATTCAGTTCAAGTGTAGCGATTTTGACATTCCCTCTCTAAGCGATATCTTAGGATAAGTGTCTTTTTCTGTGTGACTTATTTCACTTAGAATCATCGTTGCTAAATCCACTCATCATGCTGCTAACTAGCCTTATGACATTGATTTCTTGGCTGAGTGATATTCCATTGTGCCAAGTACCACCATTTCTTTATCCATTTTTCTCTTTCCTGGGATATTGAAGGTGTACCGAAGGGGAGGTTCTTGGAAACAGAGCAGCCGTAAAGTTTGGGGTGCCTGTGTCTTGTTGATTTTTAGTTTTCCCAATTTATACGCCCATGAGTGGAAGTGTCCTATGCTCTCTAAGCTGTGTTTATTACTTGTTTCAGGACACACCGTACACTTCTCCAGAGTTGGTGTTGGCAATTTACATCCTGCCCATTAGCGTAGCAAGGCTCCCATGTCTCCATGGCCTGTCCTGCTTTTCTGGTGTTTACACTTTTTTCAGCATGGCCCTTTTGACCGAGGGCAAGCGAGACTTCTTTGTAGCACTGATTTGCCCTTCCGGCTTGCTTGGTTGGCCAAAAAGGAGGTATGCGTTTTTTCCTGAATATATTCAGGAAAAAACGCATACGCCCTTTTTGGTGAAGGGCATTATTGTCAACGTTTTGCCTGTTTTCATGTGCTTTAAAGGCGAGTCGAATCTACCTCCTGAAATCTGTTTCCTGCAAATCTGCCTTGCTTTCAAATCCTCTTCGTTGCCTTCCCTCAATATATTTGTGGACGAGAGATATCATTTATAACTCTGCACGTTTGTGAATTGCAGTGCCCCTGAGCTCCATTTGTCTACTCGCTTTTTTGGGAGCTGGCCGCAAAAGCGCAGGATTGCTTCAGGCCCTATTTTGGTTCTAGGGGGCAGGCTGAGCCTGTGGTTCATTCTTCTTCCTGATGGGAAAATGGAGTGACCTGTGCCTGTCCCAACACCTAGGGGTAGTCTCTCGTTGGTTGCCCGTCTTCCCGTTCATCCTCAGGACAAATTGCAACCTGTACGAAACAGGAGGTTAAAGGTGCTGATTCTCCAAGTAGGGAGATGGTTAGTCAAGCGGCTGGAATGGCGAACCCGAGCACAATGAGAGGAGAAATGAGGTGCGTTTTAGAAAGCTTTCCCGATCTCACGGCATACCATCTTCTGGGTTTCCCATGCATGTTTTGATGTAGGAAGATGCCCTTGTACCTGGAGATTTGAGACCCATGGGGTGTGTACCCCGCGGTGTTACTTTAAATATCTGCGTTTGCTCACCAAGCTCACCAATCCTCTCAGCCCCAAGAGTGTCCAGCCTTATGTCTCATCCAGCTGTGGGTCTAGATATGGTCAATCCAGGTTGCATCAGAGACCCTGAACAGATTTTGTAAGAATTTCTCTCTCTTTCACTGTCTTTGTTTTGTGGGTTTTTTAAAGTAATTTATGTTTAGAATGGGTCTTGGCTGCTTTTCCCTGCTGTGTTTATGCCGCTTTACACCCTCTTGATTCACTTGCAGAGAGATATCGATACATAGGTTTTCAGATTCTTACTAGTCAGATATATTCTTGTGCGGTGACTAGGGGGTGTTGAGTCCAGTTCACTGAGCAGGGAGTAGGCCTTGTCTATTACATATTTGGCTTATGGAGCGGTCTCTGAGCTAATTTCAAACCCTTGTTTTATGCATCACCCCACCTCACCATTCCCGTTCAGCAGCCATAGTGTGTCTTCTAAAGGTGTGACTCTGTTCTGTTTTGTAATTCAGTTCAAGTGTAGCGATTTTGACATTCCCTCTATAAGCGATATCTTAGGATAAGTGTCTTTTTCTGTGTGACTTATTTCACTTAGAATCATCGTCGCTAAATCCACTCATCATGCTGCTAACTAGCCTTATGACATTGATTTCATGGCTGAGTGATATTCCATTGTGCCAAGTAGCACCATTTCTTTATCCATTTTTCTCTTTCCTGGGATATTGAAGGTGTACCGAAGTGGAGGTTCTTGGAAACAGAGCAGCCGTAAAGTTTGGGGTGCCTGTGTCTTGTTGATTTTTAGTTTTCCTAATTTGTACGCCCATGAGTGGAAGTGCCCTATGCTCTCTAAGCTGTGTTTATTACTTGTTTCAGGACACACCGTACACTTCTCCAGAGTGCCTGTTGGCAATTTACATCACGCCCATCAGCGTAGCAACGCTCCCATGTCTCCATGGCCTGTCCTGCTTTTCTGGTTTTTACACTTTTTTCAGCATGGCCCTTTTGACCGAGGGCAAGCGAGACTTCTTTGTAGCGCTGATTTGCCCTTCCGGCTTGCTTGGTTGGCCAAAAAGGGCGTATGCGTTTTTTCCTGAATATATTCAGGAAAAAACGCATACGCCCTTTTTGGTGAAGGGCATCATTGTCAACGTTTTGCCGCTTTTCATGTTCTTTAAATGCGAGTCGAATCTACCTCCTGAAATCTGTTTCCTGCAAATCTGCCTTGCTTTCAAATCCTCTTCGTTGCCTTCCCTCAAAATATTTGTGGACGAGAGTTCTCATTTATAACTCTGCACGTTTGTGAATTGCAGTGCCCCTTAGCCCCATTTGTCTACTCGCATTTTTGGGAGCTGGTCGCAAAAGCGCAGGATTGCTTCAGGCCCTATTCGGCTTCCAGGGGGCAGGCTGAGCCTGTGGTTCATTCTTCTTCCTGATGGGAAAATGGAGTGACCTGTGCCTGTCCCAACACCTAGGGCTAGTCTCTCGTTGGTTGCCCGTCTTCCCGTTCATCCTCAGGACAATTTACAACCTGTACGAAACAGGAGGTTAAAGGTGCTGATTTTCCAATTAGGGATATGGTTAGTCAAGCGGCTGGAATGGCGAATCTGAACACAAGGAGAGGAGAAATGAGGTGCGTTTTAGAAACCTTTCCCGATCTCACGGCATACCATCTTCTGGGTTTCCCATGCATGTTTTGTTGTAGGAAGATGCCCTTGTACCTGGAGATTTGAGACCCATGGGGTGGTACCCCGCGGTGTTACTTTAAAGTATCTGCGTTTGCTCACCCAACCTCACCAATCCTCTCAGCCCGAAGAGTGACCAGCCTTATGTCTCATCCAGCTGTGGGTCTAGATATGGTCAATCCAGGTTGCATCAGAGACCCTGAACGGATTTTGTAAGAATTTCTCTCTCTTTCACTGTCTTCGTTTTGTGGGTTTTTTTAAGTAATTTATGTTTAGAATGGGGCTTGGCTGCTTTTCCCTGCTGTGTTTATGCCGCTTTACATCCTCTTGATTCACTTGCAGAGAGATATCGATACATATGTTTTCAGATTCTTACTAGTCAGATATATTCTTGTGCGGTGACTAGGGGGTGTTGAGTCCAGTTCACTGAGCAGGGAGTAGGCCTTCTCTATTACATATTTGGCTTATGGAGTGGTCTCAGAGCTAATTTCAAACCCTTGTTCTATGCATCACCCCACCTCACCTTTCCCGTTAAGCAGCCATAGTGTGTCTTCTAATGGTGTGACTCTGTTCTGTTTTGTAATTCAGTTCAAGTGTTGCGATTTTGACACTCGCTCTATAAGCGATATCATAGGATAAGTGTCTTTTTCTGTGTGACTTATTTCACTTAGAATCATCGTCGCTAAATCCACTCATCATGCTGCTAACTAGCCTTATGACATTGATTTCATGGCTGAGTGATATTCCATTGTGCCAAGTACCACCATTTCTTTATCCATTTTTCTCTTTCCTGGGATATTGAAGGTGTACCGAAGTGGAGGTTCTTGGAAACAGAGCAGCCGTAAAGTTTGGGGTGCCTGTGTCTTGTTGATTTTTAGTTTTCCTAATTTGTACGCCCATGAGTGGAAGTGCCCTATGCTCTCTAAGCTGTGTTTATTACTTGTTTCAGGACACACCGTACACTTCTCCAGAGTGCCTGTTGGCAATTTACAACCCGCCCATCAGCGTAGCAAGGCTCCCATGTCTCCATGGCCTGTCCTGCTTTTCTGGTTTTTCCACTTTTTTCAGCATGGCCCTTTTGACCGAGGGCAAGCGAGACTTCTTTGTAGCGCTGATTTGCCCTTCCGGCTTGCTTGGTTGGCCAAAAAGGGCGTATGCGTTTTTTCCTGAATATATTCAGGAAAAAACGCATACGCCCTTTTTGGCCAAGGGCATCATTGTCAACGTTTTGCCGCTTTTCATGTGCTTTAAAGGCGAGTCGAATCTACCTCCTGAAATCTGTTTCCTGAAAATCTGCCTTGCTTTCAAATCCTCTTCGTTGCCTTCCCTCAATATATTTGTGGACGAGAGATATCGTTTATAACTCTGCACGTTTGTGAATTGCAGTGCCCCTGAGCTCCATTTGTCTACTCGCTTTTTTGGGAGCTGGCCGCAAAAGCGCAGGATTGCTTCAGGCCCTATTTTGGTTCTAGGGGACAGGCTGAGCCTGTGGTTCATTCTTTTTCCTGATGGGACAATGGAGTGACCTGTGCCTGTCCCAACACCTAGGGCTAGTCTCTCGTTGGTTGCCCGTCTTCCCGTTCATCCTCAGGACAAATTGCAACCTGTACGAAACAGGCGGTTAAACGTGCTGATTCTCCAAGTAGGGAGATGGTTAGTCAAGCGGCTGGAATGGCGAACCCGAGCTCAAGGAGAGGAGAAATGAGGTGCGTTTTAGAATCCTTTCCTGATCTCACGGCATACCATCTTCTGGGTTTCCCATGCATGTTTTGATGTAGGAAGATGCCCTTGTACCTGGAGATTTGAGACCCATGGGGTGTGTACCCCGCGGTGTTACTTTAAATATCTGCGTTTGCTCACCAAGCTCACCAATCCTCTCAGCCCCAAGAGTGTCCAGCCTTATGTCTCATCCAGCTGTGGGTCTAGATATGGTCAATCCAGGTTGCATCAGAGACCCTGAACAGATTTTGTAAGAATTTCTCTCTCTTTCACTGTCTTTGTTTTGTGGGTTTTTTAAAGTAATTTATGTTTAGAATGGGTCTTGGCTGCTTTTCCCTGCTGTGTTTATGCCGCTTTACACCCTCTTGATTCACTTGCAGAGAGATATCGATACATAGGTTTTCAGATTCTTACTAGTCAGATATATTCTTGTGCGGTGACTAGGGGGTGTTGAGTCCAGTTCACTTAGCAGGGAGTAGGCCTTGTCTATTACATATTTGGCTTATGGAGCGGTCTCTGAGCTAATTTCAAACCCTTGTTTTATGCATCACCCCACCTCACCATTCCCGTTCAGCAGCCATAGTGTGTCTTCTAAAGGTGTGACTCTGTTCTGTTTTGTAATTCAGTTCAAGTGTAGCGATTTTGACATTCCCTCTATAAGCGATATCTTAGGATAAGTGTCTTTTTCTGTGTGACTTATTTCACTTAGAATCATCGTCGCTAAATCCACTCATCATGCTGCTAACTAGCCTTATGACATTGATTTCATGGCTGAGTGATATTCCATTGTGCCAAGTAGCACCATTTCTTTATCCATTTTTCTCTTTCCTGGGATATTGAAGGTGTACGGAAGTGGAGGTTCTTGGAAACAGAGCAGCCGTAAAGTTTGGGGTGCCTGTGTCTTGTTGATTTTTAGTTTTCCCAATTTATACGCCCATGAGTGGAAGTGCCCTATGCTCTCTAAGCTGTGTTTATTAATTGTTTCAGGACACACCGTACACTTCTCCAGAGTGCCTGTTGGCAATTTACATCCCGCCCATCAGCGTAGCAAGGCTCCCATGTCTCCATGGCCTCTCCTGCTTTTCTGGTTTTTACACATTTTTCAGCATGGCCCTTTTGACCGAGGGCAAGCGAGACTTCTTTGTAGCGCTGATTTGCCCTTACGGCTTGCTTGGTTGGCCAAAATGGGCGTATGCGTTTTTTCCTGAATATATTCAGAAAAAAACGCATACGCCCTTTTTGGCCAAGGGCATCATTGTCAACGTTTTGCCGCTTTTCATGTGCTTTAAAGGCGAGTCGAGTCTACCTCCTGAAATCTGTTTCCTGCAAATCTGCCTTGCTTTCAAATCCTCTTCGTTGCCTTCCCTCAATATATTTGTTGACGAGAGTTGTCATTTATAACTCTGCACGTTTGTGAATTGCAGTGCCCCTGAGCTCCATTTGTCTACTCGCTTTTTTGGGAGCTGGCCGCAAAAGCGCAGGATTGCTTCAGGCCCTATTTTGGTTCTGGGGGGCAGGCTGATCCTGTGGTTCATTCTTCTTCCTGATGGGAAAATGGGGTGACCTGTGCCTGTCCCAACACCTAGGGCTAGTCTCTCGTTGGTTCCCCGTCTTCCCGTTCATCCTCAGGACAAATTGCAACCTGTATGAAACAGGAGGTTAAAGGTGCTGATTCTCCAAGTAGGGAGATGGTTAGTCAAGCGGCTGGATTGGCGAACCCGAGCACAAGGAGAGGAGAAATGAGGTGCGTTTTAGAAACCTTTCCCGATCTCACGGCATACCATCTTCTGGGTTTCCCATGCATGTTTTGATGTAGGAAGATGCCCTTGTACCTGGAGATTTGAGACCCATGGGGTGTGTACCCCGCGGTTTTACTTTAAAGTATCTGTGTTTGCTCACCCAAGCTCACCAATCCTCGCAGCCCCAAGAGTGTCCAGCCTTATGTCTCATCCAGCTGTGGGTCCAGATATGGTCAATCCAGGTTGCATCAGAGACCCTGAACGGATTTTGTAAGAATTTCTCTCTCTTTCACTGTCTTTGTTTTGTGGGTTTTTTAAAGTAATTTATGTTTAGAATGGGTCTTGGCTGCTTTTCCCTGCTGTGTTGATGCCGCTTTACACCCTCTTGATTCACTTGCAGAGAGATATCGATACATAGGTTTTCAGATTCTTACTAGTCAGATATATTCTTGTGCGGTGACTAGGGGGTGTTGAGTCCAGTTCACTGAGCAGGGAGTAGGCCTTGTCTATTACATATTTCGCTTATGGAGCGGTCTCTGAGCTAATTTCAAACCCTTGTTTTATGCATCACCCCACCTCACCTTTCCCGTTAAGCAGCCATACTGTGTCTTCTAAAGGTATGACTCTGTTCTGTTTTGTAATTCAGTTCAAGTGTAGCGATTTTGACATTCCCTCTATAAGCGATATCTTAGGATAAGTGTCTTTTTCTGTGTGACTTATTTCACTTAGAATCATCGGACCTAAATCCACTCATCATGCTGCTAACTAGCCTTATGACATGGATTTCATGGCTGAGTGATATTCCATTGTGCCACGTACCACCATTTCTTTATCCATTTTTCTCTTTCTGAGATATTGAAGGTGTACCGAAGTGGAGGTTCTTGGTAACAGAGCAGCCGTAAAGGTTGAGGTGCCTGTGTCTTGTTGATTTTTAGTTTTCCCAATTCATACGCCCATGAGTGGAAGTGCCCTATGCTCTCTAAGCTGTGTTTATTACTTGTTTCAGGACACACCGTACATTTCTCCAGGGTGCCTGTTGGCAATTTACATCCCGCCCATCAGCATAGCAAGGCTCCCATGTCTCCATGGCCTGTCCTGCTTTTCTGGTTTTTACACTTTCTTCAGCATTGCCCTTTTGACCGAGGGCAAGAGAGACTTCTTTGTAGCGCTGATTTGCCCTTCTGGCTTGCTTGGTTGGCCAAAAAGGGCGTATGCGTTTTTTCCTGAATATATTCAGGAAAAAACGCATACGCCCTTTTTGACCAAGGGCATCATTCTCAACGTTTTGCCGCTTTTCATGTGCTTTAAAGGCGAGTCGAATCTACCTCCTGAAATCTGTTTCCTGCAAATCTGCCTTGCTTTCAAATCCTCTTCGTTGCCTTCCCTCAATATATTTGTGGACGAGAGTTCTCATTGATAACTCTGCACGTTTGTGAATTGCAGTGCCCCTGAGCTCCATTTGTCTACTCGCTTTTTTTGGGAGCTGGCCGCAAAAGCGCAGGATTGCTTCAGGCACTATTTTGGTTCTGGGGGGCAGGCTGAGCCTGTGGTTCATTTTTCTTCCTGATGGGAAAATGGAGTGACCTGTGCCTGTCCCAACACCTAGGGCTAGTCTCTCGTTGGTTGCCCATCTTCCCGTTCATCCTCAGGACAAATTGCAACCTGTACGCAACAGGAGGTTAAAGGTGCTGATTCTCCAAGTAGGGAGATGGTAAGTCAAGCGGCTGGAATGGCGAACCCGAGCACAATGGGAGGAGAAATGAGGTGCGTTTTAGAAACCTTTCCCGATCTCACAGCATACCATCTTCTGGGTTTCCCATGCATGTTTTGATGTAGGAAGATGCCCTTGTACCTGGAGATTTGAGACCCATGGGGTGGGTACCCCGTGGTGTTACTTTAAAGTATCTGCATTTGCTCACCCAACCTCACCAATCCTCTCAGCCCCAAAGTGTCCAGCCTTATGTCTCATCCAGCTGTGGGTCTAGATATGGTCAATCCAGGTTGCATCAGAGACCCTGAACGGATTTTGTAAGAATTTCTCTCTCTTTCACTGTCTTTGTTTTGTGTGTTTTTTAAAGTAATTTATGTTTACAATGGGGCTTGGCTGCTTTTCCCTGCTGTGTTTATGCCGCTTTACACCCTCTTGATTCACTTGCAGAGAGATATCGATACATAGGTTTTCAGATTCTTACTAGTCAGATATATTCTTGTGTGGTGACTAGGGGGTGTTATGTCCAGTTCACTGAGCAGGGCGTAGGCCTTGTCTATTACATATTTGGCTTATGGAATGGTCTCTGAGCTAATTTCAAAGCCTTGTTTATGCATCACCCCACCTCACCTTTCCCTTTAAGCAGCCTTAGTGTGTCTTCTAAAGGTGTGACTCTATTTTATTTTGTAATTCAGTTGAAGTGTAGCGATTTTGACATTCCCTCTGTAAGCGATACCTTAGGATAAGTTTCTTTTTCTGTGTGACTTATTTCGCTTAGAATCATCATACCTAAATCCACTCATCAAGCTGCTAACTAGCCTTATGATATTGATTTCATGGCTGAGTGATATTCCTTTGTGCCAAGTACCACCATTTCTTTATCCATTGTTTTCTTTCCTGGGATATTGAAGGTGTACCGAAGTGGAGGTTCTTGTAAACAGAGCAGCCGTAAAGTTTGGGGTGCCTGTGTCTTGTTGATTTTTAATTTTCCCAATTTATACGCCCATGAGTGGAATTGCCCTATGCTCTCTAAGCTGTGTTTATTACTTGTTTCAGGACACACCGTACATTTCTCCAGAGTGGCTGTTGGCAATTTACATCCCGCCCATCAGCGTAGCAAGGATCCCATGTCTCCATGGCCTGTCCTGCTTTTCTGGTTTTTACACTTTTTTCAGAATGGCCCTTTTGACCGAGGGCAAGCGAGACTTCTTTGTAGCGCTGATTTGCCCTTCCGGCTTGCTTGGTTGGCCAAAAAGGGCGTATGCGTTTTTTCCTGAATATATTCAGGAAAAAACGCATACGCCCTTTTTGGCCAAGTGCACCATTGTCGACGTTTTGCCACTTTCCATGTGATTTAAAGGCGAAGCCAATCTACCTCTTGAAAACTGTTTCCTGAAATTCTGCCTTGCTTTCAAATCCTTTGTTGCCTTCCTTCAATATATTTTTGGACGATAGTTATCATTTATAACTCTGCAGGTGTGTGAATTGCAGTGCCCCTGAGCTCCATTTGTCAACTCGCTTTTTTGGGAGCTGGCCGCAAAAGCGCAAGATTGCTTCAGGCCCTATTCTGGTTCCGTGGGACAGGCTGAGCCTGTGGTTAATTCTTCTTCCTGATGGGAAATTAGAGTGACCTTTGCCTGTCCCTAACACCTAGAGGTACTCTGTCATTGGTTCCCCCTCTTCCCGTTCTTCCTGAGGACAAATGGCAAAGTGTACGAAACAGGAGGTTAAAGGTGCTGAGTCTCCAATGGGGAGATTGGTAGTAAAGCAGCTGGAATGGCGAACCCGAGCACAATGAGAGGAGAAATGAGGTGCGTTTTAGTAACCTTTCCCGTTCACTCGGGTACCATCCTCAGGGTTTCCCATGCATGTTTTCGCTGTAGGAAGATGCCCTTGACCCTGGAGATTTGGGACCCATAGAATGGGTACCACACAGTATTACTTTAAAGGTTCTACATTTGCTCACCCAACCTCACCAATCCTCTCAGCCCCAGGAGTGTCCAGCCTTTTCTCTCATCCAGCTGTGGGTCTAAATGTGGTCAATGTAGGTTGCATCATGTCCCCTGAACGAATTTTGTAACATTTTCTTTCTGTGTCTTTTTTTTTTTAATTTATTTTTATCATTTGGTAAAGGTGATTTTCAATGCTGTCTTTCTTGCTGCTGCACATCCACTTGTTTCACTTACAGAGAGACATCCGTAAATTCTTTTAAGATTCTTACCCGTCGTATATATTCTTTTCTGGTGACTAGAGTGTGCTGAGTCCACTTCTTGAGCTATAGAGTAGATTTTGTCGATTACCTATTTCATCTTTGGAATGGTATCTGTGTTAATTTCAACCCTCTGGTTTATGTCTCACCCCACCCCACCTTTCCACTTTATCAGCCATAAGTGTGTTTTGTAAATATGTGACCCTGTTTCTGTTTTGTAATTTAGTTCATGTGTATCTATTTTATATTCCACCTATAAATAGTATCTTGTGCTAAGTGTCATTTTGTGTCTGACTTTTGTCACTTAGAATGATCTTATCTAAATCCACTCGAGTTGCTGCAACTGGCCTTATTTCATTGATTTCCTAGCTGAGTACTATTCCATTGTACATAAGTACCATATCGTCTTTATCCATTTTTTCCTTCCAAGGACATTTATATTGTTTCCAAGTCGAGGATCCTGCAAAAGTGCTGCATTAATAGTTGAAGTTCCTGTGTCCTGTTGATTTATGGTTATCCCAAAATATATCCCCAGGAGTGGTAGTGCCGTATGCTCTGTAACTCTATTGTTTTTTAATTAATTAAGTAATTAATTTTGCCTGTGTTGGGTCTTCCTTATTTCGTGTGGGGTTTCTCTAGTTGCAGGAAGTTGGGGCTACTTTTCGTTGAAGTGTGTGGGCTTCTCATTGCCGTGACTTCTCTTCTTGTGGTGCACTGGCTTTAGGCGTCAGGATTCAGTAGTTGTGGCTCACGGGCTCTAGAGCACAGGCTCAGTAGTTGTGGTGCATTGGTTTAGTTGCTCCGTGGCATGTGTTATCTTTCTGGACTTGGGCTCGATCCCGTGTCCTCTGCCTTGGCAGTTGGAGTCTTAATGTCTGAACCACCAGGAAGTCCCTGTAGCTCTATTTTTTAGAATCTTTAGGAAACATCATACCCTTCTCCAGCGTGGCTGTTAGCAATTGACATTCCCACCAACAGCGTAGCAGGGTTCCATTTTCTCCACATCCTCTCCTCCATTTGTTGTTTTTACACTTTGTGAGGTTGGCCATTCTGACTGGGGCAAAGTGCTACATCTTTGTCGTGTTGATTTGTGTTTCCCGCATGTTTGCTTGGCCACAAAGGTCGTATGGGTTTCAACCTGTACACCCTTTTTGGCCAACTGAATCATAAGCAATATTGAGCAGCTTTCATGTGCTTTAACGGCAAGTCCAATCTACCTCTTGCAATCCGGTTCCTGCAATTCTGCCTTGTTTTCAAGTTCTTTTCAGTTACTTACCCCAAGACATTTTTCTACAATAGTTGTCACTTACAACTTTGCAGGCGTTGTGGATTGCAGTGCCCCTGAGCAAGTGTCTTCAACTTGTTTCTGAAACCGTCCACAAAGTGGCAGGATTGCTTCAAGCCCCATTCTGGTTACAGGGGCAGCCTGAGCCTTTAGGAAATTCCTCTTCCTGATTGGAAATTAGAGTGTCATGTGCTGTCCAAATACATAGAGCTTATTTCTCATTCCTTCCCCCCTTTTCCCTTTCAACCTCCCGACGAATTCCAAGCCTTGCATGACCAGCTGTTGGGTGTGCTGACTTCCCCAGGTGGGGAGACTCTAAGGAAAGAGGCTGGAGCAGGGAACCCTCCCCCAGGACATGTGGAGATAAGGTGACTTTTCCAAACTCTTCCCGCCCATATGGCCCCCCATCCTTTGGGGTTCTGTCCGGACACCCCATGGTTTTCAGCGGTGTGGGGCTCTGGCGCCGCCCTGCAGGGAGCAGCCCTGCTACCCGTGCCTGCAGCGCAGCCTGCTGGTCTCTCCATCCTGCCATTGGGCACAGTCTTCCACCTTCCCTGCTGCCTCGAATGATCTGTCTCCACACTGTCCGGCGATCAGCCCCTCCTCCCCACCGCCATCACCCCCCGCTCCACACCCCTCCTCCAGCCTCAGGGATGACCCAGGACTGGGCTGCCCGCCTGCCCACCCTTGGTCTGTGTCCTCAATCCACCTGTGCAGACAGGTGAGGGTTCCCTCCAGAGGCTCCCAAACACTTCAGCCCTACATCCTCCCCGGGGTCGGCCCACATTCTGTCGTGATGTTCCACCCTCACCAAGCCCCTGACTACATGGCAAGGGCAGGCATCGGGCTTGCTGCGTGCACTGCTGTGCGTCCTGCTGTATACACAGGCATGACCCTGCCCCAGGGTGCAGGAAAGGCAGCTCTACCTCGGGATGTGGGGAGATGGACTGACCACAGGGCGAACGTCAGCTCTCAGCTCACCAGGCAAGGGCAGCCGGGTTCTCACTCCTTGGACCCTTTCTCACCCAGCCTGACCATGACCCGGCTTTGTTCCCACACACGTTGTCCCTCCATTGGCCTCGTTCTTGGAAGCAGAGCAGGACAGTGTGGTCAGCGGTCACAGGCTGAGACACACAGACACTGGCTGACCCGCGTGCACCCATGCTGACCACACGGAACGGGCACTGCACCAGGGCCTGTGTGGTGTGGGTTCACCAGCCCACAGAGAGGCCGGGCCTCTGCTCCTGGCTCTAGGAGGTCACCTTGAGTCTTTTGGGAGTGTCCATGCTCCATGGGCCTCGCTCCAGGCTGGTCTGTGCTGACGGCGTGATACACGGTGGGGCTTCCTGAGTTGCCCCCAGAGGCTGGAGGCCAAGGTCAGGCACATGGTGGTCCCCACATTGACGTGACAGACCCCAATAAACCCTGCACTTCAGGACTCAGGTGGGCTTCCCTGGGCTGCCACAGCCGAGGAAGGTGGACCTTGCTCATCCCCCCATCCTTGCTGATTTTAACTTGCATCCTTCAGCATAATGAACCCTGAGTATAACATCTTCAGGGAATTCTGGGAGCCTCCAAGAAAAAAGAAGCCGGGGAGGGGGTCTCTGGGTCCCCGACTCTGCAGGTGGGGTCAGAAGTCGGTGGGGAGGATCTTGGGGCCCTAGAATCTGAAGGGCCCCTCTACCAGGGGAGGGTAGGAGACCCCGGATGGAAGTTAAACTGAGTCCAAGGCCCTCCTGGGTAGGAGGCATCCTAGCCCCGGGGATCCTGAAGAGGCTGGCTCCCTCCTCCCCTCCGCCTCCAGGCCTGGTCCTTGCCCTTGAGAAATTCCCTAGGGTGGAGTCCTGGTGCTGGAGGTGCCCCGATGCTGTGGCCTCCTGAGCCTCCAGTGAGGATAATGGGATTGGGGGAAGACTTGTTCACAGAAAGGGAGCTTCTGCCAGAACAAAGCCTGGGTCTCCTGTCCCCGACCCCAGGTGCACTGGGGAAGGAATGTGAGAGTGAGACTCCCTCCCCTCCCGAGACACACAGGACACATGGGCCCTGGTCACTGGACTCCCACACAATATTAAAATCTCCCACGTAGGCCTGATGGATGAGAGACACTATTTAAAGTCTATTAATGGGGTCAGGGGGGCCCAGGGAGTGAGGCTGATGTGGGGAGAGTTGGAAAATCACCCAAGGACATGCTCTTCCTGCAGCGACCCCCCAGGTGAGCCCAGGTGGAGGTGGACCCATCAAGTCAGAGCCCACATCCTGGGTCTTTGGGGGACAAATAGCCAAGCACCCCCAGTTCTTGCCTTCACCTGTTGCAGTTAGGGCCTGCCCTGTCTTCTTCATGGTCGAATTCTCACCCCTCCCAGAAGCCCTCTTGGGGGTTAATGCGATGGGGGTGTCCATGGCAGGACTGGAGGGTCTGTGGTGGGCTGGAGGCCACGTGGCAGGCAGGAGGGCTCCCACCCATCCTGCCGGTCCCCACCTCCTGGTCATAGGCCCGCACAGAGTCCACCAGGCTGTGGATGTGCTAGAAGGTGCAGAGGTCCAGGGACCGGTCCAGCCCATGCAGGTGTCTGATCACTGAGCGGTCAGTGTGGAGTGTTCACAGGGAGCCCTGGCCGTGCTCGCACTCTCCCGTGAAGGACACATCAGCGTGGTCCCTGGAATGACCGGGAGGTCAGCCAGAAGTGCTCCCCACCCAACCTCACTGTTACCACCAGAAACAAGAGGCAACTCCGTGCAGAAAGACAGAACATCACCAGCCTGATGCTGTCCTGAGGAAGATCGGCTGGCATCTGGGAACTGGGTGCTATAGTGGGTTGAATGGGGGTCCCCCAGAAGTTATGTCCACGTCATGCCCCCCAGAATCTGAGAATGGAACCTTATTTGGAAGTAGGGTCTTTTCAGGTATAATTAGTTACGGATCTGAAGATGAGGTCATCCTGGATCAGGGTGGCCCTAAATCAGTGCCAGTGTCCTTCTAAGAGACAAGCGGAGAGACACAGACACACAGGAGACACCATGTGAAGACGGAGGTAGAGACGGGAGGAATGCGGCCACAAGCCCAGGGATGCCTGGAGCCTCCAGAAGCTGGAAGAGGCAGGCAGGACCCTCCCCTGGAGCCTCTGGAGGGAGAGCGGCCCTGGGACACCTTGACCTCAGACGTCTGGTCTCCAGGACTGAGAGAGGACAGGTTTCTGTTGCTCTGAGCCTCCGTTTGTGGTCGTTTATTACAGCTGCCCCAGGAAGCTAATGCAGCTGGTGAGCAGCTCCCTTCCCTGATCTAAACCCTCCCTCCTCCCTTTAGGGGCAGCTCCCTGCGCCTGTGCTGTTTGCACAAACCATGTGGTTCATGCTGAGCCCCGGCTCCCCTTCTGGGCACTGGCATTTTGGAGGGTGAGGGCAGACAACACCACGTGACCAGCCCCCAGCCGGGTGCCAAGTCTCTAATGAGCCTCCCTGGGGGGACGGGGGTGGGGGTAACTGTCATGGTTCTGCCCTTCGTCGCTGGGGGAAGAGACATCCTAGAGACCCTCAAGGGAAGGAGTGGGCATGAAGGGTCATGAGGTGACCGGAGCAGGGGCCCTCCCTCCCGTGCATCCCTACTGCGTGCTATGCCCCATCTCAGCTGTGAGCACACAAGCCACAAGCATGTGCTGGGTCCTGTGAGCCTCCCAACCAGTCCCTGAAGGTGAGGGCGGCCCTGCAAACCCCAGCTCTTTCCTCCACGTCTAGTAGGTGGAAGACCCACTTCTCCTTGCCATTCCAGAAGCGGTTCTGGGGCTGTCCTGGGAGGGCTTCTGGGGTTATGCGGGCTGAGCCCCTATTGCTAAGTCCCCACTTCCCCACAAGAACGTCCAGAGCAACCTGTTTGCCCTGTTGCCTGAATGCCCCCCCACCAGTTTTCTCAGGAAAGAATCAGGGGGTTCCGTAGCAGCGTCTGCAGGCAGCTCTGCATCTGGGCCTACGTTCACATCTTCTGTGTAAACACCGAGAACCTTCCCTGACACGTGCCCCAGCTGACCACCTCCGCATGCCGACCACAGGCCCCAGTGCGGGCGTCAGACTGACCGCCCGTCTCAGCCTCCTCCTCTTGTTGTCAGAGCTGCTCCAGGTCCTGCTCAGAACCCGTGGACCCACCTTTCACAGGGCTGTCCTCCACCCCCCAACTTCGGCAGGAGTTCACCTAAGTATTTAAGTTAAGGGGTCCAGAGATAAGAAAGGAAGCTACAAACAAACAGATGAAACCAGCTGGGACCAAGATGGCAACGAATGTGACCTCCAACAGACCCTGAGTCTCATCACATGTTGAATTTACTATATCAGCATATTAAGTGACACACCTATCAGTGGCCATGACTGGACTTGAAGGACCAAAGACGGGTGAAAGGAGGTGGTACCCCACTCGCTTGGGAAAATCCCTGCCCCTTCCCCGGAAGGCCTCTTCATCCCCATCATTAGCCTCACTCCTCCTCCCTTTGTCTTTACCCTTTAAAATTAAACCACTCTCTCCAGGAGGGCGAGAAGTTGGTCTGTGAACTTCGTTCCCATTTCTCCATTCTTTGGCCACTGAACAGAGCCTGTGCTGTGGTGGTCTCAGCTTTGGTTTTGTTATTTGCCTACTTGAACCCACATGGAAAAAGGAAACCTTCCCTGCTGAGGCAGAGCGCCTCGCCAGGCGAGGGCCCGAGCAGGGTCCATGTGACTTCACTTGGTAACAGTCTGTAAGGGGACGGTGGTCTCTGCCTGTGGGGTGGGGGCATGGCACACGTACAGCCACAGCACTGGCTCCGTGGACGGCACGGCCCCTCGTGGGCCTGGACCGTGTGCTCTCGTCCCCCCACGCCTGACACCCCCTGACATTCATGACGCGGTGACACTGGCTGCTGGGCATCCAGTCAGGAGGGACCAGGGGCAGCATCTGGTACCAGATCAGACGCGCCTTTTCACAGGCAGGGGACATAGGAGATATTAGGACTTTGTGTCTGGAAAACAAACCAAGCGGCTAGAAGGTGATCTGAGCTGTGGACGTGAAACCCACGTGCGAGGTGAGAGCTCCCACTGGACACTGGCTCGGGAGCTTCCACACAGGGGATGACCACACCAGTGCTTCCTGCCTGACCCCTCCATGCCTCCCTGGTGGGCACGGCTGGACCTGCGCTCCTCAGGATCCCCAACCCCGAGCCTGAAGGTCCGATGCTGGCAGGGCCTGGGGACGCGTGTGGTCACCCCACCAACGCTGCTTGGCTCCTCCTCCCCAGTGACCAGGGGAAGGCAGCCCCGTGGAGTATGAGGCCCTGCACAGGCAAAGCTCGCACACCCCCTCCTCAGGACTCCCGGCCCCGCCCTGCTTCCTCAGGCCCACCGTCTGCCCCTCCCAGTGCCCACATCCCACCGCCCCACATTCCTGGTGTGGACGTCCACATACACAAGCTGCTCCGTGTCCTCTTCCCACATGGGACACCCCCATCCCTGCTTCTTCCTAATGACGGCCTGGACCTCACCTGTTCTGGGCAGGAAGAGGGCTGAGGAGGAGGCCGGCCTGTCCTGTCTGCCTCCCAGGGGCCCAGACACAGGGTTCGGGGGCTGCTGGGCCTTGAGGTCTGGATGCTTCCAGGTGTGGGATGAACCTGCCACTGTCCACTGGAGCTGCCCCTTCCGAGATTCAGGAAACTGGGGGACCCACCAAACGGAGCCCATCCCCAGGCTCTGCTGCAAGTCTGCTCGGATTTGCTCTCCTGATCTTGAAGACAGACCTGCGGGAAACAGGGCCTGCGATTCCCATACTGACGGTGTTCTGTGGAATGTCCATTTTCCATTTCCCTTTCTACCCTGTTCTGAGGAAATTACTAGTCAATCCATGCTACCATCACCCGATAGTGACTGGGAAGCTGAGGCTCTGAGAAGCCAAGTAATCCAGCCAGAAGCACAGGTGTGGGACCACGGAGTGGGGTCTGCACCCGCCACCTGCCCAGGGGGACTGCCCACTCCCCGCAGCTTCCACACCTGTTCCCTTCACCCACACCCCCAGGACCAGCTCACAGAGCCTCCTCTTGGGGGGATTCACTTACCTTCTTCTAACAGGATCCGTCTCACTATCGTGTTCTGGGATCATCCGGAAGGCTTGTCACTCTGACGCAGGTTCAGCCGCACATCACCAGGGCAGCTTTCTTGGATCACACTCACCACCTGCACGTCCACTCCCAGCTCAGACCCAGAAGAACCCCCTCGGCCCCGAGCCCCATGGCTCTGCCTGGGCTCCCACCTCCCCCTGCCTGGTCCGTCCCTCTCATGTCCCCTGCAGTGTCACCAGGAGCTCCCACCTGCCCCAAGCAGGCTGTCTGCTCTGTCCTGGGGAGACCTCCCTGGTGTCAGGAGGAAGACACAAGAGGTACCCGTGGGGCCTCCCTCACGCAGCACAGTGGCCAGCACCCACCTACTGACCTCATCACTCTGGATGGACAGGGGTTCATAGGGCCCGCAGCATCTCCTGGTTCTCATTTCATCCCAGCACTGCCCACAGGGAAGTTGCTAAGCAACTCTGTGCCGGCTGCACAGAGAGGACGCTCATACACACGCCCCCCTTCCAGCACCCGGGGCTCTCGTGGTCAGGCCCCTCCCAGGATATGGAGCTCACCTGAGCAGGTACCCAGCAGCCCATGGGGCTCTCATGGTCAGGCCCCTCCCAGGATATGGAGCTCACCTGAGCAGGTACCCAGCAGCCCACAGGGTTCTCGTGGGCAGGCCCCTCCCTGGATATGGAGCTCCCCTGGGCAGGTACCCCGGCAGGGCTGGGCACACAGGAACCGTGCACATAGCCCTCATTGCAGAGCACCCCCAGCTCACCTGTTGCTCAGAGCTGACACAGAGCACCTCAGAGCAGGGCTTGAACTAACAAACAGCAGCTCCGACAGGTCTGTGACCCTGGGCTTCACTCTGTGTGGCCTCTCTCCGCCTGGTCTTCCAGGGGTTTCCACTGCAGCCGGGGCACCAGGCTTCTGTCTCCACCCACCACCCCTCCTCTCCCTGACTCCTGGGTTCCTCTCATTAGGAGAGGGTCTTCTTGAAGTTGTCTCCCACTCATGGACCAGATAAAATGATTAGAAAACAAGCCAGGGCTGCCGCCTCTTGTCTATCCTGACTCTCAGGACCCTACACCTGTTCCTTGGACCTGGCCGGTGCAGCAAGGCCCATTTTCTGCAACTCTGAGCCCCTGAGGGGCGAGGATTGGCTGACCTGGGCAGCCTGACTCGGCCGGCCAGCCCTCCACAGGTGTGCCTGGGTTGAGGTCAATATAAATACCCCTCCAGGCAGCAAAAGCCCCTGCAGCTGTGCCTGACGCCATATTCTCTGCCCCGTCAGCAGTCTCGGGGCTGGGCTGGTGGGAGGGAGTAGGGCCCACGGCTCTATGGGTGGCCCGGTGTGAGTGGGGCTCTGCTGGACTTTCTGCAGGAGTTGCCGGGCTGCCACCTGCTAAAGAAGAGGATGTGTCACCCATACCTGCTGCTGGAATTTCTACCCGGGCAGAGGTGAGGAAGGAAAAAAGCAGTGGGGGCTGGGACAGGAGGGGTACCTCAGGCAGGGAAATGGAAAGCTTCCAGAAGAGTGCCCGGGGCCAGGACCATCCTGGCTGGCCTGCAGGCACCAAGTCGGCCTGCGTGTTGTCGCTGGTGTGACTCCAAGCCCCTTCCTCTAGGCTTTGAAGTCCTTGCATACATTCAGGTGTTTTACCTGGGAAGGGTGGGAAAAGTTCAGCAGCAGTTGGCCTGGGGCTCAGCTCACGTTTACTCAGAGACGCCTCCTCACGGTCCCCCAGCTTTGCAATGAGGACGCTCCTTGTGTGGGGGCTGCTGGCTGCATGGGAGACGATTCCCCACCTGTGACCAACTTCAGAATTGTTTACCACTGGAGCAAGTGTCCTGATAGGGTTTTCATCTGTGTAACTAGTGGGTTCTTAATTAGCAACGTGAACGGTGATAACAGAGGTCCTGAATCAGGATGGAAATACTTATTTTATGCATGTACAGGCGTAAAAACCTGAGGAGACCGTGTGCAGCCGGCACCCTTAGGGTTGGGCTTCTGACTGACCCCTCAACGTTCTGGTGTCCAGCCATTGCTTTAGGATTTCTGGGGCCCAATGCTGACTCTAAGGGCTCTACAATCCAGCCTCTGTTGGCCTTTAATGAGACCCACACTTCCAGGATCCTACAGAGCAGGGTCTGTGTGACCGTTCTGTGGCTTCTGTAACAAATGACCACAAGATGGGTGGTTGAAAACAACAGGAATTCATCCTCCCCCAGTCCTGGAGACCAGACATCTGAGATCAAGGTGTTGGAGGACGGAAGTCTCTCCAAAGGCTCCAGGATAGGGTTCTTCCTGCCTTTTCCAGCTTCTGGGGGCTCCAGGCGTCCCCAGGCCTGTGGCTGCATCCCTCCCGTCTCTGCCTCTGTCTTCACGTGGCTTCTCTAAGTCTGTGTTTCTCTTCTTTTGTTTCTCATAAGGACTCTCTCAGTTGGATTGAGGGCCACCCTAACCCAAGATGACCTCACCCTGAGATCCTTAACTACATATACAAAGACCCTTTTCCCAGATATGGTCCTGTTCACGTGTTCTGGGGGGGCACATCTTTTGGGGTCAGCATTCAACCCATTACCTGTGTATAAAATAACCCTCATTTTAGGAGATTGCCAAGGTCCCGTATAGACTGGCACAGACAGCAGCCATGTGGGTGGGGGTCTGGGGAGAATGAGGACCCTGGAATCACCTGGAAGGGATGAAGTCCTGGCAGCATTAGGTGAGCTCTTCCACCACGGGCCCCGTGGAAACAGCCACTCCACTCTGTCCGTGGAAAGGGACCCAGTGCCGAGTCCAGAAGTGGTTACCTTGCAAAGCTGGCTCTTCTGGGATTTCATCATCAATAGCATCATGTAACCAGGAACTACGGGCTTGGAGGAGTCACTCTCTGGCACATGATGACAGCACTGTCACTTTAGGCTCATCAAGCCTAGAATAGGGATGTTTGAAGGAGAAGAGTTTGGGAGATTGTGAAGCTTGGTTGTCAAGGAAAGTGAGCAGGTTTGTCAAGGTTGTCAAGGAAACTTCTCCCTTAAACTGACGGCAGGGCTGGGAGAGCTGAACTCCAGGGATCTTTTAAAGGGGCTGCTCTGAAGCACCATCACCTGAGAGGTGGTCTCACCATGAGCTGGGGTTTGAGAAAAGTGTGATGAGATTAAGCCTGACTTTCTGTGACAGCTGGGGAGGGGTTTGTAAAGCACCTTGGCTTTTAAGGCAGAAGTTTGTTGCTGGAACAAAGTGTCTCCCAAAACTGGGCTGAAGCTCAAGCTGTCTCTGTCCCCTTCTTGTGAGAGTCCAGGGCAGGTGGGTGTCAGGTCCCAGGCTCTGTCCCCCTTGTTTCTCCTCCCTGCTTCCAGGTGAGGGCTCCAACCAGCAGGGTGGGGTGACCAGGTGGGCATCATGCCCTCCGTCCAAGGATGCAGGCTGGCCAAGGCCCTCACCACCTCCACCCCTTCCCCTTGGTAACACGAGACACTACGCCCTAGCTGTAAGGGGTGGGAAAGCTGGGAGGTGCAGGGTAGCTGTGAACAGGAAAAAGGGAAATGGGTTCTGATGGGCAGCTGCGCGGCCCTGCTGTGAGGGTCGCCCAGACGCTAGCGCACAGACTCTGGATCCTGTGAAGCTTCGATGCTTTGTGGTTCTGGAAATCCTATA
This sequence comes from Eubalaena glacialis, assembly GCF_028564815.1. Taxonomy (NCBI): domain Eukaryota; kingdom Metazoa; phylum Chordata; class Mammalia; order Artiodactyla; family Balaenidae; genus Eubalaena; species Eubalaena glacialis. The sequence goes on from NW_026871218.1 coordinate 653,867, forward strand.
GGAGACGGTCCACAGCAGGTGAAGCTAATGCTCTCAGTGGAGGTGGTGAAGCTAAAGATCTGCAGTTCAGACCGAAGGTGCCGATGTACATACAGGACAAAACCATCTCGTGTGAATGGACTTCAGGCACGTTTAACATGAATGCAGTCATGTTAATGCCTAGCATCTTCTATATTGTGTCTCTCCTCAGGGTCCCCCTCCTCAGATCCTGAGGATCCTGTAACTCACGTACAGGGGGATGGAGAGTGGGCTCTGTCCAGTCTGAGCCCTGAGTTACCCTGCATGTGAGTCTGCTCAGGACCTCCATAACAAATACCACAGACTGGGCAGCTTGAATAACAGGCCTATCTCCCAGTCCTGGATGCTGTCTGAGATCAAGGTGTGTGCAGACTGGCTTCTCCTGAGGCCTCTCTACTTGGTGCTTAGACAACCATCTTCTCCCCAGGTCGTCATGATCTCCCCCTGTGCCTCTCTGTGTCCTAATCTCTCCTTGTAGGACACCAATCCTATTGGATTAGGATCCACCCTAGTGACCTCATTTTTACCTTGATCACCTCTTTAAAAATCCCATCTCCAAATACAGCCACATCCTGAGGTCCTGGGTGTTAGGGATTCAGCATGTGAATTTGTGGGGACATGGCTGAGCCTATCCCATCCTCCTTAGGAGCCAAGTGTGCCTCGGTCCTTCCTTCCCTCAAGTCACACGAGGTGATGTAGTGGCTCAGGGAGAGGCCACTCGTGCAGAGTCTGTGTCCCAGCTGGGGAGCCCTTCTCTGCTCTCTCTGATCAGGCAGTGGCCGTGCCAGTCCCCTCCTGAGGTGAGCAGTTCTGGGGTTTCCTGCCATGTCGCCTGGCCAGCTGAGGTGCTCACTGTCAGGGAACCCAGGAGCCAGCGGCCTCGTGGGGATGCCAGGGACTCTCAGGGCCTTGGCAGATGTCTCTCCCAGCAGATACCCTAGTGGAAGTGGGGAAACATTTGGGGGATTACAGGTGGGAGAGAGTCACAGTCTCGTTTATGCTTCAGAAAGACCACGTTGGGGTGGGATGTGAGGTGCACCGTGTGGGCAGGGAGTTTTACCAGGGCCTGATGGAGGAACCAGGCACAAGATCGGGCTTGGGCCAGGGCTGTGGGTGTAGAGGTGAATTAGTGTGGGAACTGGCCACAGACTGTTGTCGAAATCTCGGCTTCCCTGTGCACCGAGGCCAAACAGAAATACGGAGACAGGGATTTTGGAGGAAGAGAGAGATGGCTTTATTCTTCTGCCAGACAACAGGGAAGACACAGCCAGCTAGCGCCTCAAGAACTGGGCACCCCTCCTTGAGAATCAGGGAAGATTTTATACGTGGCGCTCTCGCAGTCTGGGGTATAGGATGAGGATCAAAGTAGTGAAGGTCTTGCATTCCTCCTTTCCTTTGCATTATTTCAAAACAGTCATAGCTGGCATCAGGCTGCCCGGTAATTGGGGTCCGGCAGTCTGGTAATTGCGTCCGTTTGCCTCTGGTTTATCGACCAGTGACCTTGTTTCTGAAATGCAAAAACTATAGGGGGTGACTTGTTATGAAGGGCGTATAGAATGTAAGTGCTGGACATAATAAGGTTAGGGAGTGAGAGGCAGGGGATGTAACTCACACAGAGTTAGGGGTGATGGGTGCCGAATGTAAATGACATAGCGTCAGGGAGTGAGGTTAGCTTTGTAAAGTACACATCTAGTTACTACAAATTAGTGACAAAGTAAAACAAGGAGTGATTAATTCTTTCAGGCCAGATTATGTTTCTTCTCTAGCCTATTCGCTGTTCCCTTTGTTTTCCTTGTTCTCAGGGGAGGGAAAACTTCATTTCTATTTTTGCTGCAACAAGACTCTGGAGGAGCAGATGACAGTCAGTGGGGCACAAGGAGAGTGGGAGCCTGGGAGACCCCAGTGTTACCAAACGAAACTTGGGTCCGCTTGCCCGAGTGCAGTAAAGCCAGTCTACTGACACCGGGTGTGGTGAAGGGAAGTGCAGCTTTAATTGTAAAAGTGCCAATACAAGGAGGCCAGGCGGCCTGTGCTCTAAAACCCCAAACTCCCTGAAGGATTTCAGCAAAGGAATTTTAAAGGCCAAGTGATGGAGGGGGGTCGCAGGGTATGTGATCAGCTGGTGCACAATTCTCTGGTTGATGGTGAGGTAACAGGCAGTTAACACTCTAAATTCTTAGGCACCAGAAGTTCCGGGGCTACCTGTTCATGATCATCAGGTAGTTAATTTCTTCCGTTTGGTGGTGGTTTCAGCATCTGTAAAACAACTCAGGAAGCGTGCATCAGATGCTGTTATCCAGGTACTTCAGAGAGGAGCTCCAGCAGAGGATGTGGGGGAGGGGTCTGTCCTGGGAAGGCCCGGTAGGGTCCTGCTCGGTTACACCCGGTGCCTGGGCTCAGCAACCTGGGAAGGTGGGGCTGCTCCTGGGTGTGGAGACCTGCAGGATCCTGGTCCCCTGAGTGCCCTGTTAGCCCCCAAGGTGAGATGGGGGTGCAGTGACTGGACAGAGGCGTCTGGCCTGGGAGAGGGGTCCAGGCTGGAAATGTCACGGGACTCATCGCAGGGAGGGAGAGGAAAGGCCAATGGGGGCAGGTAGGTCACAGCAGACTATGTGCAGGTGATTGCGGTCCTGTTGGAAGCAACTCAGAGCCAGAAAGGAGTGGCCGTCAGGGGCTCAGCTCCATTCTCTTGTTCCTTTGTAAAACCGCTGTGTCAGAGTTTGAGACACCGCCAGGAGACGTCTGGGCCCAGTGTTGCCATGGCTTCATCAAAGGGGCCCAGGGGGAACACAGAACCACTGCAGGCCCTGCCCATGTCCGCACTGGGAATGAATCCCATCGGGGCTCCTGGGCTCACAGACTTGAGGGAACCTCTGTCCTCGGAACTGGTCTTCCTCCTTCCTCTCACCTGCTGGTCAGGAGCCCAGGCACCCCCATCCTGGCTCCACCCCCAGGGCCTGGATTCTGGGACAGCTTAGGGGTAAGCAAGACCCTCATGTTCCTTTATCTGCCTGGGGGTGAGAATGTCTTAAACGCTGCAATTGACTGATGATGGAGGGCTGAGTGTTTCCAGCAGGTATGGGTGGAAAGATGGGGTGTGAAGTTCCTGTGTCTGCAGGGTCTTCCCAGCGTGAAGATCTGTGTGTTTCCCCCGGCCAGTCAGCGTCCTCCCAGGAAGCCCAGATCCAGGTTTATGAGGGCAGAGGCTCTCCCCTTGCTTATCTGTAACTTCCTGTTCCCACAATGAGGAGCCTGGCTCCCACCATCTGCCATTTATGTATGCATTGCTCCTTTCCAGGTTACATGTGCAGAGGTTTCAGAGTTGTTAGCTACTACACCCTGGAAAGAACTTCGTAAAATAAAGCCCACTCTTTATATACGGTCCATTTTGCCTTTAGTCTACAGATTCCATTCATTTCCAAAGGTAACTTAGGTCAGCACCTTTTATCCCATCCCCTACAGTGAGTTGTTTCCATATATTTCTAACACAGTTAGACTCTGTCACATTATGTATTCCATCCTGACACATGCCTACATTCTAAATAACTAAATTTGAATAGATTATGATTGGCCCCTTGGGCTATACACATCTGTGGGCTTAGACAAATGCATAGTGACAGGTATCCATCCTAGAATGTCACATGGAATACTTCAAACCCCCCACCCCATGATCTGCTTATCATCTATGTAGCTTTGCCTTTCCCAGAATGTCACCAATGGGGTCATACTGTGTGCAGCCTCCTCAGCCTGGATGCTTTCACTTAGCAGTATATACTGAGGATTTATCCATGTCTTTCCATAGGCTGATGGTGCATTCCTTTCTGCTGAGTAGTATTCCACTGCATGTGTATGGGCGGAAAAACAATTTTCCCTCTACTTTTTCAGGTTCTTGGTTGAGGCCACCCTGCCCCTGTAATAAAAGACAGATTACCAGGAGAAAAGCAGAAGTTTAATTACATGTCTACCTTCTGAATACAGGGGGGATAGCAAGGAAAACTGAGTCACTCCCTGAAATGACCAAAACCATCCCCTTAAATAGCTCTTCAGCTAAAAACAGAAGAAATATGCTGGGGAAGGGAGGAAGACCACTTATGGCAGGTTATCATGCAAAGCACAGTAAACAAGGGTATGATTGTTTGCACATTTAAGTCAGGACTTCTCCATTGAAAAGAGTTACTTAAGATTTAATTATCCTTCTATTTTTGGTGCAAAGAGGGACATACCCTTATAAATGGCGACTTCTGTATTGTAAATGTCTTTCATAAAACAGCAATCTCAGTTTTCTGAGATTTTTTATTGAATATATTATTTTATTTTTGGCTGCATTGGGTCTTCATTGCTGCGTGCAGGCTTTTCTCTGGTTGTGGCAAGCAGGGGCTACTTTTCTTTGCAGTGCGTGGGTTTCTCATTGTGGCTTTTGTTGTCGCGGAGCACAGGCTCTAGGTGTGCAGGCTTCAGTAGTTGTGGCACACGGGGTCAGTAGTTGTGGCTCGTGGGCTCTAGAGCGCAGGCTCAGTAGTTGTGGAGCATGGGCTTTGTTGCTCTGCGGCGTGTGGGATCTTCCCGGACCAGTGCTCGAACCCGTGTCCCCTGCATTGGCAGGCAGACTCTTAACCACTGAGCCACCAGGGAAGCCCCCCTTTTTTTTAAAGCAGACCAATAATCCTTATGCCAGAGAGACATATTTTGGGGTGGCATATTCTACTCACCTTGACATGGATCTACCCCAATTTGCTTATACATTCATCTTTTGAAGGATATCCTGATTTCTTCAAGTTTTTAGCCATTATGAAAGTGCTGCTGTGCATAATTGCATCCTTGTTTGCATTTGGACATAGATTTTCAAAGCAGTTGCCTGAATACTGGAAGCATGATTGTTGGATCCCAACGTGAGACTTGTTTAGCTTTGGAAAAAACTGCCAAATTGTTTTACAAAGTGGCTGCACATGCATCCCCCCAGCTATGAGGGAGAGCTCCTTTTGTTCCTCACCCTCTAGCAATTGGTATTTTCATATTTTTGGAGTTTAGCAGTGCTAATAGGTGTGCTGTGATATCTCATGATTTTAATTTGTAATTCCCTAATGGTATATGATGTTGAGCTTGTTTCTGTATGATGTTTACCATCTGTATATCTTTTTTTGGCGGGATGTCTGTTCAGATCATGCTGTTCACGTTCATGCTGAGAGGAGCCCTGTCTCCTCAGGACCCACTGGGGCTTTGGCTTCTGGGACACGCGGGTTGCGTCCACGCTGACGGCCAGGTTTCAGGACAAGCTGGGGTCGAGTCCACACTAACAGAGGCCGAGTCTCCTCAGGATCCCCTGAGGCTTCAGCTTGGGGACACTGTGGGGTCCAGTTCATGCTGAGAGGAGCCTGGTCTCCTCAGGACCTGCTGGGAGGTGACGCCACTGAGGGAAAAGGTGAGGAAATGTGGGGAGAATGTTCCTGTGCATGGCTGACCGCTGAGGGTGTCTGTCTTCAGAGGACCCAGGAGAGGAAGGGCTTGATGTGGAAAACTGGGTTTTTGGCCGCTTTTGTGTGTGGTGTAGACAGAGTGCAGTGTTGTTCTTTGGCGTGTGGAGCCTGGTTTTCCCAGCACCATTTCTTGAGGGGACTGTCCTTTCCCTGGTGTATGTTCTTGGCTCCTTTCTTGTGAATTAACTGATCACATACCTGTAGGTTGATTCCTGGGCTCTCTGCTCTGTTCCTCTGGTCTGTGCGCCTGTTTTTGTGCCAATTCCACACTTTTTTGGGACTGTAGCTTCGTAATGAAGTGTGAAGTCAGGGAGCGAGATGCCTCCAGCCCGTTCTCCTTCCTCAGGGTGGCTTTGGCTCTTCTGGGTCCTTTGTGGTTCCACACACATCTTAAGATTGTTTGCTCTGTTTCTATGGAAAATGTCGTTGGACTTTTGGTAGGGATTGTGTTGAATGTGTACATTAATTTGGCTAGAATGCATATTTTTTAAAATTAAGAAAAAAATTTGGGGCCACACCATGTGGCATGCATGATGCGGGATCTTAGTTCCCCAACCAGGGATCGAACCTGCGCCCCCTGCAGTGGGAGCACAGAGTCCCAACCCCTGGACGGCCAGGAAAGTCCCACCTTAGAATGCATATTTTCAAAATATTCTTTTTACCCATGAGCACGGGGTATCTTTCCATTTATTTTTGTCTGTTCAGTTTCCTTTATCAGTGTCTTCCAGTTTTCAGTGTGCAGGTCCTTCACGTCCTTGGTTAAATTTACTCCTAGTTATCTTTTTGGATGCAATTGTAAGTGGGATTTTTTAAAAAAATTCCTTTTCTGATGGTTCATTATCAGTGTATAGAATCACAAATGATTTTTGTGCATTGATTTTTCTTTTTTTTTGTATCCTGCAGCTTTACTGAATTCATCTTTTAGTTGTAACAGTTTTTTGGTGGTTGAATATGGAAAACTAGAATTCAGAAATCCCACTGTTTCAACTACATCTAGGTCATCCACAGCACCCAAGACATAGTGGCTCCCAATGTAATCTTCCAATGGTGCCTCTTGTAGTATGTGGACTCCTACAAGGGTGATTGGCATCACCACTGTGGGTGAGCTGGATCTGGGTAGAGCTTGGCCTCTATAACAAAGTTTGATGTCTGTATTTCTGGCGTGGTATGGCATGGTTGTTTTGATAAGTACTTTATTTTCTAGTAAATTTCAAGTGTATAAAAAACTTCAAATAGCAGTATCAAGTTTTCCACATTCACAAAATACTCCAGTTTGTTTTACCCTGTGAGAGTGGGAGGGCCACTCTCCCAGGGAACCAGCACATAACCCCAAAATGAGGAATAATTATGGTTTCCACATTATAATCCTATCCCCAGACCTGCTTCAACTTTCACCAGCTGCCCCAGCTTTGTGGAAATATATTTTCCATTCGAATCCAGTTTTCTTTTCTTGGAACCATCACTGGGGCTTTTCCTCACTTTAAAAACCTTGCTGGACTTAGAGTGTACAAGATGAGCATGATCTGGGTGGTTTTTCTGTGTGGCTTCTTTCACTTAGGATGTTTGCAGTGTTTATCCACATTGTAACATTGATGATTATTTCATTCATTTTTTCCATCGTGATTAAAAATACATAACATTTACCATTTAAACCACTTTTTTAAAGCTTTTTTAAAAATTTTATTTTATTTTTTATTTTTTGGCTGTGTCGTGTCTTTGTTGCTGTGTGCAGGCTTTCTCTAGTTGCGGTGAGCGGGGGCTACTCTTCATTGCTGTGTGCAGGCTTCTCGTTGCGGTGGCTTCTCTTGTTGTGGAGCACGGGCTCTAGGCACACGGGCTTCAGTAGTTGTGGCTCGCAGGCTCTAGAACGCAGGCTCAGTAGTTGTGGCACACGGGCTTAGCTGCTCCACGGCATGCGGGATCTTCCAGGACCAGCGCTTGAACCCATGTCCCCTGCATTGGCAGGCAGATTCTTAACCACTGTGCCGTGAGGGAAGCCCCATTTAAACCATTTTTAAGTATACAGTTCTATGGCATTAACTACATTCACATTGTTGTAAAAATATCCTCACCATCCATCTCCAGATATTTTCCCCATATGAAACCGTAGGCATTAAACACTAACTCACCTCAACCCCTGGCAACCTTATTCTACTTTGTCTTTGAATTTGACTTATCTGGATACCTCATACTCGTGGAATCATAGAACGTTTGTCCTTTTTGTGTCTGGCTTGTTTCACTTAGCATAATGACTTCAAGGTTCATCCACATTGTAGCATGTGTGAGAATTACCTTAGTTTTAAAGGTTGAATCATATTCCATTGTGTATATACTACACTGTACTTATCCATTCATCTGTTGAAGGATGTGTTGTGTTGCTTCCACCTTTTGGCTGGAAATTGTGAATAATGTTGCTATGAATATGGGGTACAGATATCTGTTCCAGTCCTTGCTTTCTAATATTTTGGGTGTACACCCTGGAGCAGAATCAAGGGATCATACATTTTCCATGTTTTTGAGGAGCCACCATACAGTATTCCACAGTGGCTGTATAATTTTACTTTATTCTTTTATATGACAGAATAATGCAGCTTATGGATCTACCTTATTTTGCTTATCTGTTTACCTGCTGATGGACATTTAAATCTTTTCTACCTTGGGCTATTGTGAACAGTGCTGCTATGAATAATTGGTGAACAAGTTTTTGTTTGAACACTTGTTTTCCATATTTTGGGTATATATCTAGGAGTGGAGTTGTTGAACCACATGGTAATTATATTTTTGAGTAAATGCTAAAGTTTTGTACACATAGACTACACCATTGTACATCTCCACAAGTAACTTTTAAGGGTTCTAATTTCTCTACATTGTTGCCAACATTTGTTATTTTTATTTATATATTTAAAAATTTATTTAAAAATTTATTTAAAAATTTATTTTTATTCTAGTGTGTGTGAAGGGACATCACACTGTGGCTTTAATTTGCATTTTCATCATGACTACTGATGTTTGACATCTTTTCATGTCCTTGTTGACCATTTGTATGTCTTGCCTGGAGAGCAGTCCATGCAAGTCATTTGTCTGTTTCAAAAATTTTATTGTTTGTCTTTTTGTTGATGAGTTGTAAAAGTCCTTGGTATATTCTCGGTAAAGAGTCTTATCAGATATATAATGTGCCAATATTATCTTCCATTCTGTGGGCTGTCTTTTTACTTTCTGGAGAGCCTCTTTTGTTGCACAAAGGTTTGTAATCTTGAGGAAATCCAAGTTATCTATTTTTTTCTTTCATTTCTTATGCTTTACTGTCAAATCTAAGAAACCATTGCTAAATTCATGGTCAGGAAGATTTAGTTCCTTGGTTTCTTTGAGAGTTCATACAGTCATCCCTTGGTACCCACTAGGCCGGGCTTTAGGCCTGGGATTGAGTCAGTGTGAGGGTTCAGGGGTCATGGTTTAGGGTTATGGGTCATTGTTGGAGAGTCATGGTAGAGGGTTGTGGTTAAAGGGTCAGGGCCGGGGATTAGAGTTTAGGGGTCAGGGGCGAGGGTCTAGGGGTCTGGGGCTAGGGTTGTTAGGGGGTTAAGGTTAGAGGTTAGGGTTCTTAGGGTAAAGGTTAGAGTTAGGTTTAAGCACAATTGGCCCTCATTGCCCTCCCCTCTCTTTCTCTCTCAAGCCTCCAGAATGGATAGGACTTGCCCAGGGTCAAACAAGAGTCAGGGAGCTGAGGTCAATAACTGTTTTTCTGGCCTCCCTTCCCTCAGTCCTGGGCTCTGAAAGAAGAATGAAATGTCTGTTCTTGTCTCGGACTGTTTCTTATCCAACTCAACCTCTGTCAAGGATTGGAGAGGGTGTCAGAAGTCATGCATGGTTTCCTTCTGCCCTCCTACCTGGGAAGGGTGATGCTGGCCCTACCCTGCCTGGGCAGCCTCAGATTCCAGCACAGCCCAGACAGGAGGGCACTCAGTGGACATGTGTGGATTTATACAGGACTGGGTGCAGTGACCTGCCAGCCCCCAGCTGCTGCCTTCTTAAGGGCTGGTGGGGCCCTCTTGGCACTGGAGGCATCCTTTGTCCCATCTGAGTGGGCATGAGTAGATGATCAAGCCTCAGGCAGGACAGCCCTTGACCTCTGACTATCCAGGCAGGCATCTGTGGTCCTCTAGCTCAGTCCAGCCTGGGCATTGTCAGGCCCTCATGTATAGTTACGGGCAATTCAACAGCTACCTGGGCAGTGTAGACATTCCTTTGAGAAGTTTCAACTACCAACATCCATGTGGTTGAGAAAAAGTCCTCCCCCTCACAGCCTCATAGGCTGCCAAGAGAAGTAATAATCCTCTAAACATTGGAGTGTGTCCCTGACACAACAACCATACAGGAGACCATGGCCCTGCAATCCTTTGTCTTTTCAGTCGTTAGAAACTTTTGACATTCATATTCATTAAGAATCAAAGATATGGGAGCACCTGGACCTCCCAATGGGAGGTTCACACTGAGGCTGCATTGTCTTGGAGAGCCATATGCATCCATGTGGCCTCTGGAAAGCCTGCCAATTATGGGTTCCATGGCATGGAATAATTCTTGAGCCTCCCATTACTTCATTGCACAAGAGTTTCCTTACCACCCTAGCATTTGGTTTCTTCACTTAGTAAATGAGAGAGAAGATACTAGAAAATGAGCAGTATTGTTTTTCAGGGATGGGCAATTAATATGGCCAGGGAGATGGCATAACTCAAGGGCTCCCACCTCTCAGGGGCAGGAATGAGGTCTGTGTGTCTTCTGAGGGCACATGGGCTGTTTTGGGCCAGCCTCTGAGATGTGAGGACCTGATGCCCAAGGAAAGAGACTTGAGTTTACCACCACCAACGATCCTGACTTGTCAGTAAGTGAAAGAACTTCTTGCAGTCTTGGGAGGACAGTAAGTAAATACTAATTTATTTTACTTCAGTAAGTGTGTCCAGTCGCTGGGAAAAGAAAAATTTGTAGTTGATATATCTGAATCAATAATCCCTGATCCTTCCTCAGGTGTCCTCACTGGGTAGGCATGGCTGGGGGAGATGAAGATTCTGGGTGGGACCAGATATTAGTGGAGCTGCCAAACAGCTCTGTCCCTGTTCCTTCCCTGTCCCGGGAGAGGGAAACCCTGGAACAGTGATAGGATAACCAGTATGGGGAAGAGATTCCTCAGTAATTAATTGGTCTTTTTGTATTTTCCTTAATTTAGTGTTCATTTTGGTAATGAGTTTTTACAAAGAAATCACCTGTTTCTTCTGGATTTCCAGTTTGTTACAGTAGGTTTCTCTTATTTGATGTTTAATTTTTCCTGTCTAATTTTCTACAGAATCATGACAAATAATGAACAAATATTGATACTCTATTATTAACCGAAGTCCCTATTCATGTTCCCTTTGTTATACCTTTCCTTGTTCCAGGATCTCAAAGGCCATGGGGTCATCATGTCTGTTTAGTCTCTTCTGGGCTTTGACAGTTGCTCAGACTCTCCTTGTTTCCATGACCTTGACAGTGTGGAGGAGGACTGGTCAGGTATTTTATAGACTGCCAGGCACTGGGATTTGCTTGGTGTTTTTGTCGTGGTTAGACTTGGCTTTGAAAAAGCAGATCACAGAGGTGAAGTGCTTCCTCTTCACTGTATATCAAGAGGACAGGCTCTCAAGGGAACTTCTCACTTATATTCTCAACTTTGGTCACCTAGCTGAGGTAGTGTTTGTCAAGTGTTCCCACAGTGAAGTTAATATTTTCCCATGTCCATCCTGTGTGTCTTATTTAGGAGGAAGTCATAATGCAGAACCCACACTTGAGGAGAGAGGAGTTAGCTTCACACCCTTGATGGACAGCTGAGTGGCTATATAAATTGTTTAGAAGCTTTCTGCATAGGAGATTTCTATTTAACACCATTCATCAAAAACTATGTAATTTATTTTTACCAGTTTGGACACGTGAATAATTATTATAAACTTTTGGTTATAATCCAGCACTACATTATTAGACTGCTTAGTTAATTCTTGCTTTGGCTGTTGAGAGATTTTTGCATTTGCTCCTGTTTTCATTTTACATAATTTTTCTTTTGTGGGTTTTTAAAATTTTTGGTACTTCTTTACTTTCTGATATTTTAAGATTATCCTGCTTCATATATTTACTGTCTCAGTCCTAGCATCAGCCCTTTCTTCAAAGAGCCCTTGTTCCGTTTATTAGAGAATGGTATTAAAAACTTACATGTGGGAGCTAAATATGCTCAGCTGACAGTGCGTGGAAATATATGCATGTATCCCAGCCTATGCATATACACATAATTATAAAGATTTCCATGTGGAACTATGTGTAGGCTAAAGATAGTTTATACTGCTATCTCCAACCGGATCTGTTATGACATGGATATTGTAACCTTCTCCCTTTGTTTGACTGTAACATCCCACTCCAGTGGTAGGAAACCTGGCTTCCACCATTTGTCATTTATTAAATTCAGTGCTTGTTCCATTCAATTACTGATATAGTAGTTTCAGTATTATTAGCTACTACCCCTCATGGAAAGAACATAGAGTCCACTGTGTCTGTATGGTACATTTTGTCTTTGGCCTACAGGTTCTGTATATTTCCAAAGTTAACTTAGGTCAGCCCATTTGTCCCACTACCAACAGTGAGTTTTTTCATACATTTCTGAATCAGTTAGATTCTTTGTTACATTCTGTATTCCAGTCTTTGACACTCCCATATCCTAAGTAGCTAAGTTTGAATAGATTGTAATTTACTTGTTGGGTTGTAAAAATCTGTGGGTGTAGACAAATGCATAGTGACAGGTATTCACCACTAAAGTATCATGTGGACTATTTCAACCACATATTCCATACGCTGTTTACCATGTCAGTTTTGCCTTTTCTAGAATGTCATATAAATGAGGCCATACAGTGTGTAGCACTTCAAACTGGATTCTTTCACTTAGCAATGTAAGTGTTAGATGTATCTTTTTTTTTTTTGCACGGGTTGATGGTCCATTCCTTTATATCTCTGAATACTATTGCATTGCATGTATATTAGAGGAAAAATAATTTTCCCTCTACCCTTCTATGTTCTTTATTGAGATCTCCCTTGTAATGAAAAAGAGATAAACTAGAGAAAACAATCAGAAGTTTAATATATACCATGCATACCTCCTGTATACTTGAAAGATACCCAGGAAAACTGAGTCACTCCCTGAAATGGCCCAAGCCGTTACCTTAAATGCTATCTTCCACTGAGAACAAAAGAAAGATATTAGGGAATGGAGGAAGCCATTTAAGGTTGGTTATTAGGCAAAGCAGAGTAAAGAAGGGTATGGTTGTTACACAGATTTACATCCAGGCCTATTTCGTTGACAAGGTTTTTTTTTTTAAAAAAAAACATTTATTTATTTGGCTGCGCTGGGTCTCAGTTGCGGCCTGTGGAATCTTTAGTTGCGGCATGTGGGCTCTTAATTGCAGCTTGCGGGATCTAGTTCCCTGACCAGGGCTTGAACCCTGGTCCCCTGCATTGGGAGCATGGAGTGTTAACCACTGGACCAGCAGGGAAGTCCCAACAAGCTTTTCTTGATACTTAGTCATCATTCAATTCCTGGTCCAGAGAGGGACATACCCTTACAAATGGAGATATCCTTCATAAATATAAATTTACCTCCTAATAGGGCATTTTCTACTTGGTTTTGAAAGATTCTCTTGAGTCTGCTGTTTCTTAATCAGTGCAAAATAATCCTTTTGTCAAATGGGCATATTTTGGGGTGGTGTATTCTTCTCCCCTTGACATGTATGTGCCCTAATTTGCTTATGAATTCATCTACAGAAGGACATATTGATATCTTTAAGTTTTTAGCCATTATGAATAGAGCTGCTGTGCATTACTTGATGCTAGTTTTGGTTTGAACACAGTTTTTCAAAGCAGTTGTCTAAATACAAGAGGTACACTTCTTGGATCCTAAGGTGAGACTTTTTAGATTTGGAAAAAACTGCCAAACTGTCTTCCGAAGTTGGTTGTGCATGCATTCCACCAGCGTCTTGAGTATATTCTTGTATGCTTATTTACTGCCTGTTTATCTTCTTGGGCCAGGTGTGTGTTTCAATCTTTACCAAATTTTAATGGCGTTGTTGGCATAATTTGAGTACAAATCCTTTATCAGATATGTGTTTTGGAAATAGTTTCTTGCAGTTTGTGGTTTGTCTTCCGGTTTTCTGAATAAGGTCACCAGATCCAAAATCATGTAGATTATCTTTTTTTTTTCTAGGATTTTTATAGTTTGGTAATTTAAATTTGTCTATGGGCAATTTTGAGTGAATTTTGGTTTAAGTTGTAAAGTTTGTGTTTACATTCATTTCATTACATATGGTTTGTAATGAATTGCTCCTTAACCATCTTTTGAGAAGATACAGTGAGATACTTGGCTCCATTTCAGTTTGGATTTCCAAACTTTAGTATATACAGCAGAACTGCCTTCCGGATGAGGCCCCTGGGTTTGTGAGTGCGGCGCTCCCGGCACTTCTCTGACGTCCCACAGGGGGCGCCGAACCCACCTGTCTGACCCTGGGGGCACAGGTGCACCCTGCCCACAGACTTTGCTCTGTGACAAGCAGACAGGAGCTTTGTCTCCTGTCAGGGCTTAGGTTTCTGGACCATGAGGCATTGTCCACACTGACAGCAGCTGGGTTTTCTCAGGAACCACTGGTGAGGAGACTCCACAAGAGGAAAAAATGAGCAAGTGTGGAGAATCTTCCTGTGCAGCTGACTGCTGGGTGGGTGGGGTGCATCTTCAGGGGCCTCAGGAGAGAAAGGGTTTAATGTGGAATACTGTGCGCTTTTAGTTAGTTTTACGTGCAGTGTAGATGGTGACCAGTGTCGTTCTTTGGAGTCTGGTGTCTAGTTTTCCTGGCACTGTTTGTTGATGGCTTTGGGTAGAATAAACATTTTAATAATAGTAATTTTTCTGATGCATGAGCATGGAATATTGTTTTCTATTGTGTCTTCAGTTTCTTTATCAATGCTTTATAGTTTTCTGAGTATACGTCTTTCATGTCCTTGGTTAAATTTATTGCTAAATAGTTTGTTCTTTTTGATGGAATTGTAAATGGGATTGTTTTCTTAATTTTTCTTGCTGGTGGTTCATTATTAGTGTATAGAAACAAAACTGATTTGTGTATATTGATTCCATATTTTGCAACTTTACTGAATTCATTTTTTAACATATTTTTTGAAGTAATGTGAAAAATTGCAATACTAAAATCTCAGTTTCTACTGCACCCCAGGTAATCCACAGGACCCAAGACATGGTAGCTACTAATATACTCTTCCCACAGTGCCTCTTAATACCATGCGGACTCCTACAAGGGAAATAAGTATCACAACTTTGGTTGAACTTGGTCTGGGTGAGTCTTGGCCCCTATAACAAAATTTGATGTCTGTCTTATCTGATTTTCTGGCATGATACTGACATGGTTGTCTAGAAAAGTAATTTACTTTCCAGTAATTTAAAATGTACAGAAAAGTTGCAATAATGGCAAAAAGTACTCACATTTGCCACTTCACACAAAATGCTCAGTGTGTTTTGCCCAAGGAACCAGCACATAACCCCTAAATGTGGAAATCCTGGTGTCTACATTATAATTTAATACTCAGCCCCACTTCAACTTTCACCTGCTGTCCCAACTGTATGAAAATGTCTTTTTCCATCCTGATCCAGTTTTCTTTTTCTGGAACCATTACTGAGTTTCCCCCTCATTTGGACAACCTTGATGGATTTGAAGCAGACAAGATGAATATGGGATCTAGGTGGCCTTTTCTGTATGGCTTTTTCACTAAGAATGTTTTTAATGTTCATTTCTGTAACAAATATCAGCGCTACACTTTTTTTTCTTTGTCATTAAAAATACAAAACATGACTTTAGCGTTTAATTCACTTTACGTATACAGTTTTGTGGTATTAACTACCTTCATATAGTTGCACAAACAAGTTAACTAACGTGTACTTCCTGTGTGCATGGCAGATACCCAGGAAATTGAGTAACACCCTGAAACGGCCCAAGACATCACCTTAAATACCCTCTTTATCTAAAAGGAAAAAAAAGGAAGGCTATAGTTGTGTCTGTCTGCATTCATTTGATTGTATATGGTTTCCAATTGATGTTGTATAACTAGTTGTGGAGAAGTCATGGGATAGGTGGCTTCATTTCAGTTTGAATTTCCAAATTTAGTGGAATCTGCAGGCTTGATACAAGGTATACAAACTTCATATTGGATCAGGACATCCCATGGTGTAACTGGTATTCATGGTTTGTTCAACAATTAAAGTTCTGTGTGATATGAGTTCATCCCGGAGTAATCCAGGTTAGTTTCTGTTATACATTTGTCCCAGGATGAAAGGACAAGAGAAATAAGGCCTAATTTATAAAAGTGCCTTCAAACTAATTGATACTGAAGTATAGTTGACCTACAATGTTGTGTTAATTTCTACTGTACAGCAAAGTGATTCATATATACATACATACATATATACATATTTTTCGTATTCTTTTCCATTATGGTTTATTACAGGGTATTGAATATAGTTCCCTGTGCTGTACAGTAAGACCTTGTTTATCCATCCTATATATAATAATTTGCATCTACTAATCCCAAACTCCCAATCCATCTCTCTCGCCTGTCTTCCCCTTGACAACCACAAGTCTGTTTTCTATATTTGAGAGTCTGTTTTTGTTCTGTAGATAGGTTCATTTGGGTCTCATTTTATAATCCACATATAAGTGATATCATATGGTATTTGTCGTTCTCTGTCTGACTTACTTCACTTTGTATGATAATCTCTAGGTCCATCCATGTAGCTGCAGATGGCATTATTTCATTCTGTTTTATGGCTGAGTAATATTCCATTGTATATATGTATCATATCTTCTATATCCATTCATCTGTTGAGGGACATTCAGGTTGCTTCCATGTCTTGGCTATTGTGAATAGTGCTGCTGTGAATGCTGGGGTGCATGTATCTTTTCAAATTATAGTTTTGTCTGGATATGTGCCCAGGAGTGGGATTGCTGGTTCATATGGTAATTCTATTTTTAGTTTTTGAGGAACCTCCGTACTGTTTTCCATAGTGGCTGCATCAATTTACATTCCCACCAGTAGTGTAGGAGGGTTCCCTTTTCTCCACACCCCCTCCAGCATTTATTTCTAGACATTTTAATGATGGCCATTCTGACCACTATGAAGTGATAACTCACTGTAGTTTTGATTTGCGTTCTCTAATAATTAGTGATGTGGAGCATCTTTTCATGTGCCTATTGGCCATCTGTATGTCTTTGCAGAAATGTCTATTTAGACCTTCTGCCTATTTTTTGATTCTTTTTTCTTTTTTGAGTTGTATGAGCTGTTTGTATATTTTAGAATTAGGCCCTTGTTGGTCGCATCATTTGCACGTATTTTCTCCCAAACAGTTAGCACAGGTTCTGGAACGACTGGATACCCACATGCAGAAGAATAAACTTGGACCCTTACCTCCCCTCACGCCATATACAAAAATCAACGCAAAATGGACCAAAGGCCTAGATGCAAGAACCAAAATGATAAAACTCGTAGAAGAAAACATGAGAGTAAATCTTCATGACCTTGGATTTGGTCATGATTTCTTAGATCTGCTACCAAAAGCACAAGCAACAAAAGATAAGATAGATGAATTGGACTTCCTCAAAATGAAAAACAGTTGTGTATAAAAGGAGCAAGGAATAAGATAATCCACCATCCAAAATGGCACAAGATGTTTGCAAACCATGTATCTGATAAAGGACTGTAGCCCACCAGCCAAGCCCCCGGTGGTCCAGTGGAGTGTCTGTGCGGCCCCTCCCGTCCTCGGTGATCAGGGGATCTCAGGCCCCACAGCACCCGAGGGGTGGACACTGGTCATCCTCTGCACCCTCAAGGAGTGAGTGCTGGATGGTTTTGAGCCCAGATGCACTCCCATTACTGCCCTCAAAGGCTGAAGCCTTCAGCATGCCTCCAGAAGGACACAGTATTTGCAAGTCTTTGAGAACCAAGAGAACCGTCTTCACTTTTCTGAAAAGGGCATCTTATTATTTCACAGCATGACCATTTTCAACCTGGCTCCCAGGGGTGCCCTCCCACTTTCTTTATTTCTCTGAAAGTGGCCATGGTGGTTTGGCTGTCCCCAATCCCCATACCAGGTGACAAGGCCAGTGGGACCAGCTCCTGGTGGTCCTTAGGTTCGTTGGAGATTAACCCAGACTCTCAGCCTGAGATTGAACGTGGATGCCCCTGTTTCTCCCCATCACCAATTCTCATCTCCTCCTCTATCTCTTTTCCTCTTTCTTTTCAGTCTCAGATTTACCAGATGGTCACCACTCACAGTTCCCACAGAGCCCAGAGATTTCTCCTTGAAGGAAAGGTTCTGGAAAATCAGAGGGATAAATAAAGAATGCTGCTGATTCCCGCCTTGTGCTGACGCCCAAGAGGATGAGGAGAGTGAGTGTTTTCTCATTAGAATTTTAAATCCTCCCAGTAATAGATCATTGGGGGGGGCATCCTGTGTCTTCCTGCTCATTCTAATAATGTCATTCCTGAATTTTAATGTGGTAAATAATTTAAATCATAAATATGCTGATGGGAGATCCATTTAAAAAATGTTAGAGGTAACTCCAAGGGGTTTACAACAAACAAGGACACAGAACCCTGTGTCCAGACGCTGGCTGAGCGATTCCTACCCTGAGCCGCAGTCCCCTGGAGGGCGGAGTGGCCATGACTCTCCTCCCGCAGGTGAGCCTACACAGGCACATCCCACGTGGGACCACTGCATCGCAGAATCTTAGAGTGGCCAATGGCAGGCAGCTGGCTAGAGATGAGGACAAGAGAAAACTGCCCAGCAGCCTGGGACAACCCCGGGGTGAGGCCTTAGTAAGGGCCAGTGTCAGATCCTCAGAGATAACTTGAAGAGACGGTTCAGGCTGTTAGGGACATCATCAGAGATGTACTTAGGGACATATTCAGAACCTTAGTTATGGACAGGATCAGGGCATTATTTAATGACAGCTTAGACTATAAGGGACAGCGTCAGGGCCTAAGTTAGAGATAACGTGAGAGCCTTAGTTAGACACAATTCAGGCTGTTACTTAGGGATATCTTCAGGGCCTTAGAGCCAGCATCATGGCCATAATTAGAACCAGTGTCAGGGCTTTAGTTAGGGCCAAAACTAGGGTGTTAATTAGGGAAAGAGTCAGGTCATTAGTTACAGGCAGTGTCAGGGTTTTAGGTAGGGACAGCGGCAAGTCCTTAGTTAAGAAGAGTGTCAGGGCCTCACTTAGGGGCAGCGTCAGGATGTTAGTTAGGGAGAGTCAGGACATTAGAATGTCAGGTTCTGAGGTAGAGACAGCATCAGGGCCTTAGTTAGGGACAGCGTCAGAGATGTACCTAGGGACATATTCAGGGCCTTAGTTATGGACAGGATCAGGGTGATACTGAGGAACACCTAAAGGTATTAGGGACATCTTCAGGGCCTCAATTAGGGATAGCATCAGGGTGTTAGTTAGGGAAAGAGTCAGGCCATTATTATAGATAGTGTCAGTGCCTTAGGTATAGAGAGTATCAGGGCCTTAGTTAAGGACAGCATCAGAGACTTACTTAAGGACATATTCAGGGCCTTAGTTATGGACAGGATTAGGGCATTACTGAGAGATACACGAGGCTATTAGGGGCAGCATCAGGGTGTTAGGGAAAGAGTCGGCCATTGTTATAGACAGTGTCAGTGCCTCAGGTAGAGACATCATCACAGCTTTAGGAAGAGGGTCAGGGCCTTGGTTAGGGACAGGGTCAGGCCAACAGTGAGGGACATCTAAGGCTATTAGGGACATCGTCAAGGTCTTAGATTGGGCCAGCATCAGGGCTGTAGTGTCGACCATTGTCAGGGCATTAATGAGGGACAAAATTAGGGTGTTAGTTAGGGAAAGAGTCAGGCCATTAGTCACAGACAGTTTTAGGGCCTCAGGTAGAATCGGCATCAAGGCCTTAGTTAGGAAGAGCATCAGGGCCTCAGTAAGGTTCAGCATCAGGACGTTAGTTAGGGCCAGCAACAGGCCCTTTGTTAGGGACAGTGTTGTCAGGCCCTCAGAGATAACTTGAAGGCCTTAGTAAGAGACAGTTTAGGCCGTTAGTTAGGGACACTTCAGAGACTTTCTTAGGGATATATTCAGGGCCTTAGTAATAGAATCAGGGTGTTATTTTGTGACCACTTAAACACTAAGGGACAACATCAAAGCCTAAGTTAGGCAGGGTGTCAGCATCTTGGGGATAGTGTTAGGGACTTTGTAAGTTATAGCTTAGGCCATTAGCTAGGGACACGGTCAGGGGCTTATTAAGGGCAGTGTCAGAGACTTAATGAGGGACAACTTCAGGGCCTTAGTTATGGACAGGATCAGGTCCATACTTGGGACGAGTGTCAGGCCGTTATTTAGGGGCAGTGTCAGGGCATACTGTAGAGACAGCGTCAAGGCCCTTACTTAGGAACAGGGTCAGGGCCTTAGGACAGGGTCAGAGACTTACGTAGGCACATATTCAGGGCATTAGTAATGGACAGGATCAGGACAACAGTGAGGGACATCTAAGTCTATTACGGACATCGTCAGGGCCTTAGATAGGGTCAGCATCAGGGCCATAGTTAGGACCAGTTTCAGGGCGTTATTTAGGGACAAAATTAGGAGGTTAGTTAAGGAAAAAGTCAGGAAATTAGTTACAGACAGTGTCAGCTTTTCAGATAGAGACTTCAAGGTCTTAGTGAGAGCATCAGCATCTCAGGTAGGAACTGCATCAGGACATTATTTAAAGACAGTGTCAAGGATTTAAATAGGGAGAGTGTCAGGGTTAGGGTTAGGGTTAGGGTTGGGTTTAGGGTTCGGGTTAGGGATAGGGTACGGCTTATATTATGGGTTAGGGTACGGGTTAAGGTATCAGTTACGGTTAGGATTAGGGTTAGTTTTAGGGTTTGGGTTAGGTTTACGGTGCGGGTTAGGATTAGGGTATGGGTTAGGGTTAGGGTACGCGTTAGGGTTAGGGTATTTATTAAACCTATACCACTCCCTAGATACCACTTAGCACGTAAAGGAATATTATTTGGGGTCCAGCCATGGAGAAGATTTTAGACACTAGGATAAGATAAAGAACACACACATTACAAAGAAATCACATTAGGATTTTCTTTTTAACTTGTCCCGTAAAACACTAGTGCATAGAAAATTTATTGGAGGCAGAAGCAGTAAAGGGTAGTTGAGGGTAAGGGTTAGGGTTAGGGTTAGGGTTAGGGTACGGCTTAGGGTACGGGTTAGGGTACGGCGTAGGGTATGAGTTAGGGTTAGGGTTAGTTTTAGACTTAGGGCTAGGTTTAGGGAACGGGTTAGGATTAGGGTACGTGTGAAGGTTAGGGTATGTGTTAGGTTAGGGTACGCGTTAGTGTTAGGGTATTTATTAAACCTATCCCACTCTCTAGATACCACTTAGCACGTAAAGGAATATTATTTGGGGTGCAGCCATGGAGAAGATTTTAGACACTAGGATAAGATAAAGAACACACACATTATAAAGAAATCACATTAGGATGCTCTTTTTAACCTGTTCCTTAAAACACTAGTGCTGAGGAAATCTATTGGAGGCAGAAGCAGTCAAGGGTACTTTAGGGTTATGGTTATGGGTAGGGTTAGGGTTAGGGTTAGGGTACGGCTTAGGGTACGTGTTAGGGTATGAATGAGGGTACGGCGTAGGGTATGGGTTAGGGTTAGGTTTAGGGTTAGGGTTAGGGTACAGGTGAGGGTACGGTGTAGGGTATGGGTTAGGATTAGGGTTACTTTTAGTGTTAGGGTAGGTTTATGGTACGGGTTCGGATTACGGTACGTTTTAGGGTTAGGGTATGGGTTAGGGTTAGGATACGCATTAGGGTTGGGTTATTTATTAAACCGATTCCACTCTCTACATACCACTGAGCACGTAAAGGAATATTATTTGCGGTCCAGCCATGGAGAAGATTTTAGACACTAAGATAAGATAAAGAACACGCACATTATAAAGAAATCACATTAGGATTTTCTTTTTAACCTGTTCCTTAAAACAATAGTGCTTAGGAAATCTATTGGAGGCAGAAGCAGTCAAGGGTAGTTTAGGGTTATGGTTAGGGTTAGGGTTAGGGTTAGGGTACGTGTTAAGGTACAGGAGAGGGTATGGTGTAGGGTACGGGTTAGGGTACGGGTGAGGATACGGCGTAATGTATAGGTTAAGGTTAGGGTTAGGGTACGGCTTAGGGTACGGGTTAGGTTACGGGTGAGGGTACGGCGTAGGGTATGGGTTAGGGTTAGGGTTAGGGTTAGTGTTAGTGTTAGGGTTAGGGTACGGCTTAGCATATGGGATAGGGTACGGGTGAGGGTACGGCATACGGTAGGGGTTAGGGTTAGAATTAGGGTTAGGGTTGGGGTTAGGGTACGGCTTAGGGTACGGGTGAGGGTACGGGTGAGGGTACTGCGTAGGGTATTGGTTAGGGTTAGGATACGGCTTAGGATACGGGTTAGGGTACGGGTTAGGGTATGGCGTAGGGTATGGGTTAGGGTTAGGGTTAGGGTTAGGGTTAGGGTTAGGGTTAGGGTACGGCTTAGGATACGGGTTAGGGTACGTGTGAGGGTACGGCGTAGCGTATGGGTTAGGGTTAGGGTTAGGGTACGTCTTAGGGTACGGGTTAGAGTACGGGTGAGGGTACAGCGTAGGGTAAGGGTTAGGGTTAGGGTTAGTTTTAGGGTTAGGGATTGGTTTAGGGTACGGGTTAGGATTAGCGTACGTGTTAGGGTTAGGTTTTGGGTTAGGGTTAGGGTACGCGTTAGGGTTAGGGTATGGGTTAGGGTTAGGGTACACGTTAGGATTAGGGTATTTATTAAACCTATCCCACTCTCTAGATACCACTTAGCACGTAAAGGAATATTATTAGGGATCCAGCCATGGAGAAGATTTTAGTCACTAGGATAAGATAAAGAATAAACACATTATAAAAAAATCACATTAGGATTTTCTTTTTAACCTGTTCCTTAAAACACTAGTGCTTAGGAAATCTAATAGAGGCAAAAGCAATCAAGGGTAGTTTAGGGTTAGGGTGAGGGTTAGGGTTAGTGTTAGTGTTAGGGTACGGCTTAGGGTATGGGATAGGGTACGGGTGAGGGTACGGCGTAGGGTAGCGGTTAGGGTTAGGGTTAGGGTTAGGGTTAGGGTACGGCTTAGGGTACGGGTGAGGGTACGGGTGAGGGTACTGCGTAGGGTATTGGTTAGGGTTAGGGTATGGCTTAGGATACGGGTGAGGGTACGGGTTAGGGTACGGCGTAGAGTGTGGGTTAGGGTTAGGGTTAGTGTTAGGATTAGGGTTACGGTACATCTTAGGGTACGTGTTAGGGTACGGGTGAGGGTACGGCGTAGGTTATGGGTTAGGGTTAGGGTTAGGGTTAGGGTTAGGGTACGGCTTAGGATACGGGTGAGGGTACGGGTGAGGGTACGGCGTATGTTATGGGTTAGGGTTAGGGTTAGGGTTAGGGTTATGGTACGGCTTAGGTTATGGGATACGGTACAGGTGAGGGTATGGCATAGGGTAGGGGTTAGGGTTAGGGTTAGGGTTAGGGTTAGGGTTAGGGTACGGCTTAGGGTACGGGTGAGGGTATGGGTGAGGATACTGCGTAGGGTATTGGTTAGGGTTACGGTACGTCTTAGGATACGGGTTAGGGTACGGGTGAGGGCACGGCGTAGGTTATGGGTTAGGGTTAGGGTTAGTGTTAGGGATATGGTTAGGGTTAGGTTATGGGATAGGGTACAGGTGAGGGTATGGCATAGGGTAGGGGTTAGGGTTAGGGTTAGGGTTAGGGTTAGGGTACGGCTTAGGGTACGGGTGAGGGTATGGGTGAGGATACTGCATAGGGTATTGGTTAGGTTTAGAGTACGGCTTAGGATACGGGTTAGGGTACGTGTTAGGGTATGGCGTACGGTATGGGTTAGGGTTAGGGTTAGGGTTAGGGTTAGGGTTAGGGTACGGCTTAGGGTACGGGTTAGGGTACGGGTGAGGGTACGGCGTAGCGTATGGGTTAGGGTTAGGGTTAGGGTTAGGGTACGGCTTAGGGTACGGGTTAGGGTACGGGTGAGGGTACGGCGTAGGTTATGGGTTAGGGTTAGGGTTAGGGTTAGGGTTAATTTTAGGGTTAGGGATTGGTTTAGGGTACGGGTTAGGATTAGCATACTTGTTCGGGTTAGGGTTTTGGTTAGGGTTAGGGTACGCGTTAGGGTTAGGGTATGGGTTAGGTTTAGGGTACACTTTAGGATTAGGGTATTTATTAAACCTATCCCACTCTCTAGATACCACTTAGCACGTAAAGGACTATTATTTGGGGTTCAGCCATGGAGAAGATTTTAGTCACTAGGATAAGATAAAGAATAAACACATTATAAAAAAATCACATAAGGTTTTCTTTTTAACCTGTTCCTTAAAACACTAGTGTTTAGGAAATCTAATGGAGGCAAAAGCAGTAAAGGGTAGTTTAGGGTTAGGGTTAGGGTTAGGGTTGGGGTAGGGCTTAGGATACGGGTGAGGGTACTGGTGAGGGTACTGCGTAGGTTATTGGTTAGGGTTAGGGTACGGCTTAGGATACGGGTTAGGATATGGGTTAGGTTACGGCGTTGGGTATGGGTGAGGGTTAGGGTTAGGGTTAGGGTAAGGCTTTCGGTACGGGTTAGGGTACGGGTGAGGGTACGGCGTAGGGTAGAGGTTAGGGTTAGGTTTAGGGTTAGGGTACGGCTTAGGATATGGGTTAGGGTATGGGTGAGGGTACGGCGTAGCGTATGGGTTAGGGTTAGGGTTAGGGTTAGGGTTAGTTTTAGGGTTAGGGATTGGTTTAGGGTACGGGTTAGGATTAGCGTACGTGTTAGGGTTAGGGTTTGGGTTAGGGTTAGGGTACGCATTAGGGTTAGGGTGTGGGTTAGGGTTAGGGTACACGTTAGGATTAGGGTATTTATTAAACCTATCCCACTCTCTAGATACCACTTAGCACGTAAAGGAATATTATTTAGAGTCCAGCCATGGAGAAGATTTTCGTCACTAGGATAAGATAAAGAATAAACACATTATAAAAAAATCACATTAGGATTTTCTTTTTAACCTGTTCCTTAAAACACTAGTGCTTAGGAAATCTAATGGAGGCAAAAGCAGTCAAGGGTAGTTTAGGGTTAGGGTTAGGGTTAGGGTTAGTGTTAGGGTTAGGGTACGGCTTAGGGTATGGGATAGGGTATGGGTGAGGGTACGGCATAGGGTAGGGTTTAGGGTTAGGGTTAGTGTTAGGGTTAGGGTTAGGGTATGGCTTAGGGTACGGGTGAGGGTACTGTGTAGGTCATTGGTTAGGGTTAGGTTAAGGCTTAGGATACAGGTTATTGTATGGGTTAGTGTACGGCGCAGGGTATGGGTAAGGGTTAGGGTTAGGGTTAGGGTTAGAGTTAGGGTACGGCTTAGGGTATGGGTTAGGGTACGGGTGAGGGTACGGCGTAGTGTATAGGTTAGGGTTAGGGTTAGGGTACGGCTTAGGGTACGGGTTAGGTTACGGGTGAGGGTACGGCGTAGGGTATGGGTTAGGGTTAGGGTTAGGGTTAGTGTTAGTGTTAGGGTTAGGGTACGGCTTAGCGTATGGGATAGGGTACGGGTGAGGGTACGGCGTAGGGTAGGGGTAAGGGTTAGAGTTAGGGTTAGGGTTGGGGTTAGGGTACGGCTTAGGGTACGGGTGAGGGTACGGGTGAGGGTACTGCGTAGGGTATTGGTTAGGGTTAGGATACGGCTTAGGATACGGGTTAGTGTACGGGTTAGGGTATGGCATAGGGTATGGGTTAGGGTTAGGGTTAGGGTTAGGGTTAGGGTTAGGGTACGGCTTAGGATACGGGTTAGGGTACGGGTGAGGGTACGGCGTAGCGTATGGTTTAGGGTTAGGGTTAGGGTTAGGGTACGTCTTAGGGTACGGGTTAGGGTACGGGTGCGGGTACGGCGTAGGGTAAGGGTTACGGTTAGTTTTAGGGTTAGGGATTGGTTTAGGGTACAGGTTAGGATTAGCGTACGTGTTAGGGTTAGGGTTTTGGTTAGGGTTAGGGTACGCGTTAGGGTTAGGGTATGGGTTAGGGTTAGGGTACACTTTAGGATTAGGGTATTTATTAAACCTATCCCACTCTCTAGATACCACTTAGCACGTAAAGGAATATTATTTGGGGTTCAGCCATGGAGAAGATTTTAGTCACTAGGATAAGATAAAGAATAAACACATTATAAAAAATCACATAAGGTTTTCTTTTTAACCTGTTCCTTAAAACACTAGTGTTTAGGAAATCTAATGGAGGCAAAAGCAGTAAAGGGTAGTTTAGTGTTAGGGTTAGGGTTAGGGTTAGGGTAGGGCTTAGGATACGGTGAGGGTACTGGTGAGGGTACTGCGTAGGTTATTGGTTAGGGTTAGGGTACGGCTTAGGATACGGGTTAGGATATGGGTTAGGTTACGGCGTTGGGTATGGGTGAGGGTTAGGGTTAGGGTTAGGGTACGGCTTAGGGTATGGGATAGGGTATGGGTGAGGGTACGGCAAAGGGTAGGGTTTAGGGTTAGGGTTAGTGTTAGGGTTAGGGTTAGGGTATGGCTTAGGGTACGGGTGAGGGTACTGTGTAGGTCATTGTTTAGGGTTAGGTTAAGGCTTAGGATACGGGTTATTGTATGGGTTAGGGTACGGCGCAGGGTATGGGTAAGGGTTAGGGTTAGGGTTAGGGTTAGAGTTAGGGTACGGCTTAGGGTACGGGTGAGGGTACGGTGTAGTGTATAGGTTAGGGTTAGGGTTAGGGTACGGCTTAGGGTACGGGTTAGGTTACGGGTGTGGGTACGGCGTAGGGTATGGGTTAGGGTTAGGGTTAGGGTTAGTGTTAGTGTTATGGTTAGGGTACGGCTTAGCGTATGGGATAGGGTACGGGTGAGGGTACGGCGTAGGGTAGGGCTTAGGGTTAGGGTTAGGGTTAGGGTTAGGGTATGGCTTAGGGTACGGGTGAGGGTACGGGTGAGGGTACTGCGTAGGGTATTGGTTAGGGTTCCGGTACGGCTTAGGATACGTGTTAGGGTACGGGTTAGGGTACGGCGTAGAGTGTGGGTTAGGGTTAGGGTTAGTGTTAGGTTTAGCGTTACGGTACGTCTTAGGGTACGTGTTAGGGTACGGGTGAGGATACGGCGTAGGTTATGGGTTAGGTTTAGGGTTAGGGTTAGGGTTAGCATACGGCTTAGGATACGGGTTAGGGTACGGGTGAGGGTACGGCGTAGGTTATGGGTTAGGGTTAGGGTTAGTGTTAGCGTTATGGTACGGCTTAGGTTATGGGATAGGGTACAGGTGAGGGTATGGCATAGGGTAGGGGTTAGGGTTAGGGTTAGGGTTAGGGTACGGCTTAGGGTACGGGTGAGGGTATGTGTGAGGATACTGCGTAGGGTATTGGTTAGTGTTAGGGTACGGCTTAGGATACGGGTTAGGGTACGTGTTAGGGTATGGCGTACGGTATGCGTTAGTGTTAGGGTTAGGGTTAGGGTTAGGGTTAGGATTAGGGTACGGCTTAGGGTACGGGTTAGGGTACGGGTGAGGTTACGGCGTAGGGTATAGTTTAGGGTTAGGGTTAGGGTTAGGGTACGGCTTAGGATACGGGTTAGGGTACGGGTGAGGGTACGGCGTAGCGTATGGTTTAGGGTTAGGGTTAGGGTTAGGGTACGGCTTAGGGTACGGGTTAGGGTACGGGTGAGGGTATGGCGTAGTGTATAGGTTAGGGTTAGGGTTAGGGTATGGCTTACGGTACGGGTGAGGGTACGGGTGAGGGTACTGTGTAGGGTATTGATTATGGTTAGGGTACGGCTTAGAATACGGGTTAGGGTACGGGTTAGGGTACGGCGTAGGGTATGGGTTAGGGTTAGGGTTAGGGTTAGGGTTAGGGTTAGGGTTAGGGTACGGCTTAGGGTACGGGTTAGGGTACGGGTGAGGGTACGGCGTAGCGTATGGGTTAGGGTTAGGGTTAGGGTTAGGGTACGGCTTAGGGTACGGGTTAGGGTACGGGTGAGGGTACGGCGTAGGTTATGGGTTAGGGTTAGGGTTAGGGTTAGGGTTAGTTTTAGGGTTAGGGATTGGTTTAGGGTACGGGTTAGGATTAGCATACTTCTTCGGGTTAGGGTTTTCGTTAGGGTTAGGGTACGCGTTAGGGTTAGGGTATGGGTTAGGTTTAGGGTACACTTTAGGATTAGGGTATTTATTAAACCTATCCCACTCTCTAGATACCATTTAGCATGTAAAGGAATATTATTTGGGGTTCAGCCATGGAGAAGATTTTAGTCACTAGGATAAGATAAAGAATAAACACATTATAAAACAATCACATAAGGTTTTCTTTTTAACCTGTTCCTTAAAACACTAGTGTTTAGGAAATCTAATGGAGGCAAAAGCAGTAAAGGGTAGTTTAGGGTTAGGGTTAGGGTTAGGGTTAGGGTAGGGCTTAGGATACGGGTGAGGGTACTGGTGAGGGTACTGCGTAGGGTATTGGTTAGGGTTAGGGTACGGCTTAGGATACGTGTTAGGGTACGGGTTAGGGTACGGCGTAGAGTGTGGGTTAGGGTTAGGTTTAGTGTTAGGGTTAGGGTTACGGTACATCTTAGGGTACGTGTTAGGGTACGGGTGAGTGTACGGCGTAGGTTATGGGTTAGGGTTAGGGTTAGGGTTAGGGTTACGGTACGGCTTAGGATACGGGTTAGGGTACGGGTGAGGGTACGGCATAGGTTATGGGTTAGGGTTAGGTTTAGTGTTAGGGATATGGTTAGGGTTAGGTTATGGGATAGGGTACAGGTGAGGGTATGGCATAGGGTAGGGGTTAGGGTTAGGGTTAGGGTTAGGGTTAGGGTACGGCTTAGGGTACGGGTGAGGGTATGGGTGAGGATACTGCGTAGGGTATTGGTTAGGGTTACGGTACGTCTTAGGATACGGGTTAGGGTACAGGTGAGGGCACGGCGTAGGTTATGGGTTAGGGTTAGGTTTAGTGTTAGGGATATGGTTAGGGTTAGGTTATGGGATAGGGTACAGGTGAGGGTACGGTATAGGGTAGGGTTTATGGTTAGGGTTAGTGTTAGGGTTACGGTTAGGGTATGGCTTAGGGTACGGGTGAGGGTACTGTGTAGGTCATTGGTTAGGGTTAGGTTATGGCTTAGGATACAGGTTATTGTATGGGTTAGGGTACGGCGCAGGGTATGGTTAAGGGTTAGGGTTAGGGTTAGGGTTAGAGTTAGGGTACGGCTTAGGGTACGGGTTAGGGTACGGGTGAGGGTACGGCGTAGTGTATAGGTTAGGGTTAGGGTACGGCTTAGGGTACGGGTTAGGTTACGGTTGAGGGTACGGCGTAGGGTAAGGGTTAGGGTTAGGGTTAGGGTTAGTGTTAGTGTTAGGGTAAGGGTACGGCTTAGCGTATGGGATAGGGTACGGTGAGGGTACGGCATAGGGTAGGGGTTAGGGTTAGGGTTAGGGTTAGAGTTAGGGTATGGCTTAAGGTACGGGTGAGGGTACGGGTGAGGGTACTGCGTAGGGTATTGGTTAGGGTTAGGGTATGGCTTAGGATACGTGTTAGGGTACGGGTTAGGGTACGGCGTAGAGTGTGGGTTAGGGTTAGGGTTAGTTTAGGGTTAGGGTTACGGTACGTCTTAGGGTACGTGTTAGGGTACGGGTGAGGGTACGGCGTAGGTTATGGGTTAGGGTTAGGGTTAGTGTTAGGGTTAGGTTTAGGGTACGGCTTAGGATACGGGTTAGGGTACGGGTGAGGGTACGGCGTAGGTTATGGGTTAGGGTTAGGGTTAGTGTTAGGGTTATGGTACGGCTTAGGTTATGGGATAGGGTACAGGTGAGGGTATGGCATAGGGTAGGGGTTAGGGTTAGGGTTAGGGTTAGGGTTATGGTACGGCTTAGGGTACGGGTGAGGGTTTGGGTGAGGATACTGCGTAGGGTATTGGTTAGGGTTAGGGTACGGCTTAGGATAAGGGTTATGGTACGTGTTAGGGTATGGCGTACGGTATGGGTTAGGGTTAGGTTTAGGGTTAGGGTTAGTGTTAGGGTTAGGGTACGGCTTAGGGTACGGGTTAGGGTATGGGTGAGGTTACGGCGTAGGGTATAGTTTAGGGTTAGGGTTAGGGTTAGGGTACGGCTTAGGATACGGGTTAGGGTACGGGTGAGGGTACGGCGTAGCGTATGGTTTAGGGTTAGGGTTAGGGTTAGGGTACGGCTTAGGGTACAGGTTAGGGTACGGGTGAGGGTACGGCGTAGTGTATAGGTTAGGGTTAGGGTTAGGGTTAGGGTATGGCTTAGGGTACGGGTGAGGGTATGGGTGAGGGTACTCTGTAGGCTATTGGTTATGGTTAGGGTACGGCTTAGAATACGGGTTAGGGTACGGGTTAGGTTACGGCGTAGGGTATGGGTTAGGGTTAAGGTTAGGGTTAGGGTTAGGGTACGGCTTAGGGTACGGCTTAGGGTACGGGTGAGGGTAAGGAGTAGTGTATAGGTTAGGGTTAGGGTTAGGGTTAGGGTTCGGCTTAGGGTACGGGTTAGGGTACGGGTGAGGGTATGGCGTAGTGTATATGTTAGGGTTAGGGTTAGGGTTAGGGTACGGCTTAGGGTATGGCATAGGGTACGGGTGAGGGTATGGCGTAGGGTAGAGGTTAGGTTTAGGGTTAGGGTTAGTGTTAGGGTTAGTGTACGGCTTAGGGTATGGGATAGGTTACGGGTGAGGGTACGGCGTAGGGTAGGGGTTAGGGTTAGGTTTAGGGTTAGTGTTAGGTTTAGGGTACCACTTAGGGTATGGGATAGGGTACAGCGTAGGGTAGCGGTTAGGGTTAGGGTTAGGGTTAGTGTTAGGGTTAGGGTACGGCTTAGGATACGGTTTAGGGTACGGGTGAGGGTACGGCGTAGCGTATGGGTTAGGGTTAGGGTTAGGGTTAGGGTACGGCTTAGGATACGGGTTAGGGTACGGGTGAGGGTACGGCGTAGGTTATGGGTTAGGGTTAGGGTTAGGGTTAGGGTTAGTTTTAGGGTTAGGGATTGGTTTAGGGTACGGGTTAGGATTAGCATACTTGTTCGGGTTAGGGTTTTGGTTAGGGTTAGGGTACACGTTAGGGTTAGGGTATGGGTTAGGTTTAGGGTACACTTTAGGATTAGGGTATTTATTAAACCTATCCCACTCTCTAGATACCACTTAGCACGTAAAGGATTATTATTTGGGGTTCAGCCATGGAGCAGATTTTAGTCACTAGGATAAGATAAAGAATAAACACATTATAAAAAAATCACATAAGGTTTTCTTTTTAACCTGTTCCTTAAAACACTAGTGTTTAGGAAATCTAATGGAGGCAAAAGCAGTAAAGGGTAGTTTAGGGTTAGGGTTAGGGTTAGGGTTAGGGTAGGGCTTAGGATACGGGTGAGGGTACTGGTGAGGGTACTGCGTAGGTTATTGGTTAGGGTTAGGGTACGGCTTAGGATACGGGTTAGGATATGGGTTAGGTTACGGCGTTGGGTATGGGTGAGGGTTAGGGTTAGGGTTAGGGTAAGGCTTTGGGTACGGGTTAGGGTACGGGTGAGGGTACGGCATAGGGTAGAGGTTAGGGTTAGGTTTAGGGTTAGGGTACGGCTTAGGATACGGGTTAGGGTACGGGTGAGGGTACGGCGTAGCGTATGGGTTAGGGTTAGGGTTAGGGTACGTCTTAGGGTACGGGTTAGGGTACGGGTGAGGGTACGGCGTAGGGTAAGGGTTAGGGTTAGGGTTAGGGTTAGGGTTAGTTTTAGGGTTAGGGATTGGTTTAGGGTACGGGTTAGGATTAGCGTACGTGTTAGGGTTAGATTTTGCGTTAGGGTTAGGGTACGCGTTAGGGTTAGGGTATGGGTTAGGGTTAGGGTACACGTTAGGATTGGGGTATTTATTAAACCTATCCCACTCTCTAGATACCACTTAGCACGTAAAGGAATATAATTAGGGATCCAGCCATGGAGAAGATTTTAGTCACTAGGATAAGATAAAGAATAAACACATTATAAAAAATCACATTAGGATTTTCTTCTTAACCTGTTCCTTAAGACACTAGTGCTTAGGAAATCTAATAAAGGCAAAAGCAATCAACGGTAGTTTAGGGTTAGGGTTAGGGTTAGGGTTAGTGTTAGGGTTAGGGTACGGCTTAGGGTATGGGATAGGATACGGGTGAGGGTACGGCGTAGGGTAGGGGTTAGGGTTAGGGTTAGGGTTAGGGTTAGGGTATGGCTTAGGGTACGGGTGAGGGTACGGGTGAGGGTACTGCGTAGGGTATTGCTTAGGGTTAGGGTACGGCTTAGGATACGTGTTAGGGTACGGGTTAGGGTACGGCGTAGAGTGTGGGTTAGGGTTAGGGTTAGTGTTAGGGTTAGGGTTACGGTACGTCTTAGGGTACGTGTTAGGGTACGGGTGAGGGTACGGCGTAGGTTATGGGTTAGGGTTAGGGTTAGGGTTAGGGTACGGCTTAGGATACGGGTTAGGGTACGGGTGAGGGTACGGCGTAGTTTATGGTTTAGGGTTAGGGTTAGTGTTAGGGTTATGGTACGGCTTAGGTTATGGGATAGGGTACAGGTGAGGGTATGGCATAGGGTAGGGGTTAGGGTTAGGGTTAGGGTTAGGGTTAGGGTTAGGGTACGGCTTAGGGTACGGGTGAGGGTATGGGTGAGGATACTGCGTAGGGTATTGGTTAGGGTTAGGGTACGGCTTAGGATACGGGTTAGGGTACGTGTTAGGGTATGGCGTACGGTATGGGTTAGGATTAGGGTTAGGGTTAGGGTTAGGGTTAGGGTTAGGGTTAGGGTACTGCTTAGGGTACGGGTTAGGGTATGGGTGAGGTTACGGCGTAGGGTATAGTTTAGGGTTAGGGTTAGGGTTAGGGTACGGCTTAGGATACGGGTTAGGGTACGGGTGAGGGTACGGCATAGCGTATGGTTTAGGGTTAGGGTTAGGGTTAGGGTACGGCTTAGGGTACGGGTTAGGGTACGGGTGAGGGTACGGTGTAGGTTATGGGTTAGGGTTAGGGTTAGGGTTAGTTTTAGGGTTAGGGATTGGTTTAGGGTACGGGTTAGGATTAGCATACGTGTTCGGGTTAGGGTTTTGGTTAGGGTTAGGGTACGCGTTAGGGTTAGGGTATGGGTTAGGTTTAGGGTACACTTTAGGATTAGGGTATTTATTAAACCTATCCCACTCTCTAGATACCACTTAGCACGTAAAGGAATATTATTTGGGGTTCAGCCATGGAGAAGATTTTAGTCACTAGGATAAGATAAAGAATAAACACATTATAAAAAAATCACATAAGGTTTTCTTTTTAACCTGTTCCTTAAAACACTAGTGTTTAGGAAATCTAATGGAGGCAAAAGCAGTAAACGGTAGTTTAGGGTTAGGGTTAGGGTTAGTGTTAGGGTAGGGCTTAGGATACGGGTGAGGGTACTGGTGAGGGTACTGCATAGGTTATTGGTTAGGGTTAGGGTACGGCTTAGGATACGGGTTAGGATATGGGTTAGGTTACGGCGTTGGGTATGGGTGAGGGTTAGGGTTAGGGTTAGGGTAAGGCTTTGGGTACGGGTTAGGGTACGGGTGAGGGTACGGCGTAGGGTAAAGGTTAGGGTTAGGTTTAGGGTTAGGGTACGGCTTAGGATACGGGTTAGGGTATGGGTGAGGGTACGGCGTAGCGTATGGGTTAGGGTTAGGGTTAGGGTTTGTTTTAGGGTTAGGGATTGGTTTAGGGTACGGGTTAGGATTAGCGTACGTGTTAGGGTTAGGGTTTGGGTTAGGGTTAGTGTACGCATTAGGGTTAGGGTGTGGGTTAGGGTTAGGGTACACGTTAGGATTAGGGTATTTATTAAACCTATCCCACTCTCTAGATACCACTTAGCACGTAAAGGAATATTATTTAGGGTCCAGCCATGGAGAAGATTTTCGTCACTAGGATAAGATAAAGAATAAACACATTATAAAAAAATCACATTAGGATTTTCTTTTTAACCTGTTCCTTAAAACACTAGTGCTTAGGAAATCTAATGGAGGCAAAAGCAGTCAAGGGTAGTTTAGGGTTAGGGTTAGTGTTAGGGTTAGGGTACGGCTTAGGGTATGGGATAGGGTATGGGTGAGGGTACGGCGTAGGGTAGGGCTTAGGGTTAGGGTTAGGGTTAGGGTATGGCTTAGGGTACGGGTGAGGGTACGGGTGAGGGTACTGCGTAGGGTATTGCTTAGGGTTAGGGTACGGCTTAGGATACGTGTTAGGGTACGGGTTAGGGTACGGCGTAGAGTGTGGGTTAGGGTTAGGGTTAGTGTTAGGGTTAGGGTTACGGTACGTCTTAGGGTACGTGTTAGGGTACGGGTGAGGGTACGGCGTAGGTTATGGGTTAGGGTTAGGGTTAGGGTTAGGGTTAGGGTACGGCTTAGGATACGGGTTAGGGTACGGGTGAGGGTACAGCGTAGGTTATGGGTTAGGGTTAGGGTTAGTGTTAGGGTTATGGTACGGCTTAGGTTATGGGATAGGGTACAGGTGAGGTTATGGCATAGGGTAGGGGTTAGTGTTAGGGATAGGGTTACGGTTAGGGTTAGGGTTAGTTTTATGTTTAGGGATTGGTTTAGGGTACGGGTTAGGATTAGCGTACGTGTTAGGGTTAGGGTTTGGGTTAAGGTTAGGGTACGCATTAGGGTTAGGGTGTGGGTTAGGGTTACGGTACACGTTAGGATTAGGGTATTTATTAAACCTATCCCACTCTCTAGATACCACTTAGCACGTAAAGGATTATTATTTGGGGTCCAGCCATGGAGAAGATTTTCGTCACTAGGATAAGATAAAGAATAAACACATTATAAAAAAATCACATTAGGATTTTCTTTTTAACCTGTTCCTTAAAACACTAGTGCTTAGGAAATCTAATAGAGGCAAAAGCAATCAAGGGTAGTTTAGGGTTAGGGTTAGGGTTAGGGTTAGTGTTAGGGTTAGGGTACGGCTTAGGGTATGGGATAGGGTACGGGTGAGGGTACGGCGTAGGGTAGGGGTTAGGGTTAGGGTTAGGGTATGGCTTAGGGTACGGGTGAGGGTACGGGTGAGGGTACTGCGTAGGGTATTGGTTAGAGTTAGGGTACGGCTTAGGATACGTGTTAGGGTACGGGTTAGGGTACGGCGTAGAGTGTGGGTTAGGGTTAGGGTTAGTGTTAGGGTTAGGGTTACGGTACGTCTTAGGGTACGTGTTAGTGTACGGGTGAGGGTACGGCGTAGGTTATGGGTTAGGGTTAGGGTTAGGGTTAGGGTTAGGGTACGGCTTAGGATACGGGTTAGGGTACGGGTGAGGGTACAGCGTAGGTTATGGGTTAGGGTTAGGGTTAGTGTTAGGGTTATGGTACGGCTTAGGTTATGGGATAGGGTACAGGTGAGGTTATGGCATAGGGTAGGGGTTAGGGTTAGGGATAGGGTTACGGTTAGGGTTAGGGTTAGTTTTATGTTTAGGGATTGGTTTAGGGTACGGGTTAGGATTAACATACGTGTTCGGGTTAGGGTATTGGTTAGGGTTAGGGTACGCGTTAGGGTTAGGGTATGGGTTAGGTTTAGGGTACACTTTAGGATTAGGGTATTTATTAAACCTATCCCACTCTCTATATACCACTTAGCACGTAAAGGATTATTATTTGGGGTTCAGCCATGGAGAAGATTTTAGTCACTAGGATAAGATAAAGAATAAACACATTATAAAAAAATCACATAAGGTTTTCTTTTTAACCTGCTCCTTAAAACACTAGTGTTTAGGAAATCTAATGGAGGCAAAAGCAGTAAAGGGTAGTTTAGGGTTAGGGTTAGGGTTAGGGTTAGGGTAGGGCTTAGGATACGGGTGAGGGTACTGGTGAGGGTACTGCGTAGGTTATTGGTTAGGGTTAGGGTACGGCTTAGGATACGGGTTAGGATATGGGTTAGGTTACGGCGTTGGGTATGGGTGAGGGTTAAGGTTAGGGTTAGGGTAAGGCTTTGGGTACGGGTTAGGGTACGGGTGAGGGTACGGCGTAGGGTAGAGGTTAGGGTTAGGTTTAGGGTTAGGGTACGGCTGAGGATACGGGTTAGGGTATGGGTGAGGGTACGGCGTAGCGTATGGGTTAGGGTTAGGGTTAGTTTTAGGGTTAGGGATTGGTTTAGGGTACGGGTTAGGATTAGCGTATGTGTTAGGGTTAGGTTTTGGGTTAGGGTTAGGGTACGCATTAGGGTTAGAGTGTGGGTTAGGGTTAGGGTACACGTTAGGATTAGGGTATTTATTAAACCTATCCCACTCTCTAGATACCACTTAGCACGTAAAGGATTATTATTTGGGGTCCAGCCATGGAGAAGATTTTCGTCACTAGGATAAGATAAAGAATAAACACATTATAAAAAAATCACATTAGGATTTTCTTTTTAACCTGTTCCTTAAAACACTAGTGCTTAGGAAATCTAATGGAGGCAAAAGCAGTCAAGGGTAGTTTAGGGTTAGGGTTAGGGTTAGTGTTAGGGTTAGGGTATGGCTTAGGGTATGGGATAGGGTATGGGTGAGGGTACAGCATAGGGTAGTGTTTAGGGTTAGGGTTAGTGTTAGGGTTAGGGTTAGGGTACGGCTTAGGGTACGGGTGAGGGTACTGTGTAGGTCATTGGTTAGGGTTAGGTTAAGGCTTAGGATACAGGTTATTGTATGGGTTAGGGTAATGCGCAGGGTATGGGTAAGGGTTAGGGTTAGGGTTAGGGTTAGAGTTAGGGTACGGCTTAGGGTACGGGTGAGGGTACGGCGTAGTGTATAGGTTAGGGTTAGGGATATGGTTAGTGTTAGTGTTAGGGTTAGGGTACGGCTTAGCATATGGGATAGGGTACGGGTGAGGGTACGGCGTAGGGTATGGGTTAGGGTTAGGATTAGGGTTAGTGTTAGTGGTAGGGTTAGGGTACGGCTTAGCATATGGGATAGGGTACGGGTGAGGGTACGGCGTAGGGTAGGGCTTAGGGTTAGGGTTAGGGTTAGGGTATGGTTTAGGGTACGGGTGAGGGTACGGGTGAGGGTACTGCGTAGGGTATTGCTTAGGGTTAGGGTACGGCTTAGGATACGTGTTAGGGTACGGGTTAGGGTACGGCGTAGAGTGTGGGTTAGGGTTAGGGTTAGTTTAGGGTTAGGGTTACGGTACGTCTTAGGGTACGTGTTAGGGTACGGGTGAGGGTACGGCGTAGGTTATGGGTTAGGGTTAGGGTTAGGGTTAGGGTTAGGGTACGGCTTAGGATACGGGTTAGGGTACGGGTGAGGGTACGGCGTAGGTTATGGGTTAGGGTTAGGGTTAGTGTTAGGGTTATGGTACGGCTTAGGTTAGGGTTAGGGTTAGGGTTAGGGTTAGGGTTAGGGTTAGGGTTAGGGTTAGGGTTATGGTACGGCTTAGGTTATGGGATAGGGTACAGGTGAGGGTATGGCATAGGGTAGGTGTTAGGGTTAGGGTTAGGGTTAGGGTTAGGGTTAGGGTACGGCTTAGGGTACGGGTGAGGGTATGGGTGAGGATACTGCGTAGGGTATTGGTTAGGGTTAGGGTACGGCTTAGGATACGGGTTAGGGTACGTGTTAGGGTATGGCGTACGGTATGGGTTAGGGTTAGGGTTAGGGTTAGGGTTAGGGTACGGCTTAGGGTACGGGTTAGGGTACGGGTGAGGTTACGGCGTAGGGTATAGTTTAGGGTTAGGGTTAGGGTTAGGGTACGGCTTAGGATACGGGTTAGGGTACGGGTGAGGGTACGGCGTAGCGTATGGTTTAGGGTTAGGGTTAGGGTTAGGGTACGGCTTAGGGTACGGGTTAGGGTACGGGTGAGGGTATGGCGTAGTGTATAGGTTAGGGTTAGGGTTAGGGTTAGGGTATGGCTTAGGGTACGGGTGAGGGTACGGGTGAGGGTACTGTGTAGGGTATTGGTTATGGTTAGGGTACGGCTTAGAATACGGGTTAGGGTACGGGTTAGGGTACGGCGTAGGGTATGGGTTAGGGTTAGGGTTAGGGTTAGGGTTAGGGTTAGGGTACGGCTTAGGGTACGGGTTAGGGTACGGGTGAGGGTACGGCGTAGTGTATAGGTCAGGGTTAGGGTTAGGGTTAGGGTACGGCTTAGGGTACGGGTTAGGGTACGGGTGAGGGTATGGCGTAGTGTATAGGTTAGGGTTAGGGTTAGGGTTAGGGTACGGCTTAGGGTATGGGATAGGGTACGGGTGAGGGTACGGCTTAGGGTAGGGTTTAGGTTTAAGGTTAGGGTTAGTGTTAGGGTTAGGGTACGGCTTAGGGTATGGGATAGGTTACGGTTTAGGGTACGGCCTAGGGTAGGGGTTAGGGTTAGGTTTAGGGTTAGTGTTAGGGTTAGGGTACCGCTTAGGGTATGGGATAGGGTACGGCGTAGGGTAGCGGTTAGTGTTAGGGTTAGGGTTAGGGTTAGGGTACGGCTTAGGATACGGGGTAGGGTACGGGTGAGGGTACGGCGTAGGTTATGGTTTAGGGTTAGGGTTAGGGTTAGGGTTAGTTTTAGGGTTAGGGATTGGTTTAGGGTACGGGTTAGGATTAGCGTACGTGTTAGGGTTAGGTTTTGCGTTAGGGTTAGGGTACGCGTTAGGGTTAGGGTATGGGTTAGGGTTAGGGTACACGTTAGGATTAGGGTATTTATTAAACCTATCCCACTCTCTAGATACCACGTAGCACGTAAAGGAATATTATTAGGGATCCAGCCATGGAGAAGATTTTAGTCACTAGGATAAGATAAAGAATAAACACATTATAAAAAAATCACATTAGGATTTTCTTTTTAACCTGTTCCTTAAAACACTAGTGCTTAGGAAATCTAATAGAGGCAAAAGCAATCAAGGGTAGTTTAGGGTTAGGGTTAGGGTTAGGGTTAGTGTTAGGGTTAGGGTACGGCTTAGGGTATGGGATAGGGTACGGGTGAGGGTACGGCGTAGGGTAGGGGTTAGGGTTAGGGTTAGGGTATGGCTTAGGGTACGGGTGAGGGTACGGGTGAGGGTACTGCGTAGGGTATTGGTTAGGGTTAGGGTACGGCTTAGGATACGTGTTAGGGTACGGGTTAGGGTACGGCGTAGAGTGTGGGTTAGGGTTAGGGTTAGTGTTAGGGTTAGGGTTACGGTACGTCTTAGGGTACGTGTTAGGGTACGGGTGAGGGTACGGCGTAGGTTATGGGTTAGGGTTAGGGTTAGGGTTAGGGTTAGGGTACGGCTTAGGATACGGGTTAGGGTACGGGTGAGGGTACGGCGTAGTTTATGGTTTAGGGTTAGGGTTAGTGTTAGGGTTATGGTACGGCTTAGGTTATGGGATAGGGTACAGGTGAGGGTATGGCATAGGGTAGGGGTTAGGGTTAGGGTTAGGGTTAGGGTTAGGGTTAGGGTACGGCTTAGGGTACGGGTGAGGGTATGGGTGAGGATACTGCGTAGGGTATTGGTTAGGGTTAGGGTACGGCTTAGGATACGGGTTAGGGTACGTGTTAGGGTATGGCGTACGGTATGGGTTAGGATTAGGGTTAGGGTTAGGGTTAGTGTTAGGGTTAGGGTTAGTGTACTGCTTAGGGTACGGGTTAGGGTATGGGTGAGGTTACGGCGTAGGGTATAGTTTAGGGTTAGGGTTAGGGTTAGGGTACGGCTTAGGATAGGGGTTAGGGTACGGGTGAGGGTACGGCGTAGCGTATGGTTTAGGGTTAGGGTTAGGGTTAGGGTACGGCTTAGGGTACGGGTTAGGGTACGGGTGAGGGTACGGTGTAGGTTATGGGTTAGGGTTAGGGTTAGGGTTAGTTTTACGGTTAGGGATTGGTTTAGGTTACGGGTTAGGATTAGCATACGTGTTCGGGTTAGGGTTTTGGTTAGGGTTAGGGTACGCGTTAGGGTTAGGGTATGGGTTAGGTTTAGGGTACACTTTAGGATTAGGGTATTTATTAAACCTATCCCACTCTCTAGATACCACTTAGCACGTAAAGGAATATTATTTGGGGTTCAGCCATGGAGAAGATTTTAGTCACTAGGATAAGATAAAGAATAAACACATTATAAAAAAATCACATAAGGTTTTCTTTTTAACCTGTTCCTTAAAACACTAGTGTTTAGGAAATCTAATGGAGGCAAAAGCAGTAAACGGTAGTTTAGGGTTAGGGTTAGGGTTAGTGTTAGGGTAGGGCTTAGGATACGGGTGAGGGTACTGGTGAGGGTACTGCATAGGTTATTGGTTAGGGTTAGGGTACGGCTTAGGATACGGGTTAGGATATGGGTTAGGTTACGGCGTTGGGTATGGGTGAGGGTTAGGGTTAGGGTTAGGGTAAGGCTTTGGGTACGGGTTAGGGTACGGGTGAGGGTACGGCGTAGGGTAAAGGTTAGGGTTAGGTTTAGGGTTAGGGTACGGCTTAGGATACGGGTTAGGGTATGGGTGAGGGTAC
Source organism: Eubalaena glacialis (assembly GCF_028564815.1). NCBI lineage: Eukaryota > Metazoa > Chordata > Mammalia > Artiodactyla > Balaenidae > Eubalaena > Eubalaena glacialis. Next base: position 693,905 of record NW_026871218.1, read on the forward strand.
GGCGTAGCGTATGGGTTAGGGTTAGGGTTAGGGTTAGTTTTAGGGTTAGGGATTGGTTTAGGGTACGGGTTAGGATTAGCGTACGTGTTAGGGTTAGGGTTTGGGTTAGGGTTAGGGTACGCATTAGGGTTAGGGTGTGGGTTAGGGTTAGGGTACACGTTAGGATTAGGGTATTTATTAAACCTATCCCACTCTCTAGATACCACTTAGCACGTAAAGGAATATTATTTAGGGTCCAGCCATGGAGAAGATTTTCGTCACTAGGATAAGATAAAGAATAAACACATTATAAAAAAATCACATTAGGATTTTCTTTTTAACCTGTTCCTTAAAACACTAGTGCTTAGGAAATCTAATGGAGGCAAAAGCAGTCAAGGGTAGTTTAGGGTTAGGGTTAGGGTTAGGGTTAGTGTTAGGGTTAGGGTACGGCTTAGGGTATGGGATAGGGTATGGGTGAGGGTACGGCGTAGGGTAGGGCTTAGGGTTAGGGTTAGGGTTAGGGTATGGCTTAGGGTACGGGTGAGGGTACGGGTGAGGGTACTGCGTAGGGTATTGCTTAGGGTTAGGGTACGGCTTAGGATACGTGTTAGGTTACGGGTTAGGGTACGGCGTAGAGTGTGGGTTAGGGTTAGGGTTAGTGTTAGGGTTAGGGTTACGGTACGTCTTAGGGTACGTGTTAGGGTACGGGTGAGGGTACGGCGTAGGTTATGGGTTAGGGTTAGGGTTAGGGTTAGGGTACGGCTTAGGATACGGGTTAGGGTACGGGTGAGGGTACAGCGTAGGTTATGGGTTAGGGTTAGGGTTAGTGTTAGGGTTATGGTACGGCTTAGGTTATGGGATAGGGTACAGGTGAGGTTATGGCATAGGGTAGGGGTTAGGGTTAGGGATAGGGTTACGGTTAGGGTTAGGGTTAGTTTTATGTTTAGGGATTGGTTTAGGGTACGGGTTAGGATTAGCGTACGTGTTAGGGTTAGGGTTTGGGTTAGGGTTAGGGTACGCATTAGGGTTAGGGTGTGGGTTAGGGTTAGGGTACACGTTAGGATTAGGGTATTTATTAAACCTATCCCACTCTCTAGATACCACTTAGCACGTAAAGGATTATTATTTGGGGTCCAGCCATGGAGAAGATTTTCGTCACTAGGATAAGATAAAGAATAAACACATTATAAAAAAATCACATTAGGATTTTCTTTTTAACCTGTTCCTTAAAACACTAGTGCTTAGGAAATCTAATGGAGGCAAAAGCAGTCAAGGGTAGTTTAGGGTTAGGGTTAGGGTTAGTGTTAGGGTTAGGGTACGGCTCAGGGTATGGGATAGGGTATGGGTGAGGGTACGGCATAGGGTAGGGTTTAGGGTTAGGGTTAGTGTTAGGGTTAGGGTTAGGGTACGGCTTAGGGTACGGGTGAGGGTACTGTGTAGGTCATTGGTTAGGGTTAGGTTAAGGCTTAGGATACAGGTTATTGTATGGGTTAGGGTACGGCGCAGGGTATGGGTAAGGGTTAGGGTTAGGGTTAGGGTTAGAGTTAGGGTACGGCTTAGGGTACGGGTGAGGGTACGGCGTAGTGTATAGGTTAGGGTTAGGGTTATGGTTAGTGTTAGTGTTAGGGTTAGGGTACGGCTTAGCATATGGGATAGGGTACGGGTGAGGGTACGGCGTAGGGTATGGGTTAGGGTTAGGGTTAGGGTTAGTGTTAGTGTTAGGGTTAGGGTACGGCTTAGCATATGGGATAGGGTACGGGTGAGGGTACGGCGTAGGGTAGGGCTTAGGGTTAGGGTTAGGGTTAGGGTATGGCTTAGGGTACGGGTGAGGGTACGGTTGAGGGTACTGCGTAGGGTATTGCTTAGGGTTAGGGTAAGCTTAGGATACGTGTTAGGGTACGGGTTAGGGTACGGCGTAGAGTGTGGGTTAGGGTTAGGGTTAGTGTTAGGGTTAGGGTTACGGTACGTCTTAGGGTACGTGTTAGGGTACGGGTGAGGGTACGGCGTAGGTTATGGGTTAGGTTTAGGGTTAGGGTTAGGGTTAGGGTACGGCTTAGGATATGGGTTAGGGTACGGGTGAGGGTACGGCGTAGGTTATGGGTTAGGGTTAGGGTTAGTGTTAGGGTTATGGTACGGCTTAGGTTATGGGATAGGGTACAGGTGAGGGTATGGCATAGGGTAGGTGTTAGGGTAAGGGTTAGGGTTAGGGTTAGGGTTAGGGTACGGCTTAGGGTACGGCTTAGGGTACGGGTGAGGGTATGGGTGAGGATACTGCGTAGGGTATTGGTTAGGGTTAGGGTACGGCTTAGGATACGGGTTAGGGTACGTGTTAGGGTATGGCGTACGGTATGGGTTAGGGTTAGGGTTCGGGTTTGGGTTAGGGTTAGGGTACGGCTTAGGGTACGGGTTAGGGTACGGGTGAGGTTACGGCGTAGGGTATAGTTTAGGGTTAGGGTTAGGGTAAGGGTACGGCTTAGGATACGGGTTAGGGTACGGGTGAGGGTACGGCGTAGCGTATGGTTTAGGGTTAGGGGTAGGGTTAGGGTACGGCTTAGGGTACGGGTTAGGGTACGGGTGAGGGTATGGCGTAGTGTATAGGTTAGGGTTAGGGTTAGGGTTAGGGTATGGCTTAGGGTACGGGTGAGGGTACGGGTGAGGGTACTGTGTAGGGTATTGGTTATGGTTAGGGTACGGCTTAGGGTACGGGTTAGGGTACGGCGTAGGGTATGGGTTAGGGTTAGGGTTAGGTTTAGGGTTAGGGTTAGGGTACGGCTTAGTGTACGGGTTAGGGTACGGGTGAGGTTACGGCGTAGTGTATAGGTCAGGGTTAGGGTTAGGGTTAGGGTACGGCTTAGGGTACGGGTTAGGGTACGGGTGAGGGTATGGCGTAGTGTATAGGTTAGAGTTAGGGTTAGGGTTAGGGTACGGCTTAGGGTATGGGATAGGGTACGGGTGAGGGTACGGCTTAGGGTAGGGTTTCGGTTTAGGGTTAGGGTTAGTGTTAGGGTTAGGGTACGGCTTAGGGTATGGGATAGGTTACGGTTTAGGGTACGGCGTAGGGTAGGGTTTAGGGTTAGGTTTAGGGTTAGTGTTAGGGTTAGGGTACCGCTTAGGGTATGGGATAGGGTACGGCGTAGGGTAGCGGTTAGGGTTAGGGTTAGGGTTAGGGTTAGGGTACGGCTTAGGATACGGGGTATGGTACGGGTGAGGGTACGGCGTAGGTTATGGTTTAGGGTTAGGGTTAGGGTTAGGGTTAGTTTTAGGGTTAGGGATTGGTTTATGCTACGGGTTAGGATTAGCGTACGTGTTAGGGTTAGGTTTTGCGTTAGGGTTAGGGTACGCGTTAGGGTTAGGGTATGGGTTAGGGTTAGGGTACACGTTAGGATTAGGGTATTTATTAAACCTATCCCACTCTCTAGATACCACTTAGCACGTAAAGGAATATTATTAGGGATCCAGCCATGGAGAAGATTTTAGTCACTAGGATAAGATAAAGAATAAACACATTATAAAAAAATCACATTAGGATTTTCTTTTTAACCTGTTCCTTAAAACACTAGTGCTTAGGAAATCTAATAGAGGCAAAAGCAATCAAGGGTAGTTTAGGGTTAGGGTTAGGGTTAGGGTTAGTGTTAGGGTTAGGGTACGGCTTAGGGTATGGGATAGTGTACGGGTGAGGGTACGGCGTAGGGTAGGGGTTAGGGTTAGGGTTAGGGTATGGCTTAGGGTACGGGTGAGGGTACGGGTGAGGGTACTGCGTAGGGTATTGGTTAGGGTTAGGGTACGGCTTAGGATACGTGTTAGGGTACGGGTTAGGGTACGGCGTAGAGTGTGGGTTAGGGTTAGGGTTAGTGTTAGGGTTAGGGTTACGGTACGTCTTAGGGTACGTGTTAGGGTACGGGTGAGGGTACGGCGTAGGTTATGGGTTAGGGTTAGGGTTAGTGTTAGGGTTATGGTACGGCTTAGGTTATGGGATAGGGTACAGGTGAGGTTATGGCATAGGGTAGGGGTTAGGGTTAGGGTTAGGGTTAGTTTTATGTTTAGGGATTGGTTTAGGGTACGGGTTAGGATTAGCATACGTGTTCGGGTTAGGGTATTGGTTAGGGTTAGGGTACGCGTTAGGGTTAGGGTATGGGTTAGGTTTAGGGTACACTTTAGGATTAGGGTATTTATTAAACCTATCCCACTCTTTAGATACCACTTAGCACGTAAAGGATTATTATTTGGGGTTCATCCATGGAGAAGATTTTAGTCACTAGGATAAGATAAAGAATAAACACATTATAAAACAATCACATAAGGTTTTCTTTTTAACCTGTTCCTTAAAACACTAGTGTTTAGGAAATCTAATGGAGGCAAAAGCAGTAAAGGGTAGTTTAGGGTTAGGGTTAGGGTTAGGGTTAGGGTAGGGCTTAGGATACGGGTGAGGGTACTGGTGAGGGTACTGCGTAGGTTATTGGTTAGGGTTAGGGTACGGCTTAGGATACGGGTTAGGATATGGGTTAGGTTACGGCGTTGGGTATGGGTGAGGGTTAAGGTTAGGGTTAGGGTAAGGCTTTGGGTACGGGTTAGGGTACGGGTGAGGGTACGGCGTAGGGTAGAGGTTAGGGTTAGGTTTAGGGTTAGGGTACGGCTGAGGATACGGGTTAGGGTATGGGTGAGGGTACGGCGTAGCGTATGGGTTAGGGTTAGGGTTAGGGTTAGGGTTAGTTTTAGGGTTAGGGATTGGTTTAGGGTACGGGTTAGGATTAGCGTACGTGTTAGGGTTAGGGTTTGGGTTAGGGTTAGGGTACGCATTAGGGTTAGGGTGTGGGTTAGGGTTAGGGTACACGTTAGGATTAGGGTATTTATTAAACCTATCCCACTCTCTAGATACCACTTAGCACGTAAAGGATTATTATTTGGGGTCCAGCCATGGAGAAGATTTTCGTCACTAGGATAAGATAAAGAATAAACACATTATAAAAAAATCACATTAGGATTTTCTTTTTAACCTGTTCCTTAAAACACTAGTGCTTAGGAAATCTAATGGAGGCAAAAGCAGTCAAGGGTAGTTTAGGGTTAGGGTTAGGGTTAGTGTTAGGGTTAGGGTACGGCTTAGGGTATGGGATAGGGTATGGGTGAGGGTACGGCATAGGGTAGGGTTTAGGGTTAGGTTTAGTGTTAGGGTTAGGGTTAGGGTACGGCTTAGGGTACGGGTGAGGGTACTGTGTAGGTCATTGGTTAGGGTTAGGTTAAGGCTTAGGATACAGGTTATTGTATGGGTTAGGGTACGGCGCAGGGTATGGGTAAGGGTTAGGGTTAGGGTTAGGGTTAGAGTTAGGGTACGGCTTAGGGTACGGGTGAGGGTACGGCGTAGTGTATAGGTTAGGGTTAGGGTTATGGTTAGTGTTAGTGTTAGGGTTAGGGTACGGCTTAGCATATGGGATAGGGTACGGGTGAGGGTACGGCGTAGGGTATGGGTTAGGGTTAGGGTTAGGGTTAGTGTTAGTGTTAGGGTTAGGGTACGGCTTAGCATATGGGATAGGGTACGGGTGAGGGTACGGCGTAGGGTAGGGCTTAGGGTTAGGGTTAGGGTTAGGGTATGGCTTAGGGTACGGGTGAGGGTACGGGTGAGGGTACTGCGTGGGGTATTGCTTAGGGTTAGGGTACGGCTTAGGATACGTGTTAGGGTACGGGTTAGGGTACGGCGTAGAGTGTGGGTTAGGGTTAGGGTTAGTGTTAGGGTTAGGGTTACGGTACGTCTTAGGGTACGTGTTAGGGTACGGGTGAGGGTACGGCGTAGGTTATGGGTTAGGTTTAGGGTTAGGGTTAGGGTTAGGGTACGGCTTAGGATACGGGTTAGGGTACGGGTGAGGTTACGGCGTAGGCTATGGGTTAGGGTTAGGGTTAGTGTTAGGGTTATGGTACGGCTTAGGTTATGGGATAGGGTACAGGTGAGGGTATGGCATAGGGTAGGTGTTAGGGTTAGGGTTAGGGTTAGGGTTAGGGTTAGGGTACGGCTTAGGGTACGAGTGAGGGTATGGGTGAGGATACTGCGTAGGGTATTGGTTAGGGTTAGGGTACGGCTTAGGATACGGGTTAGGGTACGTGTTAGGGTATGGCGTACGGTATGGGTTAGGGTTAGGGTTCGGGTTTGGGTTAGGGTTAGGGTACGGCTTAGGGTACGGGTTAGGGTACGGGTGAGGTTACGGCGTAGGGTATAGTTTAGGGTTAGGGTTAGGGTAAGGGTACGGCTTAGGATACGGGTTAGGGTACGGGTGAGGGTACGGCGTAGCGTATGGTTTAGGGTTAGGGTTAGGGTTAGGGTTAGGCTTAGGGTACGGGTTAGGGTACGGGTGAGGGTATGGCGTAGTGTATAGGTTAGGGTTAGGGTTAGGGTTAGGGTATGGCTTAGGGTACGGGTGAGGGTACGGGTGAGGGTACTGTGTAGGGTATTGGT